>NC_022018.1:15517745-15541199 GCF_000317375.1 Microtus ochrogaster | reverse complement strand
CTCTCTGTTTCTCCCCTTCTCTCTCTTCTGCTGCTCTGTCCTCAGAGGCCAGTCTCTGTTCTCCCCTTCCCCTTTTTTACATCCCCTTTCTTTTAATTAAAACCTCTCCATGAGAACTCTGTCACATGTCCTCTTTCTCTCTCATCTCACATTTTTCTAAATGACAACATTGGTTCCCTGAACCAATAATATTTATCTATGTAAATATGTAATTATATAATATATATTATTTAAACTAATTCTATGAAGTACATCATTCCCAAACATACATATTTGGGAATATACTCAGAAGTTGTAAAGCTTGGTCACATGGTATTTATGACTCATGTTTCCCTTTTTAAACTCTGTCCTGGTTCCCATAGATTCTCCATTCCCTAGCAGTGTAAACAATTCCTTCCCCACACCCACACAAGTATTTGTTGTCTGGTATTTTTTTTTTTTTGGATAAGAGTTTCTCTGTGTAGCCTTGACTGTCTTAGAACTCACTGTGTAGACCAGGCTGGCCTTGAACTCAGAAATCTGCCTCCCGAGTGCTGGGAGTAAAGACCTGTGCACCCACTGTCTGGCATCTGTTTTTCCTTGGTGGTGATTATTCTGACTAGGATAAGACAGAATTTCAAAGTAGTTCTAATTTAAATTACCCTGATAGCTAGGCTTGTTGATAGTTCTTCTTTCTTTTCTTATCAGACAGATGCTTTTAATTTTTTACTTATTTATAAGGACTATTTTTGATTTGTATTTTTTTTAATGAGAAGCTTCTTTTCTGGGTCAACTTTTATAACTAAAAAAATTACTGAGAGTTTACGACTCAGAACTTTGTTTAATGAAAAACATTTTTATTTATTTGAGAATTTTGTACATTAATACAGTGTTGTGGAATATTAAGTTGTGTTACATCTGTTTATGCTGTGGAACATTAGTTTTTAAATTGTTTTAATTGAGCTATACATTTTTCTCTACCTCCTTTTCTTTCCTCCCCTCTCACCTTCTATCATTTCCCATGACCCCCATGCTCCCAATTTACTCAGGAGATCTTGTCTTTTTCTCCTTCTTATGTGGATCCATGTATGTCTCTCTTAGAGTCCTCTTTGTTATCTAGGTTCTCTGGGGTTGTGGACTTTAGTCTGGTTTTTCTTTGCTTAAGGAACATTAATTTAATGTTGCAAAGATGGTGCAGGAGAATTGATTGTATTCTGTCAATCATGTTTTAAATAAATGCTGATTGGCTGGTAGCCAGGCAGGAAGTATAGGCGGGAAAACCAGACAGGAAGTAGAAGTGGGGCAATAAGAACAGGAGTATTCTGGGAAGAAGGAAGCTCTCTTGCAGTCCTGCTCAGATCACTGAAGAAGCAGGATGTGACCTACCCCACTGAAAAAGTTTCTGAGCCATGTGGATGTGTTGCATTCTTTATTTAAAGATTTTTTTAAACTAAAGATTTATTTATTTATTATGTATATAGTGTTCTGTCTTCATGTATCTCTGCAGGCCAGAAGAGGGCACTGGATCTCATGGTAGATGGCTGTGAGCTACCATGTGGTTGCTGGGAATTGAACTCAAGTCCTCTGGAAGAACAGTCAGTTCTTTTAACCTCTGAGAAATCACTCCAGCCCATCTTGCTTTCTTTTATGCTGCATTTGTTAACACTGTAAAGCTGTATTACTTTGCCTGTCTAAAACACCTGATTTTTCTAATAAAGAGATGAATGGCCAATAGCTAGACAGGAGAAAGGATAGGTGGGGATGCATTGCAGAAAGAATAAACAGGAGGAGAAATCCAAGAGGAGAGGATCAAGAATATGTGTTTAGGGTTGGCCACTGGGGTTGGATAACCTGTCAGGGCACTCATCTCTGGATAAAGACTGACTCTTATTCCCTCAGCAGTCATCAAATGCCATAGCTCTTCTTCTAGGAGTAGAGCCCTGTGAGATTTCTGCCATCTATGTTGTCATGTTCTATGGTATTGCCATTTTTTTCAGCTCTTATTTGGGTAAACGTATCTTTGCTATGTCATGAGTGCCGTTTCCCTGTTGTATAGTTAAGACACTATCTCTCTGCAGATATTCTGGTACTCTGCCTTTACAGCCTTTCCATACCTTCTTATGTGATGTTCTCCAAGTCTCAGGTTACATTGTTGTATCAATTTGGGTTGGGCACCTGGCAGTCTGCTGCTATTTTTTTTATTTTTTATTTTTTTTGTATTTTGACCACTTTGGGATTTCTGTAGCAGTCTCTATCTATGGCAGGAAAAACAAGAGCAAAACATTTTAAAATTATTTTTATTGATCTATACATTTTTCTCTGCCTCTCCCCTTCCTCCTTTCTCCCCTTCTACCTTTTCCTGTTATCCCTATACTCCTAATTTACTCAGAAGATCTTGTCTTTTTCTACTTCCCATGTAGATTAGATCCATCTATGTCTCTTTTAGGGTCCTCTTTGTTGTTTAGGTTCTCTAGGATTGTGGACTGTAGGCTCTTTTTCTTTGCTTTATGTTTAAAAGCCACTTATGAATGAGTACATACTATATTTATCTTTCTGGGTCTGGGTTACCTCACTCAATATGTTTTTTTGTAGATCCATTTACTTGCCTGCAAATTTCAAGATGTCATTATTTGCAAAAAACTTTTCTTGATGAGGGGGAGAGACATACACTTATCTGTGGGTATAAGGATAAATTTTTAGAATTAGATAGAAATTATTCTGGTTAGGAAAGTAGCAGTAGTAGGTTTTAATGGAAAGCCTCTCTCTCTTCTAGGGGTTGGTCAAGGGAATCCAAATCACCCCCAAATAGAAAAGGCTATTGTTGATACCCTTGGCTCCTCCTAGAGGCAAATGGGAAGACCCTATTGTTGAAGACACCATATACTTCAGACATAGGACTTTGAACAATTGATCTGAAACTGATTGTTTCAAGCATTTTCAAACATTTGTTGGCTATTTGCATTTTCCCTTTTGATACTGTCTGTCAATTCCTCTTCCCAATACACTGATCAGATGATTTGCCTCATGGTGTCTATTTTTTGTAATCCTATAAACAGTCTAGATTTTAATTCCCTGTCTGATATGCATGTAGCTCTCTTCAGGCTGGTGATGGTTTCCTGGGTGGTACAGGAGCTCTGCGATGTCATGCATTCTGATCTGTCAATCACGGATTCTTTCCTGTGGTATGGGAGTCCTTTCCACCAAGTCCTCATCTGTTCTGATAGCTTGAAGTGTTTCTTTCTGTGAGTTTTAAGGTCTTACATTAAGATCTTCCATCCATTTTAAAACTGTTTGTTCAGATGAGGTTATAGATCTGATTTAATTCTTCTACACCTGGCTATATAGTTTTCTTATCACCATTTCTCAAAGAGGCTGTTTTCTCATCCTATGCATGCTTTGCACTCCTTTGCCAAAGACTGGGTGGCTACTGCTATGTCGGTTTATTTCCAGGTCCTTCATTCTTTCTCCCCAGTTCACCAGAGCTGTGCTCCCTTTGGTAGCTTTCCTTCTTTCCATGTCAGGAGCCTCTGCAGTCACATTTAGTTTTGCACTCTGTGGTCAGCCAAGTCTTTCCACCCCTCCCAGGATAGTTCATATCCTAGTTCTAACAGGGGTGTCTCTCAAATGCACTGGGAGTTGACCAGGCAACAAGAGTACTGGGATCTGTCCAGGCAGACCCGACTATATACTTTCAGAATATCCTAAACATTAGTCACCCTGCTGGAGGCTGAATGGGTATTGTGTGGAGGAAACTTACTCCCTCGGAGCTTCCCTGGCCTTACACTGTGTTGCAGGGAACCAACCTCACAGCAGAGAAATGGTTTCAGAGGTGTGGATACACAGGAAAATATCCTAGTAGAAGTCTGAAAACCAGCTGAGGTTTTAAGCCTCCATTGAATGCTTTGGAACTATATGGATTAACTTTAATTTTCCCATAAAACAACTGCAGAAGCTTTCTCTACCTCTCTTTCAAGCTAAGCAACAATGAGTTGGGGTCTGAGCTTGGTGGGAGCCCTACTGAGTCTGAGGAGAGGGACTTCTGAAACACTGATGTCAACAACTTGCCTAAGTAGTGCCCAGCCACAGCTTTAAATTATGCCCCTGGAGTCCCTACCAGCTCTTGCAACCAAAGTGAGACTTAGTTCGAATGTTCTGCATGTACTACTCAGCTTGTTTTAGGTGTCTTGTGGCACATGGATAGAAGTTCTGTGTCACAGATAATGAACTCTCGTTAAGGCCTGAGCAGCGTGACCTGTGCTGGAGGGCTGAGAGGCTCACGGAAGCAGGCCCATTGACATCATATTTATTCCATGGGTTTCATTGGTGTCCTGTGGTTGGAGGCCACTAGTTCATTTCCCAGCTGCCCTGACCCAAAATATCACTCAGAAACTATATTATTTGCAGTACTGTTTGGCCAATACTTAAGCATATTTCTGGCTTACTCTTATATCTTAAATTAACCCATCTTCATTAATCTGTGTATAGCCACGTGGCTGTGGCTTGCCGGCAAGGTTCCATCTGGCATCTGTCTCAGGCAGGGCTACAAGGCTTCCCTCCACTCCGCCTTCTTTCTTCCAGCATTCAGTTTAGCTTTCCCCACCTAGCTCTCCTATGTCCAACAGGTCAAGCCAGCTTCTTTATTCATCAACTAGTAAAAGCAACACATATACAGAAGGACTTCTTATGCCAGTGTCCCAAAGGTTTTCCATTGACTTCTCATATCAACAAGAAGGGTTGCAGTGTGGAGCTGACAGAGGGTTTTGATCAGTGTTAATTGCTGAGCCACATTAGTCTCATCTTTGCAACAGATGGGGGTCCAGGCTGCAGATCCAACAGCTATGTTTTCTCCCCTGCCCAGTGCTCCATGCCTGCTTTAGGAACAGCATTGATCTGTTTTTCTATCCTTTCTGCAAGGTGATCTTTAACTGTTGTATCAAAGGGTGTTAGAGTTGCCACATCTTTTCTTCCTACAGAATTTATTCTATCAAATCACTCTACAATTTTTAAAAAGTATAATTATCAGAAAATGATAGTGTGTAGAACTGTGGAGAGAATATAGTCTCAAGCTTACCTGGGTAAGATGGTGGTTATGTATGCCCAGTGCCCTTTGCTTGGGGGAATTCTTGTGCAAATTCTGTGTAATGTTATACTTAGAACTTAGGACATTAGCAAAAGTACCTAGTCCTCTTCTCTGATACCTCAGCTAATGAACAAATGAAGTGAGAAGAGCCTTCATGACCAGAAAACAATCAACTATGTTTTTTTTTTTTTAAAAAAAATATCAAATTGAAACGTTCAGCCCCAAAGCCACGTGAAAATTCCTTCTTGGTTTCAGTCATAAACAAGCACTCATTGGAGACACTGGATAAGTAGGACATAAAGAGAGAGCCAATGTGTGGCTGTGAAATGCCGCTTTGAGATGGGGCTGGTAGAACTGAGGTTCTGGTCCACAATAGTGAACCAGAAGTTGCTGCAGCTGGTGCCTTTGCCCTATGTGGGACTTATTCTCAGCTACACAAAGTGGCAGTGTACCTGCCAGCCACAGCTCACATTGGCAAGGACACAAGAGCACACTCCTTCTGTGAACAGTAACGTCATTGAAGCTGAAATGTTTTAAAACATGAGTATAAGACGAGTTTGTAGTATGGTTCCTTCTCAGAATTTTCATTCAGAAGTCATGATTGCTAACTACTAAACCATAATTGCTAGTTCTTTCGATAGGGTTTCCCATGTAACACTGGCTGGCCTGGAATGAGCTATATAGACCAGGGCAGATTTGAAATCATGGAGATCCACCTGCTTATGCCTCTTGAGTTCTGGGATAAAGGTATCCACCACAACACCCAGTTTCTCAGTGGCTCTAGTACAATGTCTCATTTTATATATTTAATCTTGTAGGAACTAACTCTTTAGGAAGTGGCTTCCAATGGAGTATATTTCAATATTCACAAACTCTTAGTACTTAGAGTCTTTTGTTGGAGATATAAACTATAATTGATCACATAGTAAATTACTTGTTGAAACACTGGGGATGCCAAGTCATGCATATTATATATTTACAGGAGCTGAATCCCTAGACATAAGAATTAAAAGTACTCAGAGGGAGGCGGATCTCTGTGAGTTCGAGACCAGCCTGGTCTACAGAGTGAGTTCCAGGACAGGCTCCAAAGCCACAGAGAAACCCTGTCTCGAAAAAAAAAAAGAATTAAAAGTACTCAAGGAGACAATTAATACCCGTTCCCCCTGATTTCAAGATAGTTCTTTCAAGTATGTTTAAGTGGTCAACTAAGCTCCCAGTCTGTTATATTAAAACACCATAGGTAAGGTAGTTTGAAGGCATTACTTTCTCTTACAGTTATTGAGGCCAAGAGCCCATGATTAAGGTCCTGAATGACCTGGGCTCTGGTGCCAACACTCTTCTTGGCTTGAAGATGGCTTCTTTCCCACCATATCCTTATGTGGCCTTTCCTGGTGTCATTTCTTCTATGGGCATGAATCTTAACTGGTTAACCCCCTCCCCAAGCTTCCCATGTTATTTAACTTTATTTCTTTTAAGGCTTAATCTGCAAATGTAGGCAGACTAAGGGTAAGGGCTTGGGGAGACAGAATTTTTCTTTGTAAGGGATGGAGTAGGGTTCACAGATGCTACTTCATCCAGAGGTGATGTGGGATTTCCCTCTGTATGCTGTGATTACCATTAATGAATAAAGAAACTGCTTTGGACCTGTAGCAGGGCAGAACATAGCTAGGTGTGGAAAACTAAACTGAATGCTGGGAGGAAGAAGGGCAGAGTCAGAGAGAAGCCATAGAGTTGCTGGAGACAGAAGTGCTGAAACTTTGCTGGTAGGCCATGACCTCATGGTGATACACAGATTAATGGAGATGTAAGAGTTAGTCAATAAGAAGCTAGAGCTAATGGGCCAGCAGTGATTTAAATAATATGGTTTCTGTGTGATTATTTCGGGGTTAAGCAGTCAGGAACAAATAAGTGGCTCTCTCCTACTACAAATTGGTGCCAACATGGTTGACTAAAATCCACATAAAACCTGAGAAAAGGAATTCTAGACACAAAAATACAGAGTTTAACACAGCTTCTTGCTATTTGCTGGTGGCTTGCTGCAGATCCCTTAAGAGAGGTTTCCCTGATTCAGCTGTGACTATTTTGAATACTGGCTTTCTGGCCCTTGCTGCCAGCGCGATCTCTGGCTCATTTGGGAGATGATGGAGCATTTGGATGGGGTTTGTGAGCAGACCACTGTAGCTTTCTTAATGGCGACATGGACCATCTGTGTGCCTGAGAATGGGGCTGTGTGCATGGCTCTCAGAGGCACCATGCTGGACTGGGAGGGCAAGCAGAAAGTACTGTATATACCATAGTAATGGCACAGCTTAAGTTTTAAGAAACGCTTAGCATTTTAAAAAGTGCTCCTAGATGGTAAAGAATTACAGATATGCAATAAAGACAAATCCAGATGAGTCATAGTGTTGGATAAATGTAGGAAGGCTTAGAAGAGAGAAAAAAGTATATAGTCATAAAATAAGGTTAATGCTTTAAAAAATCGGTAAGGTCTTTAAAGAGACAGAGTACAGATAGTCATAGATAAAAAGGAGTTAAGAAAAATAAGCCATGTAAAATTGGAAAATTCACAGAGAGTCTGGATTGGGTATATTATTGTGTTATCTTTGAATTTTTTTACTGTGAATGAGCTAAATATAGAGAGACATTTCATTGTTTGGGCTGCTAAGCTAAATCAGCATGTATATTATAAAGGTATCATGACTTCCAAATTTGGGTCTAAGAATATGTTGCTTTGGAAAAGGGGTTCTTCTTTGTTTCCACAGAGGATGAGAACCTATGGATTGCTTCCAGAATGGTGTGGTTTGATGGAACAATACCTGCTGAAGATAACCATGAACACCACCAAATATTACTTCACCCAATAAACAGCAAGAAGAAGTTTGGACAGAACTATGCCCATATTGTTTTTAAGTGTTTCTTGACATTTAAAGGGGGATATGCTATAGAGATGAATACTTAGCACTGGAATAGATCTTGGTCTATTGATACAAAGTTAAGGTCAAGTTTGCTATATGTATATGTATTTCTGATCTTGATTAAGGCATTGTGTTTGTGCAGCTCATTTAAAATGTAATATATTATTAAGAAATACAGGTTAATAAATAATAATCTATAATAGTCAAGTTTGTAGTCATGTTATTAGATTTTATATATGTACAGAGATCTATTTCAAATAGACAGGTATTCTTAAAGCCTTTCAAAGACTACAAAATATGACATTTAAAATGTTTTAAGAAGTTAGGACTTTTCATGACAGAGACACATCTCCTGGCAGCACCAGTTACTTCAAGAGGAAGATGGGCATCAAAGAGGCTCCTTATGGAGTTGGCTAGCCATTTGGGCAAGAAACTGCTCTTGCCTGAACTGCTTAACTAGACATGCAGAACCTGCGGAGAAATGACTGAAGGGTGAGATGATCCTTTGGTGTTCCTACTTCATAAAAGTGTCTGCCAGACATTCTTTCTGCAGGACACAGAAGAAAGTGACTGACAAACTGCCAATATAGATGGAACTGTCTTTGAAATTTTCTGCTTTGTGGAAAAGTCTGCTGGATATTATGGGCCTGTAGGCTGAAGATAGGTGCCCCAACATTGCAGAAAGGCTTTGGAGTGACTGTCTAGGCAGTGAGGTATCTCTGTCAATTCTAGAGTTTTGGAAGTTGCTTACAATACACTTCTTGTTTACTTAGGTAGTATTATATCCTTTTGGAGTCTTTGATGGAGTTGAAGAATAGATAGTTATTATTATAGTTTTCCTTAGATATGATAAAAGATAAAGTAGATATAAATATTGTAACTGTAATTCTTGCTTGATACCTGTTTTGTTATATGTAATTTTACTATGTTAAAGTGAAAACCTTACTTTTTTATTTAAACAGAAAAGGGGAGGTGATGTGGTATTTCCCTCTGTATGCTGTGATTACCATTAATGAATAATGAAACTGCTTTGGACCTATAACAGGGCAGATTTTAGCTAGGCAGGGAAAACTAAACTGAATACTGGGAGGAAGAAGGGCAGAGTAAGAGAGAAGCCATGGAGCCACTGCCAGGGACAGAAGTGCTGAAACTTTGCTGGCAGGCCACAGCCTTGTGGTGATACACAGATTAATGGACATAGGTTAAATTAAGATGTAAGAGTTAGCCAATAAGAAGCTAGAGCTAATGGGCCAAGCAGTGATTCAAATAATATGGTTTCTGTGTGATTATTCCGAGGCTAAGCCACTGGGAACAAACAAGGGGCTCTCTCCTACTACACAGAGGAACTGATAATTCAGAATTCACATACAGAAGCTGGTTGCCTTTAACATCTGTGTAGGATTTTACATTTTGTTGTGAAAACTGATTTATAGATTGTATTGTAATTGATGCTTTATAACTGGGCAAAGATATCCCCTCCATTAGTATGAGGCTGCCCTCCCTTTTACTGAGGCTGTTTTTTACTTGTGTGCCTGTCAACTTGACAAATCCTGCTGTGTCATTTCTTCCCACAACATGCCTCATGTTCATGTATTGACGAGTTTGTCTGTACCAGAAACTGGCTTATCTTAACCTGTATAACTGTATTAGGTGGATAGGTTTTTATGCTCTTCATGGTGTTCTAAAAGTTTGTCTGACAAAAGCCTGATTCAAACATTGGCTACTGTTATGGTATGAATGTAAAATGTCCCCCTACCTCATGTACTTGGACACTTGGTCCCCAGCATGCAGTGCTGTTTTGGGAAGTCGTGGAGCCTTTTGGATATGGGGTCTGCCTGGAAGACTAAGGCCTTTGGAGACAGGCCTTGAGGGTTCGTAGCCTAGCCCTATGTCCACTCCCTTTCTCTGCATCCTGATGCATCAGCTGTAAGCAAGCCTTCTACTGCAGGCAGAGCTTCAATCACCACACCATCCCTACATAACTGAACTCTCCCCATCCACGAGCCAAAGTAATTCACTCCTTCCTTATGGTGTTTTTATTCATGTCTCATCACAGTGATGAGAAAAAGTGAATATTATCTCAAAGCTTGTCACCTTAATTACACTGCACTGGAAAGAATCACCGTGTTCAGGGACTTTATGGAACAAGAAGAGGTACAGCATTGGAAGAGCCCCTTTGGGGGATTCTAGGCACTTTGTCTTCTTTCTTTTAACTGGTGATGATATTATTCATAATTATTTAGCATAGACCCCACCAATGAAGCCCCTACATCTTGAAGTTTAAAATAAGTTTTAATGAGAAATATTTTTAAGGAACGACCTTGAAACCTTGGTCTTGTACAACCTAAATAAAAGCAAAAAAGTACTCAGGTCAGGTACTCAGGGGACTTGAAGCTTAGCCTGAACACTTTGGCAACCATGTTCAAGTTCAAGTAGATCTGATGGTGTCATTTTGGCACTTTTACCTCTGTTCTTCAAGTGAAACATGTCTTAAAATTTAAGTTAGTTCTTTCTGGCATCTCTTGATCTACTACACCATACCGTAGCACGACAAACAGGTGCTACCTGCCACATAGAAGTATAGAGTGACCCCATAAAAGAATGAGGTCAGCAGATAACCAGAGCATATGCTGGTCTTTGAGTATAGATGTGGACTTTGAACATGGTTTAAGACAGCTTTGGGGAAGTGCAAGATAAAAATAGTGCAGGGAAGCACTGAGTTCCAGCAAGTTTGGGGCCACATCTACCCTAAATGGTCTGTTTGTAACACTGCTGCTTCCTTGGTTTCTATTAAAACCCACTCGGTCTGGGAAAGGTTTCGTTCGTTCATTTGATTTCGTGTTATAATCTATTACTTTCATTTCCCTTATTTTTGAAGATGTATCATCACCCTGAGCAACATGATGGGAAGTACTTGTCAAAGGGACACATTACACAAAATATGTAATTAACTATTTTCATGCTGAATTTGATGTGTGCTCATTTCAAATGACAGCTAATTTAAAATGGAAAGTAAAATTCCACACGTAGAGTTCCTCCTTGAAATGACAGGAGCCCAACAGTCTTCAGATCTGTTTGCAATTCTCTTTTTCAAACCACTGATTGGAGATTTTTTTTTTTGTTATAATATGGTGGACAGCTTGCAAGTGAGCTTAGACAACACATACATTTACCAATGATACTTTGAACACACTGAAGTCTTTTTATGATTTTGATGATTTGTTTTTGACAATGTCATCCTGTACACAGCACACTGTGATCACATCACCCTCCTACGCTCTCAGCTTCTCCCTCTATATGGACCCTTTCTTCCTTCCAAGCAGCCTTCCTCTGAAGAAGTCCTTCTGCTTTGGCTCTCTCCTCTCTCTCTCTGTACGCAAGCAGTCACAGCTACTATGTATACATGATTACAATGGTCATGCTCTATCTAGAAGACAGTGCCCACTGCTACTGTAAGGATAGGGCCTGTTTGTTCTTTCCAGCCACCCAGCTAGCTTAGCCTTGAAATAACAACACAGAAATTGTATTAATTAAATCACTGCTTGGCCTATTATCTATAGGCTCTTATTGGCTAACTCTCATATCTTGATTTAACCCATTTTTATTAATCTGTATGTCACCACGTGGCAGTGGCTTACTGGGAAAGATTTGGCATGTCTGGCTCTGGCAGCTCCAAGGCGTCTTTCTCCTACTCTGTCTCTCTTCCTCCCAGCATTCAGTTCTGTCTTCCCCACCTACCTTAATTCTACCCTATCAACTAGGCCAAGGCAGTTTCTTTATTCATTAACCAATGAAAGCAACACACAAACAAAAGGACCTCCTATACCACACTGCACCCTTCCTATCATTTGGCTTCCATAGTCCTTCCATCCCCTCCGTGTGTGTGTGTGTGTGTGTGTGTGTGTGTGTGTGTGTGTGTGTGTGTGTGTGTGAGACATATTTTTTGTGTGGATGACCTGTTGATTGGTGAGAGTGGGGTATTGAAGTCAACAAATTAACTATTTTGTTAAGTCCATATTTGTTTTATGAAGTCAAAAATACACCAGGTGGTGGTGGTGCAAGTCTTTAATCCCAGCACTTGGAAGGCAGAGATAGGCAGATCTCTGTGAGTTCAGGGTCAGTCTAGTCTATAAAGTGAGTTCCAGGACAACCAGAGTTACACAGTGAAACACTCTCAAAAAACAAACAAACAAACAAACAAAAAAGCAACACAAAAAAGAAGTCAAATATACACTAATGTTTGTGCATAAATGTTTAAAATTTTAAATTTTTATTGGTGGATATTTACCTAAGATATCATGATCTTTGGTTGAGAATTCAGCCTAAATTGTGGCTAGTTTTGGTTTGAGTTCTATTTTGTCAAACATTTGAATAGGTAGACTTGCTTTCTTTATTTCTTTCTGTATTGGCACTTAAGCATCTGGAGTGGGTTTGTTGAGGAGGAGGGTGGTCTGGGGGCTGAGGTTCCAGGGACCCCTTACCTGTCATCCCTGGGAGCTAGAGAGATGATGCATTTCTATTAGCTTGGCATAATTTTTTCCATCCTTTCATTCTAAAGTCATGGCTATCACTTCTTTCATGTAACTAGACAGGCCGTATTTTCTAGCTCAATCTGCTTGTCTCTGTCTGTTGATGAGGAAACTGAGACCATTACCATTCAATTATTGTTGAAAGGCATTTTATATTTTAATAGTTGTTCTTTTGCTCCTGGTGTAGTGTTCAGTATTTCCCTAACAGTTTTGTTTAGTTTCTGCTCTAGTTTGGTTTATTCTTTCCTGTGGCCTTATGTGCTTATATTTCTCTTCTGAATGCAGGATTGCTTTGAGTGTCTTTGGCAGGACTTGCTTCATGGCCATGAAATCCTTCAGTTTGTGTTTATCATGGGAAATCTGTCTTTCTCCTTCATTCATGAGGGACAGTATCCGTGGATATCATAATCTCGGATAACAGTTATCTTCACAACTGAATTGCTGCATTCCATGCTGTCTTCGTCACTAGTTTCTATCCAGAGGCCAGCTGTTTCTATGGCTTTACTTTTATATGACATGGTGTTTCTTTCCTGCTGTTTTCCATTTACTTTCTTTATTCTGAATATTCAGTATTTCAACTATAATATACCTGAAGAAATTCTTTTATGTTTCCCATTAAAAATGGAAGGCCACTTTTTGCACTAGTTTTGAAAAATTTCTGCTATGATTTTATCCCGTATTATTTTTATTATCTTACCATGAAATTCTTCTAATTTTTATAAGGTATGGCTTATAGAGTTGGTCTTTTAGTGATTCTCATCTCATACATTCAGCTTATCTTTTCTTACTGATTCATCCTTGTCATTGTCTGAATGGTTCTGCTTCATCCATCATTCTTCACACCCTTAGATTCAGCTCTCCATTTGATCTACTCTGTTGGTGAGACCTCTCACTGTCTTTTTCCCACTTACTAAATTATTTATTTCTAGCATTTCAAGTTGAATAGCTTTCTCCCTAGTGTTTCCAGTTCTTTATTGAGTTCCATTTTAATGTCCTATACTGACATCATGTTTCAGGCAGCTGTTTGTTATTTTATTCTTGAACAAATTTAGAAGTTGACTCACACCGTCTTTGATTCCTTAAACGTATAATCTTTCCTTGAGATTTAATCTAATTCTTCCACACTGGAGGCCATTACTCTGGGATTAGTAATTTTTAAAAGGGTTGTAGTGTCTTGGTTTTTTTATATTTCTTTGTTTTTTACTTTGAGGTTCATGTATCTGGGATTGATTCATGTTTTATTTTTTTAGTCACTTGTACTATTTTAGTGTGCCTTCTTCATTTAAGTAGAACAGTAGTGCAGTAGGTTTGAGGTGTTATTTTCTTTTCACTGAATGAGATATAGCCCAGTAGTTAGACCCTCCATGGGCTGAGGCCCATACATTTGGGGCATCAGGCATGATGCCTTGTACTACACTGAGAACTGGAAACTGTCTACAGAAGCAACCACACAGCCTATGGATAAGCCCCCTATCAAAATACTGCAACAGTCAAGTAAAAAGTAATTCCCTTCAATACCATAGTTTTAGGAAGTCAAGAAATATAGCTAGTACAATGTTTTTGTTTGCTTGCTTGAGATAGGGTCATACCCTATAGACCAGGTTGGCCTTGTACTCACAAAGATCTGCCTGCCTCTGCCTCCTGAGTACTGGGATTAAAGATGGGTGCCACTATGCCTGGTGAGAGTGTTATGTTTACTAAAATAGTTACTGAGAGCTTGAATAGAAAGACAATAAGCAGGTTATAATAGAGATTCATATTAGGGTGACAGAGGAAACTACAGAGGAGGTAAAGTAAACAGAAGGAGGCAATAGAGACAGGGAGTATATGAGGTAGTTCTGGCTAAGTGGAGAATGAAAGAGAAGAATCCAGTTCTCTGGTGGCTAAAACGAGGAACATCAAACTCCAGGCCAGGCTCTGCTCTTTGGGAAAGCCTACACAAAGGACAAAGAAACAACAAAGAGAGAGAATGGGAACAGAAGGGGCCAGCGCTGACCCACTAAACTGACCTTATACCTTAAATAAGAGACATGGAAAAGTGAAGGAAGTGAGCCGGGTGCAGAGCCTAAAGGTGGGTGCTGCTTTCAGTCTGGCCTTTAGGGCAGAGGTTCTCAACCGTTTTTGTGACCCTTTAATACAGTTCCTCATGGTGTGGTAACCCCAACCACAAAATTATTTTCTTGCCACTACTGCTATGACTTGAAATGTAAATATCTGAAATGCGACTCCTACGGGGTCATGACCCTCTCCTCTGGGCATTCTTTCCAGTGCTCCCAGATGCTTGGTAAGCACCAGCATGTCCTAACAGACGGATGGCACGTGGTAGTCACTCACCTAGGTGGCATTTTGTCGGGTAAGGACGCAAAAATGGAGGCCTTCCTGAGGAGATATGTGTTTGAGAAAGCCTGGGTCTGTTCCACCTCACACTGTGGCTAAACACATTTTTTTTTCCTTGCTAAATATCTCAGTTCTGACTCAGTTTTTTAAGTCTTGCCAACTAGAGGTAGATATAGGCAACCCAGTTTTTAGAGTGCAGTCCCATGAGGCTTGTGCTGGGCTCTCAGGGTGTTTAGTGCTCATCTTTTCTCCTCTTGGGTAGCCAAACAGCTGACTTGTGTGTACTGAAAAGAAGCATTTTCGTGGTGTCTCCTTTTTCTGTGCATCTGCCACATGTGGCTTTTGTCTCTCACATCTTCCTCTCACACTGCTTTTTAAAATGTCCTTTCCTGAAAGTATGGTGCAGTGGCTCCAGCCCTCTGCAGTTGCACACCCTCTCACTCTGAAATCAGGCTAATGTTTCTGGAATGGACTGAACTGGAAGGTGCTTGGGCCTGCCTCTCCTTCCGGTCTGCTTTGCAGTTTCCTGTTTCACTTTGCTCCTGAAACTGAAGATTGCTGTCCCACCCCTCTCACAAGACTGTTCTCCAGCTGTCTTCAGTTTATTCTCCGTGTCTTTGTACCATCTCCCATCTCCTGAAAATACAAATGACTCTTTAAAGTGCACAGAAATATATGTAACGAATATTCCTAGAGGTGCTATTCAGTAACCTCAACATCATCAGTAACAGAAAAGATAAATACATGCTGGTATATTCATCAAATAGAACACTTCACAGTGATGAAAGTCAGTGGGTAACAACCAAAAACATCAGTGGGAGCAAGCTTCATAAAAATAATACCATGCCCCAAAAGGAAATTTCATATAATATAAATGCATGCTATCATCTATGGAGAGATGGACAGGTCAAACTAAAACCTTGTAGTGTACAGGAATATGACAATATTACTAAAATCATAACTAATAGCAAGGAAATGATAAACACAATTAAACTGAAACCTTCTAGTGTACAGGAATATGACAATCTACTAAAATCATAACTAATAGCAAGGCAATGATAAACACAACGGGGGTGGGCTGCATGAAGAAGTCCAGTAAGATGTGAAATCTCTGAAGGAACATGTATTGTTCATCTTTTAGGTTAAATGTGGGATGCTCAAGGTTTTTTTCTATTAATTTATGAGTTCTTTCAACTCATAAATATGTGTATATATAAGTGTATAGCACATATACACACATGTATCACAAGAACATGAATGAAATAACTCATGGGAAGTATACAGCAGCTGGTTACTCCTGACTTGGATTAAGAACCAGAGTCAGAACTGAACAGAAGAAACAATGCAGTGTGCAGGACAGTGTTCAGTGCCTCCTAGTGACTCCATGATGGCATAGATACTGATGTCAGCGGTACGTGTGAACAGTGTTCACTCACGCTCTTGGGTGTATGGAGAGCAGATGCTGATGTCCTGCTTGAGCTACACTAACCTAGAATGCTAAAAGAAGACATTCAAAAGGTCTTTTTTAAACTCTTCTGTGATTTAACCAAGTCCCTCTAGTTACTAGTTTCGCGTTCCCAAACCATTGGCTCCCTTCCCACATTGGCACAATGCATTTTTAGGAGAAATGTTTTTAAATAGCTGCACATTCTCAGCCCCTTTCTCCTTCCTCATCTATTTCAACATCTCCAAGTTTGGTTCCTCTTCTTTGTCTTCTATTTATTGGTATCTCATGCTTTATACAGTCACCACTTTCTTCTTCCTATTGTTATGAGTGCTGAGTTGAATTTTCTATATCATCAGATATTAGGGTGAAGCTTCTAATCAGCTTTCTGATGCTGTAAAAAAAAAACCCTGAGGTAATTCTCTTACAATGAGAAAAGTTTGATTCTCTGGTCAGCAGTCTTGGAGGTCCCAGTGTAGGGTTGTCTAACTCATTGTTTCTGGATATGTGTGGTAGATCAGTGACTCAGGTAGAAAATGTACCATGAGTCCTTGATATATATTAATCATTTTTATTTTAGAATGCCATCTCTTTTCCTCATGACTAAGCATGGATTTGCATTAATAAGCCAGGCAAGCTTCTTCCTTCCCCTCTTGACCCAAGTTTAAAATGAAGGTCTGTTGGCAGACTGCTGATTCATTTCCTGGCCATCCAGATATAAATAATCACACAGAAACTGTATTAATTGCAACACTGCTTGGCCTATTAGCTCATGCATATTTCTAGCTAGCTCTTACATCTTAAATCAACCCATTTCTATTAATCTGTGCATCACCACCAGGTCATGGCCTAACAGCAAGGTTCCAGCATCTCTCTCCTCTGGCACTTACAGGGTTCTCACTGACTGCCTATTTTCTCCCAACATTCAGTTCAGTTTTCCCACCTAACTCTATTCTGCCCTATCACAGGACAAAGAAGCTTCTTTATTCATTAACCAATAAAAGCAACATATATACAGGAGGACTTCCCACACCATTTCTCCTTTTCTGTCCAAATAAAAAGGAAGGTTTTAACATTAACACAGTAAAATTAGCTGGCGATGGTGGCGCACGTCTTTAATCCCAGCACTCGGGAGGCAGAGGCAGGCGGATCTCTGGGAGTTCTAGACCAGCCTGGTCTACAGAGCTAGTTCCAGGACAGGCTCCAAAGCCACAGAGAAACCCCGTCTCGAAAAACCAAAAAAATAAAAAATAAAAACAAATAAAGTAAAATTACATATAGCAAAACAGGTATCAAGCAAGAATTACAGTTACAATATTTAGTCCTTCTATTTTTGGCAAATTAAAAAAATATTCTATCATCTATTCTATTTTTGTGAGTCTAAAGCTTTATATCTAATTATTCATTTATCATAATTAAGGAAAACTATAATTATAACTATCTGTTCTTCAACTCTATCAAAGACTCCAGAAGGATATAATATTACCCAAGTAAACAGGAAGTACATTGTAAGCAACTTCTAAAACTCTAGAATTGACAGAGACATCTCCCTGCCCATACAGTCACCCAAAGTTCTGTGAAATTGGGACATCCACCTTCAGCCTACAGGCCCATAGTATCTGGCAGACTTTTCCATGAACCAGGACATTTCAAAGACAGTTCCACCTGTGTTGGTAATTTGTCAGTCACTTTCTTCTGTGTCCTGAAGAATGTCTGGCAGACTCTTTCATGAAGCAGGAACTCTGAAGGACTTTTTCACCTTCTTTAGGCAAGTTCAGTGGTCATTTTTGTGTAAGTCCTTTATGTCCAGTTTATACAGCATACCATCAAGTAGTCCAGGCAAGAGCAGTTTCTTGCTCAAATGGCTAACCAACTCCATAAGGAGCTTCTTTGATGCCTATCATCTGATTGAATTCGACTGGTGCTGCCAGAAGCAGATGTGTCTCATTGTCATGAAAAGCTTTAAAATTTTAAAACATTTTATTTTATTTTTTTGTTTTTTTTTCTTTTTTTTAAAATTTATTTATTTATTAAGGATTTCTGTCTCTTCCCCGCCACCGCTTCCCATTTCCCTTCCCCTCCCCAATTAAGTCCCCCCCCCTCGGCCCGAAAAGCAATCAGGGTTCCCTGTCCTGTGGGAAGTCCAAGGAACCCCCACCTCCATCCAGGTCTAGCAAGTTGAGCATCCAAACTGCCTAGGCTCCCACGAAGCCAGTGTGTGCAGTAGGATCAGAAACTCATTGCCATTGTTCTTGAGTTCTCAGTAGTCCTCATTGTCCACTATGTTCAGAGAGTCCAGTTTTATCCCAGGCTTTTCCAGACCCAGGCCAGCTGGCCTTGGTGAGTTCCCAGTAGAACATCCCCACTGTCTCAGTGTGTGGGTGCACCCCTCGAGGTCCTGAGTTCCTTGCTCGTGCTCTCTCTCGTTCTGTCCGGTGCTCCAATGTGGATCTCTGTCTCTGTCTCCTTTCATCGCCTGATGAAGGTTACTATTCAGGAGGATGCCTATATGTTTTTCTTTGGGTTCTCCTTATTTAGCTTCTCTAGGACCACTAATTATAGGCTCAATGTCCTTTGTTTATGGCTAGAAACCAAATATGAGTGAGTACATCCCATGTTCCTCTTTTTGGGTCTGGCTTACCTCACTCAGGATAGTGTTTTCTATTTCCATCCATTTGTATGCAAAATTCAAGAAGTCCTTGTTTTTTACTGCTGAGTAGTACTCTAATATGTATATATTCCATACTTTCTTCATCCATTCTTCCATTGAAGGGCATCTAGGTTGTTTCCAGGTTCTGGCTATTACAAACAATGCTGCTATGAACATCGTAGAGCATATACTTTTGTTGTATGATAAGGCCTCTCTTGGGTATATTCCCAAGAGTGGTATTGCTGGGTCCAGGGGTAAGTTGACCCCAATTTCCTGAGAAACCGCCACACTGCTTTCCAACATATGAACACCTGATTTTTGATAAAGGAGCTTAAAGTATACAATGGAAAACAGAGAGCATCTTTAAAACATTTTAAATGCCATATTCTGTTAGTGTTTGAAAGTATTGGAGAATACCTATCCATCTGAAATATATCTCTGCACATCTAGAAAACCTAACTAACATGACTACAAGTTTGACTATTATAAATGACTACCTATTAACTTGTATTTCTTAATTATACATTATGTTCTTAAATGAGCTGCACAAACACAATACCTTAATCAAAAGCAGATAATTTGGGGAATATGGACATAGTTCTCTCCAAACTGCTTCCTTGTGTTTATTGGGTGAAGCATTTCTAGGGTTCATGGAAACCTCTCAGGGGTCTTGTTCTATCAAACCCCATTAGCCTAGAAGGGATCCACAGGTTCTTATCCTCTGTGGAAACAAAAGCAGAACCTCTTTATCAAAGCAACATACCCTTAGATCCAGAATTTGAGGTCAAGATACCTTTAAAATATGTTGGTTTAGCTTAACAGTCCATACAACGAAATGTCTCTCTGTACTTAGCTCTTTCACAGTTAGAAAATTAAAGAAAACCTGTTAATATACATAATCCAGACTCTGTGTAATTTCCATCTTTATGTGACTTATTTTTCTTTGCTCCTTTAATTTATGACTAACTGTACTGTATCTCTTTGAAGAGTTTTATTTTTTTAAGATGATTTACCTCTTTTTATAACTATACTCTTTTTTTCTCTCTCCCAAGCCTACATACATTTTTTAAACACACTGTGCCTTGTTTAAAAGTCTTTTATGTCTGAATCTGTCCTATTGTGTATCTGAAATCCTTTTCTGTCCAGGAGGGCTTCTTAAAATGCTAAGTGATGTGGCTAGGACTAAGACTGCTTTGCCTTTTGGCTCCATCCAGTCCAACATGGGGGAGGTCCGTTCAGTGCCAGCTCTATGAGCTGTGTTCATAGAACCATTTTCAGGCACACAGTGGGTCTATGTTGCCATTAAGCAAGTTGTAGCTCTCTGCCTGCTCACAGACCCCATTTAACTGCTGCTTGGCTTCCTGAAGGAGCCAGAGCTGTACATGCAACTAGCACAAACCAGGAAGACACTGTTTCTTAAAGAAGCTGCATTTTTTTTTAAAAATTATATGCCATGTAGCCACTGTGGGAGAAAGATATTGGAAGCTTGCCAGTAGGCCACAACCTCATGGTGGTGCACAGATTAATAGAGATGGGTTGATTTAAGATGTAAGAGTTAGCTAGAAATATGAATAAGCTAATTGGCCAAATGTTTCTGAGTGATTATTTGGGTCTGGGCAGCCAGGAAACAAATGAGCAGCCTCCACCAACAAAGGCCTTGTCAACTTTTCCTTCCTCCAGCAGCCTTGCAGCTGATGGACTAGCCCAACAAGTTCAAGATCTCATCAGCACATGTTACACAATGGTTGTGAGTCAATCAGTCATCCTGTCATTCTTCAAACTGACCTCAAATAAATGAGGAAGACTCTTCAGACTTTAAAATACCCTCAAGGAGAAGCTGGGCTTCAGCAGAGTCCCCACTGTGCTGTGTCCAAGGGTCTTTCTCCCTGTGTGCTTGCTGTGAGTGTTTCCTCACCCCTAATAAAAGCCTACCCAATACCAGAGTGTCAGTCCTGAAAACAGGCGTATGAATACCCTTCCATAGACAGAGTGGTTGAACTTTATATGTCTAAGAATACATATATAGCAACAGTACATATATATGTAATAACAGTTCATGAAAAAGGTTTTTAATTGGGAGAAAAGCAAGTAGGGGTATAAGAGAGGGATTGGAGGGAGGAAAGGGAAGGGAGAATGATGTAATTATATCATAATCTCAAAAATAAAAGACAAATTTAAGAGACCGTCTTCATTGGCAAAAGAAAAATAAAAAGAAAAGGAAGCAAGACACAGAAGGACAAATACCACACTGTCATTCATTCGTGGCAGTTAAAAAGGTTATCTCACTGAAGTAGAGAGAAGAGACAAGATCACAATAGGCTGGGTAGGGGAGGAGGAGAACAGAGAGGCTAGATAAAAGGATATCAAGTACAGTTAGATGGAAATGGTTTTAGTGAACCATTGAACTGTAGGGTGACCGTAGTCTATAACAGTTTGCTACACAGAAATAATGTTTAAAGAGATGCAAATTCTATTTGATCATTTTATATTATATATATATATATATATATATGTATCAGATGATCCTTCTCGATCCCTTAAATACATAAAACACCATAAGAAGAGCTTAACATGATATCTCATGCCTTCAATTTCAGCACTTGGGAAACTGAGAATAAATGATTACCATGAGTTTGAAGCTAGGCTAGGCTACATGATGAGTTCTGGGTCACCAGGGTGTCTGGAGAATTGTCCATATGATGATTGTTCCAAATGAATAATATGTAGTAAACAAAAGTAAGAGGGCAAACCCAAGTATCAGACAGAGAGCATCATCAGGTTGGCCACTTATGACACCCATCAGGAACTGGCCGGAGAGCCTTGTTGAAATGGCGATACTGGAATTTCCAAGTGAGAGAGACCTAGGCAGAGTCTTGTCTGTAGACAGGACCTCTCATAGCTTCGGGCTTCTTATCCCCATTTAAGGCGTTGTGTATCACAGAAGAAACAGCAGTAACCTCTGTTGGAGATAGTTTATCTTACAGCTGTTCTCCAGCTGCAAGGTTTTCAATATCCTTCTTAGCTGTCAACTGTTTTCAATTCTTCCTATTAAGAGAACCAGAGAGCCAGTGTGACCCAGGATAGAGTCTTAAAGGACATTTGAAATGCTTGAGTCTTAGACAAGGCAGCCTATCTTCTCAGATAGCTGTCAACAGGCGCCAACAGCACTTGACACTTTACCAATATAACTTATATTACAGTGGGCTACAGAGTGAGACCCTGTGTCAGAAAACCTGGCATGATAATAAAAATAATTAATATTCTCTGTCTATGCAATGTTAGATATTAAATTATTTCTTAATTTGGTTCGAAATTTAAAAAGTTATTCTGTAAGACTCTTATGACCAAAGAGTACACTCAAGAAGGATTTGTAGAATTTGGCAGAGTGCTTTTCACCACTCACACCCCATTGAACTCACATCTAATGAAAAAATGTTTATGATTCAGGCTGCCATAAGTCCAAAGCACAAACATAAGGGAGAAAGCCTTAAATCAGACCAACAGGGTGTGTCAGGAGCAGCTGTGTTCCGGTAATTGGGAGATTTGCAGGAAGAACTGATGACTGTCCTCAAACACCGTGAATACAAACGGAAGTGGCTCAAGCCTTCTGGAAACCCACACAGACATTTGTAAGTGGTTCTATGGAGGAGATTTATGCATTTTCACCTCATGAATCCTCTGATAAATATTTATCATGAGCAAGTCTGTCTGACAGAGATCAGAAGACATAGAACAAGAGGGATGCTTACTGTTTCTCCAGCTTTTCATATTGATTGTGGTGACATTAGTCATCATATTTTTTGTCTGTTTTTAAAGCATTTCCGTCTCCAAGTCAAATATTATCTCATCATATGCTTAAGAAACTTGTCACCAGCAAAAGTTTTTTTAAAAGACAGAATTGGTTTATCACCTCGTTTTTAAAAGATAGAATTGGTACTATCACCTCATTTTACTTTTTGGGGGGTGTTTTTGAGGCAGGGCCTGGCTTGCAGTACAGGTTGGCCTTTAGTTGATGCTCCTGCATGGGCTTCTCCAGAGCTAGGATTATGGGTCTTGACCACTGTGCCCTTAGGAGGAGGGCTCTGTGAAACAGAAAGTGAATACAGGAAATGCTGGACGAATCCTCATCGTGAGACCTTTTCTTCACAACTGCCCTGGTGCAGCACACATGGCTCCCACTTGCTCATAGCTCTTGACTTGAACTTGTTTGCCAATTACTTGCCAATGTCTCTCATTCTTTTTCATACCCACCATCCTAAGCACAGACCAGACATCCTCTCAGCCAGGTCCCCACTTCTGGAGAGTTATTTTCACAGAACAGAGCTTATGAAGGGTTGGACACACCCTCTCCCTCCCTAAACCACAACATTGTGTCTCAGAGAAAACAATGAGAGCTTGCTTTAATTACCCCCTAAAAAGAAATGAAGGCGAAGGTGAAAGTCACAACAATCCCACACCAGTTTGGAATTATGATTAATAGAATGGTTATTTATTTAAAGGGAAAAAACTTACAGATCACC
>NC_022018.1:15515621-15516630 GCF_000317375.1 Microtus ochrogaster | reverse complement strand
TAAGCAAACAAGAAATCCAAAACTCTAGAAATGACAGAGACATCTCGCTGCCTGGACAGTCACCCAAAGTTCCTCTGTACCATTGAGGCATCCATCTTCAGCCTTCAGGCCCATAGTATCCAGCAGACTTTTCCATGAAGCAGGAAATTTCAAAGATAGTTCAGTCATTTTCTGCTGTGTCCTGCAGATTGTCTCACAGACTCTTTTATGAGTCAGGAACCCCTAAAGACCATCTCACCTTTAGGAGAGTTCAGCAGTCCTCTCTCTGCAGGTTCTTTGTGTCTAGTTTATACATCAGTCCAGGCAAGAGCAGTTTCTTGCCCAAATGGCTATCATAAGGAGCCTCTTTGATGTCCATCTTCCTCTTGAAGTAGATTGGTGCTGCCAGGAGCAGACATGTCTCATTGTCATGAAAAGTCCTAAGTTATTAAAACAATTAAATGCCATATTCTGTAGCCTTTGAAAGATATGAAGAATGCCTATCTAACTGAAATATATCTCTATATATCTAGAAAATCTAACTAACATGACTACAAGCTGGACTATTATTGATGATTATCCATTAGCAACCTATATTTCCTGATTATACATTACATTTTAGAAATGAACTACACAATCACAATACCTTAAATCAAGAGCAGAAATACATATACATATAATAAAATTGACCTTAAAAACCATACCAATGCAAATTATTCATATCTATATCATCTCCCCCTTTAAATGTAAAAGAACATTTATAAACAATATATGGGAACATGGGCACAATTATTTCTCTCCAAACTGCTTCCTGCTGTATGGGGGCGCTGTTATTCAGGTCTTTTGTGGTATAACCTGTATGCTAGATTCATCTCAGTCAGCAGTTGAGTGAAGTAATTTTTTGAGGGTATTCGCAGCAACTTTTCAGGAGGTCGTGGTCTATCATACCATATTGGGATAGAATCAATCCACAGGGTCTGGTCCTCTGTGAAAACAAAAGAAGACCCTCTCCAAAGCATCATATCCTTAG
>NC_022018.1:15477298-15514296 GCF_000317375.1 Microtus ochrogaster | reverse complement strand
GAAGACTCTCCCCCATCAAAGAAATGCTATCCTCACTCATCTGTAGGAGTCTAACAGTCATTTCTCATCCACAAAACTTTCCCCTAAGTATAGCCCTTGTTAAAGCTTGGAGAAATCAGAGCTGTAGGCTCACTCCACATAGTAAACTCCTAAATCAAATTTTCTCAGAAGACTGTAAAATCTTTGTGCTAAATATGCTTTTCTCAAATGAGAAAGTGCAAATTTGTATCTACATAAAATAAACGTAACCAAATTACATTTCTATATCCACTTTGGTCTTCAGTCCTTTCCCACCCATTTTGATTGAGGCCTTCTATATTTTTGGGTTCCACCTTCCTGGCTCTAGCCATCTGTATTGAACATGTACAGACTAATTTCCTTAGGTTATTCCTTGAGCGATAGGACATGATATTTATTCCTCTACTTACATTGCATTAGGTAGCATGCAAATCCTAAAAGTGTTTTAAATTACACAGGATGTGCATAAGCTATATGCAAATACTCCAGCATGTGATATGGAACTTGACCATCTGTGTTTCAGGCACTGGGGTAATCATTCCTGTAATCATTACTCAGAAGGTACTGAGGGACAGCATATATGAAGAAAACCTGTTCCCACACAGATAGTCAGTTGATGAAGGCAGAATTTTAGTAGCTCACTCCTTCTTTCCTCTCATTCTCTTCCTTCCTTCTCTCTTCTCTTTCTTTCCCTCCACCCTTTCTTTTCTTATCTTTTTTAAATATATATCTTTTGTTATATATCCTGGGCTCTCCACTGTTTTTGCATTCATCAACATGATAAAACTTGGAGACAACATTTGCACACCACTAACACAAGCTGCTAGGTTCCTAGCTGAATTTATCATCTAGAATACAAAGCTCATGGTAAGTACTCGAGGAACAGGTGAAGGATGGATGCTGTAGAAAGTTGTTGCTTTGCATCCTGCTCTTTGTGACTCAGCTTTATGCCCTGAACCTCGTCAGTGAATGTGAGTAGAGCCAGTCCATCCATTTTAAACACCAGGGGTACTGTGCTCCACACATATGTCAAAATTTTCTTAACCATTATGACTGTATACATTTTAGTTGTTCCTATTTCTTCCAAGTTAGAAATAATTGTTCTGCAGAGAGCTTTATACCAATTTCTTTATGTCTACACGAAAGAATTATTTGGAGGTCTATTATTAGAAGTAGACATTCTGAGTTATAACATATGTACATTTCAAACTGTAGCATTCATATTCTGAGATGACCCTATGACCTCTACTGAGCAAAAGCAATGAATGTCACCCCTTTAATATTATTATATGGTAAAAGTGAAAGGGTTATGAAGATGTAATTGTGGTTCATCATACTATCTCTTTGCATAATGTTTGGGCTTCATTTGAGAATAATTTCACAATTCATGGAATCTTAAGTCCCTTATGTAAAGTGATATAACTTTTAGAAATAGCCTATATGCATTTTCTATTTATTAATTCAGTTATTTTTGAGACAGGGTACTACTCTATAGCTGAAACTGACCTCAAACTTATGACCCTTTTGCTTATTTCTGTAAGTGTTGATATTGCAGATGTACATTCACACACCCAACTCCTATTATTTAAAATAATATCTAGACTACTTATGATACCTAATCTAATAAAAATGCTATATAGATAGGTACTATATTGTATCGTTTAAGAAATAACAAGAAAAAAATCTTTATGTTCAGTAGAGATGCAATTCTTTTTCTGAATATTTCCACATTTGGTTGAATCTGTAGGTGCAGAACTCATGAAACAAAAGGCTGGCTGCATACTGTAAGAGGCTATTGTGGTGGCCCTATTCTGCTCAGGTGGATTCTTGGGAAGCTAGTCTAGAGTTGAGAGTAGAAGCAATAGATCCACACTTCTGGCTGTCTCACCCCAAGAAGCAAACACCTTCTCCATCTCTCCCTGTTCTGATCATCTGTGAAGAGCAACAACTGTGTGAGCTGGAGCTTTGGTTTCTTTTGAGTACAAGGATTTGAATTCTGCCAACTATGCCAAGCTTGGAAGAGGACTTGAACCGTCTGCTCCCCTCAACTACACTGATCCAGATAAGAACCCCTTGACTTCAGCCTTTTGAGCACCAGCTGAACCAAGGAAACAGATAAAAAATAATGTTTATTACCTAAAAAGTCACTAAGCTTGTAATTTGTTCCCCAGCAATATTACCCAACTGCTCTCTAGCGTGGGTCTTTTGATTTATGTCCTGAAAGCAGGAAACAGGGAATACTGTTTTCAGACCTTGTAGATGCTATGGATTTTACAGCTGTGAAGTTGCATTATCCTAGGCATCTAATTTGCATTTTCCAAATTGCTAGTGTGTGACTTGATATGTGCTTTCCATGTTTCATGTTTGCTGGCACCCTTTGTCTCTTGTTTATTTGTAGGCTTTCTTTATTCTTGCCCTGTCAGTGTTATGTATATGTATGTATCATTTCCGTCTGCAATGTCTTCCTCAGGATCACATGTGAGCAGCTGGTCCCAGTATGTTGCACTATTTTAAAGGCCATAGAGACTTTAGCAGGTGGGACATAGCTGTCTGGAGTAGCACACTTGGGAGGGACTTTAAAGATTATACCTGCTCCTGGTTTGGCTGGCTCTTTCGTTTGTAGCTGGCACCATGTGAAGATGCCCAATCATCCTACAAAAGCATTTGTTCAACTATGTTCATAGCAGCACTATTTGTAATAGCCAGAACCTGGGAACAAGCTAGGTGCCCCTCGATAGAAGAATGGATAAAGAAGGAAAGGCTGCCTTTTATCCCGTGTGTGTTTTTCACACCTTCTTCAAAGATTAGGTGGCTGCAGCTGGGTGAGTTTGTTTCTGGGTTCTTTGTTCCTTTCCATCAATTTGCACATCTGTTTTGTGCTGGTGTCATGCTGTTTTGTTTCTGTGGTTCTGTAATATAATTTGGCCTCAGGCATTATGATATTTCTAGCATTGTTCTTTCAATTTAGGGTGACTTTAGTTATCCAGGGTCGTTAGTGCTTTCGTAAAACTCTAGGGCTATTAATCATAAGGAGCGCCCTTGTTCTGGGAAGAGGAAGGGGTAAGCATCTTTGGAAGTAGAGCAGAGTGAACTTCTTAGACCTACAATGAGTGGAGATTTCAAGGATAATTTAAATTTTTCCAAGTTTCCAGGACCAGCTCTACTCCCAAATTCATAATAGACATGGTTCCTCTTCACATGTTAGCATATTCAATAAGTTTATTCATGTTATCAACAAATACTTACTATAGGAATCATATTGTGGTGGTTTGAAAGAAAATGCCCCCAAAGGGAGTGGCACTATTAGGAGGTGTGGCCTTGCGGAAGTAGTGTAGCTTTGTTGGAGAAAGAGAGTCCCTAAGGATAAGCACAATTAATAAAAACTTCACTTCCTGCTGCCTGTGGATCCGAATGTAGAACTCTCAGCTCCTTCTGCAGCACCGTGTCTGCCTGTACTCAGCCACACTTCCCTCCATGGTGCTAATAGACTAAACTCCTGAAACTGTAAGCCAGGCACAGTTATATGTTTTCCTTTATAAGATTGGTCATAGCATTTCTTCACAACAATAGAAACCATAACTAAGAAATGTACCAACTTACTAATTTTGATTTATGAATGTGTGGGTATCTGCAGAGGGCAGAAGAGGGCATCGGATCCCCTGGAGTTGGAAGTATAGACTATTGTAAGCTATCTGACATGGCTGCTGGGGTCCAAACTCAGATCCTGTTGAAAAGCAGTAAGTGCTCTGAGTTGCTGAGGTGTCTCTCCCAACCCCATACTTATTTTTTATAGATGATTTTTCTGACATATAGCTTCAACTTTGTGTTG
Organism: Microtus ochrogaster; assembly: GCF_000317375.1. Taxonomy (NCBI): domain Eukaryota; kingdom Metazoa; phylum Chordata; class Mammalia; order Rodentia; family Cricetidae; genus Microtus; species Microtus ochrogaster. The sequence continues at coordinate 15,510,449 of NC_022018.1, read as the reverse complement.
CTGTGACAATATATCTCATGTAACACCTTAAGGAAGGAAGGACTTATTTATTTTGGTCCATGCTTTAGGAGATTTCAGTCTGTCATGATGAGAAGGGTGTGGTGGCAGATCATCTCCCACCATGACAGCAAGGGAAGAGGGAGGAGGGGGAGAGGAGAGAGTGTCTTGTTTAGGCTCTGTTTTAGATCATCAGTAATCCTCAGGTTGGGGGATGGTGCTGAGACTGGTCTTTCTTCTCTGGTTAATCATCCCTGGAAACCACTTACAGGCATACAAACTGGACACATGCCTTACTAATTTCCCAGACAGTTCTCGGTTCCATCAACTGACAAACAAGATTCACGGAGCATGCACTGATTGACTCTGTTCTACCGGGTGTTGATTTTATGTTTTATGTCTTTAGACGGATTTTCATGCTGTTAGTTCACTGATGATAGATTTCAGCCCTGAAAAGAGAAGCCAGCTTCCCCCAAATCCAAATAATCATACACAGAGTCTTCTTCTGTCTTATGAATATCTGGGTTTAGCTTGACTTGTTTCTTATCAGCTTTTCTTAAATTATCCAGTCTACCTTTTGCTTCTGGGCTTTTCTCTATTTCTGTATATCTTTTTTTTCCTTCTTACTCTGTGTCTAGCTATGTGGCTGGATGCCTGGCCCTTTCTTTTCTCGATCTTTGATCTTTTCTTTCCAGATTTCTTCTCCTATTTATTCTCTCTACCTTCCTGCCCCACCTATCCTTTCTCCTTCATTGCTATTGGCTGTTCAGTTCTTTATTACACCAATCAAGTGTTTTAGACAGGCAAAGTAACACAGTTTTGCTGAGTTAAACAAATACAGCATAAAAGAATGCAACACATGGTTGCATCATTAAATGGATATTCTATAGCATAAGTAAATGGAACACTTTTTAAAATTATATAGTATTTTTTTATTACTTAAAAAATACCAATCCAAATTCGCACTCCCTCCCCTCCTCCCAGTCCCCTCCCTCTCCCTCCACAGACCCTTCCCCCACCCCTTCAACCCTAAAGGAGTACCATGCACCCCGCCCTGTGGAAAGTCCAATGCTTTCCCTACTACATCTAGGTTGAGCAAGGTTTACATCCAAAGAGAATAGGATCCCATGAAGCTGATATATGCAAGTAGAGACACATCCCAGTGTCACTATCAGTGGCCCCTCATCTGCCCCAGCTGTCAACCTTCTTCAGGGGGGCTTGGTTACTAATATTCTACAACAGTAATTTTTTTGAAGTCTACTTTGACCCTTAATTAAACCAAGACAGCCCTCGTTGGAAGTCTTATCTGAAAATGCTCTCTGGCATATTGTGGTTTACAGATTCCAAAAACTGTGACAAGCCCAGCTCAGTCAAGAGACATAATTTAGTTCATGTTGACTTAAAGCAAAAGATGTGATGTGGCGCGACTTATCGCATGGATTCTAAGGGGGGAATGCAGTAGAGGTACAGTAAGCAAGGGAGCTGGAAGGGCGAGCCAGCAAGGCTCTGCTAGCTCCCTACCTTCTCTACTCTCTTCGTTTTGGAGATGAATAAGGTGCTTTACAGTCTCCACCCACACGTTCTGATCCCATTTATACAGGCTCATGCGTGCTTCCCTTCTACACCCCCACTCTTCCTTTCTTCCTCTATAACCTCCATAATTACATATTCTTGTATTCTTGGGGAAAGGAATGCAATGGGTCAAACTTCATGCCCAGTTGTTAAAACAACACAGCTAAGCGTTGCTTAAGCATCTACATGCTCTTCCTAATTAGCTCTGTGTTCACGTGGGAGCCGAACATGGTATTTTATTTTTGATTTTCAGCTGTGTTCTGAGAACGATCCAGCTGGTTTGGGCAGAGAGATTTGTGTTATCCTCTAATCCTCCAAATATTACTAAAAATCTCCCGAATGCACCAAAGCATCCTGGGATCTGAGTCCTGAATGGCGAGAACTGCAGAACTTTCCCGAATGCACCGAAGCATCCTGGGAGTTGAGTCCTCCTGAATGGCGAGAACTGCAGAACTTCTCATCTCAGTGATTAGCAAAGGAACTGGCCGTTCTGCCTCGGAATAACCAACTGAATGCTGACGCTGTCTAAACGCAGAGAAATGGCACGCGATACACATTCAAATCAGCAACTCAGTTTCACAGGGATTTTTTTTAAAGCTGTGATATTTTTGATATCGTCTTGCTCAAAAGTGGTTGCATCCTTTACAAAAGAGATTCATTTTTATTGCATATTTTAAAATGGGTTTTTGGGAGAGTCACATACATTGGTAAGCTCAGGTAGTGGGTACAGAAATGTAATCTTAAAACCCGCATGCCTCTACTTCCACGTTTTACCCTTGGGAAAGTGAAAACCATGTGCAAAGCCTGAGCAACAATTACTGTCACCATCTATTGTTGCTCCAGATGTCGTCAACAACTCTGTGATTTTGGTGTCTTGACTTTGAAAAATATTTTCCTCCTACGCCCTCATTTCTCCGAAGAGCCCTGGATCTTCTGTGATAGTACACTGCGGGTAAATTTCTACTTAATGTGTGCCTCTTAGGTAAGTTTTTAAAGTAATAGAAGAATATGCCTATCATATTCAGATATGATGCAAACTAGGTTGAGATGGGAAGATGGCAAACTCCAATTGCACTGATATTTTATAATATTAGAATACAGTAAATGGGAACTAAGAAATTTGAAATACAGTAACCTGCCCTCCAAAAGATAGAAGTTGGACTATCCTCTCCTTGATATTTACTGGTCCTTCTCTGAAAGCCTGACTGTCCCCATTACCCTAAATGGCCTCTGTTCCTTTCTCTAGGACACTAAAAGTGGTCATTTGAGCATTATAATGAATCTCTCAGGTTCGCTCAAGAGATCTGAAATTGTCATATAAAGACTGGGGGAAATTTGTTTCGTGCTGTGAAAAATATATCTACATGAAATGATGTCTAGAGCAATAGCAATTTCTTTTATGATAACAAGCATTGCAAAAACAGAAGGGCTAGAACTTGGAACCTCATGGAGAAGACAGATGTGGAGTAGACCCCCATTGATCAGCATGAAGGGACAGTTACAGTAACAGAGGAGCTGCAGGGATAGACTGGGAGTTGTCTACAGAGGTGGCTAAAGCACAAATGAGGCCTAAATCTGCCCAGGTTTTATGAAAGCTATGCCTTTAAGAAGCCTTAGTGGCTAATGTTTTCATGAATTAATGCTTTTAAATATCTAGGAAGCAGATCATCATGATGCTTTTATAAATATACCAGTGCATAAAAAAACCTATAAAAACAAAATCAGCATGTAAATTTTGACAAAAATAGCACAGAAAGAAAATTATAGGTTCCTTTAATATGTGAATATCTGTGCAAGTGAGAACTGAAGAATGAACTGAGAGTACCTAAGAGCAGTGAGTTTGGGGCAGCATTTTTTAAAAAAAGGTTTAGCATTATGGGTGCTAGTAACACAACCCATTATATTTCTAAGTCAAAAGGTAAAATGATATGATCACATTGGTAGATATAGATATCCTTAAAATATTCTTGAGTTGTAAGAAATCATAATAAAGTAAAAATAAATAAATACTCCTTTAGTGTAATAGAAGTACCTTTCTCAGGACAGCCTGGTCTACAGAGTGAGTTCCAGGACATTCAGGGCCACACAGAGAAACCCTTTCTTGAAAAACCAAAAAAAGAAAGCTGATATTTTGTATTAGTATTATTTAGTTATGAAATATAATGGGAAGACTAGGTCTTGTGATCATAAGGATATTTGAAAATATTGCTGGGGAAAGATTTAAAAGAAGACAAACAAGGATAGGATGGATGTCATCACTAGATGACAGAAATTTCCAACTGGTCTGATCTTATGTGACTGTCCTTATGAGCATATTCCCCTGTTCACTGACATACTGTTACATAGCTCCTCTCTAGGGAAGCACACAACACGCATGTTTATAGCTAAATATTTCTCAATTTTTTTTTGCTGAACATGCATACACAAATACACAAAACTCACATAAATGAAATATATTTATATATGTATAGTCTCACAACGTTTTCCTATCTCTCTACATTCAGAGAAGCACAAAGCACACTTGCGAAGTGTGAACGACTCCAGTGTGACACACGCAGATGTCTTCACAGAGCTGGTTGCTAGAAGAGGGTGTGAAAGAAACTCCAGCTTGATCCTTAGCCTCTCTATAGTGAATTTATCCATTTTTGCTTTAGGAAAACATAAAATTGGAAGTGAAGTACGGTGATATAGTATGTGAGAGACTACAAAAGTTAAAATAAGATAGAAAAGATTTCTAGATTTTAAGTTTTTAAAATATTTTATTTATATTTTTAGCCATTGGTGCACTTTGGCCATATCCATTTATCACCGTCTCCCTCCAATGGCTCTTTGTGCCCCTTACTCTGTCTCCCTTGTGCCTCTAAATCCTCTCTCTTTTGGTTATTAATAATCCCCTGAATTTAATTAGTGCTGCTCATGCATGTGGGGCCATTCACTGGGACACGGGCAACCTGCCACAGCCATGTCTTCAAAGGAGAGTGACTCTCCCCTGTCAGCATCCACCTATGGTGCCAGGCCTTAGGGGCTCCTCCTCCAGTGCTGGAATTTTAACTGCTTTGATCTTGTGCAGGTCTTGTGTAGGTACCTGTATCTGAGGTTATTGTGAGGGTTCCACTTCAGCATGGGTTAATCCACTGGTGAATCCATACTGAATGGGCTATGAGGAGTTGGGCCGATTAGAAGAAGTATGTAGAATATTCCTTTACACTGTGTGAATATATGTTGCTGTGATTGGGTTAATAAAAAGGCTGACTGGCCAAGAGCTGGACAGGACAAGGTAACGTGGGAGAACCAGACTAAGGATACTGGGAAGAGGAAGGGCAGAGTCAGGGGAACTGCTAGTCAGATGCAGAGAGGAAACAAGAGGTGCAAAATGAAGGAGAGGTAATGCCATGTGGCAGAATGTAGACTAATAAAAATGAGTTAATTTAAGTTGTAAGAGCTAGTTAATAATAAGCCTGAGCTGATGGCTGAGCATTTATAATTAATATTAAATCTCTGTGTTGGTTATTTGGGAACTGGCAAAAAGAAAAGAAAGGTCCACCTACAGAAGTAGGTTGCTGAAGTGTATCTTTGCCAGGTATGTCTGGTCTGTGATCCTTACTGTATCTCTCCACTTCCTGTCTCCTTCTACAGTGTGTATGTTTATTTCTAATTTATATTATATGGCATTTTTATTAACTGTGTGTTCTAGTTTGTATTAGTCTGCTGTGATAAAACACCATGACTAAAAACAACTGGGAAGAAAGAATTCAGGTCATCTTATAATTCCCACTTTACAGACCATCACTGATGGAAGTCAGGGCAGGAGCTCCAAACAGGAACCTGGAGGCAGGAACTGAAGTAGGACCAGTGCTTACTGACTGCTTCCCCTGCAGCTACTTTCTTATCCAGCCCAGGCCCACTTGCTCAGGGATGGGTGGGCCGATCCCCTCCCATTTTAATAATTAATCAGGAAAATGAGCTACAGATGCCCACAGCCCAAGGTAAATTCTTCAACTGAGATTTCTTCCCAAGTATCTTTACGTTTCTGTCAAATTGGCAAAAAATAAATAAATAAATAAACAATAAAATCAATCCTTTGTCTACTTGAACACAAATACATCACTATTAAACCATAATCTTTCCTTTCTTGTCTACCTCTAAGATCTCATGTTATTATCAGTATAAAATGTAGTATAGTTTTAAATATCCCCCATTCTTTGAAAAATTCAAACATTTTAGAAGTCAAAGTTCTCTTTAGAAATATAGTGTCTTAATTATGGGCTCCTGTAAATTCCAAAATATGTCACATATGTCTTATTGCCAAAGGGAAGTTTCAGGGCACAGTTATGATCAAACCAAACACCTCATCATGCTATGTCAATCAAAACCCAGTTCAATGCCCAGTATATGGGACACTCACAAACTTCTGCACTCTGAAGGCTTGGACAACGCTATTCCTCTGCTCTGCCTTCTGAAATACACAGCTTGTCTGGTGGGCTCAGGTTGGTTTCCCTCCACACCTGCTGCTGTGCTTGGAGGTCATTTCAGGGTCGGTTCTGGTGCCATGGCAACGGAGGCTGCACCTTCATCTCTCCTGCTCTCTAGGGACTTTGACATTGCCACATGGTGTGAAGCATCAGCGTCTCTCCATGACCCTTCAGCCTTGGAGTTTCTACTGAGGCAGAGACTACACCTCCACTAAAGGGTTCTCTTTTGACCTCCCTTCTGGGAGACATCAGCACACACTTTGAACATATGGTACCAAGGAGAGCAAAAGGTTGCTATTTTATGCTTGACCACTGGGGGGTAATATGACACTTCAAACGTAGAGTAGGGAGAAGTCAGGCCATGTAAGTACCACTGTGACTCAGAAAGCACTTTCTTTGATTTAAATGTGCTCAGATCCACCCTGTGCTTGTGAAAGAAAATGGAGGGCTGCAATTATACAGAATAATAGATAAATGGAAACCGGAAAAGATTAGCCTCCCTAAGAACCATAATAGAGAACTCCAGATGAGAGGTAAGAAAATGGCAAGAACACCAAATAGTGCTTTTTTGTGTCCTTAGTAATTGAGGTGAAAAATGGGCACAGGAAGAACTCCACTGAAGCTGCGAAAAGCTCACAGGAACCGCTGCTTAGATCCCCACATCCCAAAATGAACATGTTGCTGCTCTCCATAAAATGGATTGAGAAAGAAACAAACATTTCAGCCTTCAGTTCAGTGTTGGTCTTGTATGCATCTGTCAACCTTCTTTTGGTTATAGTCTAAGTGCTCCGAGCTTCCCAGTCACTATCGCACTGTGTGCTGGGGAGGGAAGAGCTGCGAGGTCAAAGCCCCACTCTACAAATGTAGTTCATCCCTTTTGTTAGATCTGAGAAAATGCACTCTGAGTAAAGCCCCAACATGTGATGTATTGGTGTCAGGAGTGGAGGGTATAATTAAATTATACTTGAAATGTTTAAAAGTATATTTAGAAACTTTTTAAATATTTTTAAAAAATATTTAGAAATATTTTTCTGTGAGAAAAAGGGGGAGTTTTATAAAAACATATTCTAGAAGAAGCTAGTGAGGTTACTTAAAGTTTTCTTATGGGAGTCTGCAAAGATGTTGTGCTGGCTAGTTTACAACAACTTGACACAAGCTAGCGTCATCAGTGAGGAAGGAGCCTCTGTTGAGAAAATGTCTCCAGAAGATCAGGCTTGTAGGCAAACCTGTAGAGAATTTTCTTAATTAGTAATTGATGTGGGAGGTGGGCCCAGTCCATTGTGGGTAGGGTCACCCTGTGCTAGTCCTGGATTCTGTAAGAAAGAGGTCTGAGCAAGCTCTGGAGAGCAAGCCAGTAAGCAGCACCTCTCCCTGGCCTTCCCATCAGTTCCTGTCTCCAGGTTCTTAGCTTGCTGAGTTCCTGTCCTGACTTCCTTCACTGACGGGCTATGGATGTGGTTTCATCACAGCAATGGGAACCAAACTAACAGCTGCCTATTGCTTGCTTGAGAGAAGTTGAAAGGAGAATAATTACAAGAGTGTGGGGCATGAAGTACAGAAGTCTGAAAGTTTGACTCATGGTTCTAAGTTATAGGTAGATAAGAGTAAGAAGCTCTCATATGATATTACACAGTGGAATAACCATAAAAAGCAGGCTGAGCAGGCTATGGATAGCAGCCCAGTAAGTACCCCTCCACAGCCTCTGTATCAGCTCCTGCCTCTAGGGTTCTGCCCTGTTTGAGTTTCTGTCCTGACTTTCTTCAGTGGTGAACAATGCTGTTGAAGTGTAAGCCAAATAAACCCTGTCCTCTCCTGTTGTAGGAAATCCTACAGCCTTTAAGTTACCTGCCCACTTGGGTGTGGCCTCCTATACTTTAAATGCCTATGTAAAGACCTCTTTTTGGGCTGCAGAATTTGGTTCCTGTTCTCTGTTTGAGCAGAGGACTACCCCTAAATAAATAACCTTTTATTTATACTCAATTCTGGGCTAGTGTGGGATTTCTTTGTAGCATCCGTCTTTGTAACATGAAGGGGGCTGCTGGTTGGGATTTCTGTCTCGCCTGGTATCCCACAGCCAGCAAGCCCCAAAGAAAATTACACAGAGGTCTCCATAAGTTATAAAACTGATTGGCACATCAGCTCAGGCTACTTATTAGCTCTTGTAGCTTATATTAACCCATTATTCTTACCTATGTTAGCCACATGGCTCGGTACCTTTCTCAGCAGGGCAGGTCACATCTTGCCTCTTTGGAGTCTGGGCAGGAGTGGGAAGAAATGGGCTTCCTCTTTCCTAGCATTCTCTTGTTCTCATTGCCCTGCCTCTACTTCCTGTCTGGTTGACCCACCTATACTTCCTGCCTGGCCAATCAGCATTTATTTAAAACATGACTGACAGAATACAGACAATTCTTCTGCACCATTTCCCCCTCTTTTTTTTTTTAAAAAAACAAAGGAAAATATCCATAGTCCATTTTTTGGGAATGTGGGGATAGTATTCCAGGCTACTTCCGGCTGGTTGGGGGCACGGATACTCTTATGGGGACCTAAAGAAAATTTAGAATTATCATCAAGTCCTGACTGGAATATCCTGTGAGTCTTGATCATCTCAGGCAGCAGTCTTGAATCTGTTCTGGGTGTAGCACTCAGACATCCGGGCCATCTGTTCCTAAAGGAAATTTCTCAGGTGGTCTTTCTTGATCAAACAGATTTTTCTTAATTCAGATTGAATCCACAGTCTTTCATTTCCTGTGGAAACAAAAGCAAAATCTCTTCTCCAAACTAACATACTTTTTTACTTCATTCTGCTCACAGACCACATTCAAATGCTCTATCGTCAGACTGCCTGCCTGAAAGAGCCAGAGTCTGCCCTGGCAGGACAGCCCAGAAAACCGGCATTTTAAAACAGCACAGCTTTTTTCCTGCTATGGCTGAAAACTGAAAATCATGAGGTCAGCTTTTCATCAACACCATTTAAGTGTTTTGTGGCAGGACCTCTTAATGAGCTGTAGGGTTTTGCAGCTAAAGCTGAGTCAGGAAGCCTCTCTTAGATGAGAGCCCTTGCTTGCCTCTAGCAAGCAGAGCAGACCCAAAATTGCTGCTACCAAGAAAACATGCTTTACTCTATTCTTTCCCAACCTTTCTCAAGCTTTCTGTGGATGCAGTTATCCACATTGGTGCCATTCTGCAACATGAAGGCTGGCTGCCCTTTCCTCCCCAACTTGCTTTGACCAAGGTGTTTCATCACAGCGATAGTGACCCTAACTAAGACAGATGTCATATTATTTTTGGCATGTGAGTACGATTGATGTACAAATTTAGATTCTGGAAGTCTCAGATTCATAATAAAATCATTAGACTGCTTTAGTAAAAGCTCAAGTATTTGAGGGTTGCCTCCTATAGGTAAATCCTGTTTTCCCAATACAAGACTTTGGGTTTTATTGCTAGGCACAGTCTTGATAAGAGGCTGGGGTAGTTACTATTTCCAGTAGACACATACTGTAGCACTCCACGTAGGAGCATGTAGCCTTGGAGTCCTTCTGTGATGGCTAGTCTTTACGTTTTACTTGCTTGGCTTTAGAAGGACCTGGGAGATAAGTAAATACACTTCTGGAAATGTCTCCACAGGGTTTCCAAGAAAGAATGGCTAAGAGGAAGCACTGTCTCAGAGGCTAGAGGATCGAATGTGACAGCAGGGCAAAAGGAAGCTAGTGAGTACAAGGGATTTCTCTCTCTTCTTCCTGGCTTTACTGATGTCAGCTTCTGAGCCCTAGCACAACACCCCACCATGAATCACTCCAGAAACAATGAGCCAAGTAAACCTACCCTTCCCTTAAGTCGGTAGTCTTTCACAGTGATGGGAAGTCTGGTATGCTGTCCAAAGTCTAATGGATAAACTTGTCAGAGCTGTGAGTCAAAACTACTGGGGCACGGTAGGATGGAAAAGGAGACAGGAAGAAGGGAAGTGAAATGACTCACTCCTGCTTACTGCCCATTGCTTTGCATACTAGTGAAGAGAATAGGCCTCTTCACTACTAACCAAAGATGCTGAAATCTGGAAAGGATTCTAAGTATGTGGTTTCAGAGAGTTTGTTAGAGAATCTCACTGAGCTAGGAAGGGCTTGGAGCAGCGATTTTGGGTTTTCTGTGCCTGTTTATGTTTGGGAGAGGTGTTCTCATTCACTGCTGAATGCCTATACCTTTAGAGTTCAGTTTACATGTTCTATTCTTGTTTCTATTGTGCCAGTCTGGAACTGGATGAAATATGGTGCATCAATAGAGATAACTGGTATTTCTGGCCATAGCTGGGAATATGCATTGCTAAGACAGCCAAGTAGAGGGGAAAAATTGAGTGAATATTATCCTTTTGACTTTTGTGGTACTGAAGATTGAGAAATTATTTCAAAATCTTTTAAAATTCAGATTGTCTTGAGGTGATTTTAGTAAAGAATGAAAACTATTTTGAGCAAAGTAATATATGTTTTAGAATTTAAAAAAAGAAATGCTTTGTGATGAAAAGACTAAAAACTTGGGAGAATGCTTGAAAATATATGCCAAATGCATTTGTTCAGGAAATTCAGGACCACTGGATCTCTGAAGTGGTATCAGTAAGGAGAGGAAATGTAGGGAGATGGCCATGGGATTAAATGTGCAGGCATTTCCTAGGTGAAGGAGGATTGTAGGCGCAGGGCTGTGACTTCCATTGAGAAATTTCAGCCAGACATTTGTACCGTTCCCCTTTTCAAGATTTTGAGCCTAAACTAGAAATAAATACAGTCCTTCCTTTCATCCTAAAAATTTGACAGGTGCTAAAATATATCTTATGAATGTACTCGTTGCCTATATAAAAGATGGAATATATTTTAATTCAGTTAGGAGTGAATTAAGTTTCCCTTAATCTAGAATGAGAAATGATAAGATTGGTTGGCTACTTAAGTTTATTGAATTTCTCTAAGGTAATATTTCCATAAATATTGATATGTTCTGTAAAGTGCAATAAAATTCACCATCCCTAATATTGTAATGTTTAATATGTATATTAAGGATACCTTTATCTTTGCTGGATATTTCATAAGCATTCAAGGATCCACTGATCCAAAGACCATCATTACTACTAATAACGTAGCATCAAATCAAACTTCTGTCCCTTGTCAGGTTTTGAATGAGTCTATCCTATGCAATTATGGTTGGTTGACATTGGCTGGTTATTCTTATTTCCTTCAATTATCCATAAAAAATTTCTTTGTTCAGGCACAGTATAGGCCCATGATATAGACAGAGCATAGTCACTGATTTCAAGAGCTCACAGATGAGGGTGGGAAATAGCAGAGTAAATGAAGAACTTGTTCCTATGCTTAGGGTAAGTGCAGCTGCCCATGCCCACCCAGACCAGAAACAGGTGGTTCCTGAAAGAATGGCTGAAAGGGAAGTGGTATCTCTTAGGGCAAATAGGAAGAGGTGTGTAAACAGAGACTGTTATTAGTTTCCCAACCTCTCAAACCCGAATAATCACACAGAAACTATATTAATTACAACACTGTTTGGCCTCTTAGTTTAGGTTTCTTATTAACTAACTCTTACATCTTAAATTAACTCATTTCTATTAATCTGTATATTGGCATGAAGTTGTGGCTTACTGGTAAGGATCTGGTGTGTCCTTCTCATTTGGCAGCTACATGGCATCTCCTCAACTCCGCCTACTCTTTCTCTATTATCTCTTCTAGCCTGGATATATTCTGCTCTGTTATAGACCAAAGTAACTTTATTCATTAACCAATAAAAGCAGCACATATACAGAAGGACCTCCCATATCAGAGGTGGGGCTGGAATAATAGGAAAGAACTAGAGTGTCAGAGGTTGTGTGTGTACACAGCATCTAGGCTTCATACTGGAGAGGTGAGCATTTGGAGGGAAATTGTAAAAAACTTGCAAAGAATGTGGAAGGTGCACAGGAAGGGTGTGAGGGTACGCAGTCTAGGGGAGCTCTGATAGTTGCAGAAGAAGGGAACAGTGAGAAACTTATTTTTCACATAAAACCACATGTCCAGTTGTGCTATTTTAAAGAACCACACACAGATTTAGTTTTGTTATGTTGGAATGATCTCTTAGAGAAGTGATTCTCAACCGTCCTAAGTCTGAATTCCTTTAATACAGTTCCTCATGTTGTGGTGACCCCAACCATAAATTATTTTGTTGCTACTGCGTAAATATATTTTTTCTAGTTATGAATCATAATGTGAATACTGACATACAGGATATCTGGCATATGACCTCTGTGATAGGATCTCTTGACCCCCAAAGGGGTCGTGACCCACAGCTTGAGAACCACCATCTTAGAAATCAGATATAAAAATCAATCAAAAGCCGGGCGGTGGTGGCGCACGCCTTTAATCCCAGCACTCGGGAGGCAGAGGCAGGCGGATCTCTGTGAGTTCGAGGCCAGCCTGGTCTACCAAGGGAGTTCCAGGACAGGCTCCAAAGCTACAGAGAAACCCTGTCTCGAAAAATCCAAAAAAAAAAATCAATCAAAAGCAAATTTTAAGTCATTTTGTGGTATATTCTATTATTTAGATTATTATGTAAATAAATTGCCTCCCAAGTGTTGGGATTAAAGGCATGTGCTGCCATGCCTGTCTTCCATCTTCTTATAATAAAGCTACCAATCTGGAGACCTGCCCTCAACTAAGACTCATTTCCTCCCAAAGGTTATGTATCCAAATACCAGGAGCAGTAGATGTTAAGGACTGTTTCCAATTTGAATTCTGGAATCACACCACGAACACAGCCAGAGCCTAAGGAAACAGGAGGAGATGCGTACAGCACAGTTTCCAGGGTGATGGTCCTGTAGACAGGAAGTGGCTGCTGTCCCTGGGATTACCCAAACCTTCTCTCTTTAAATTCAGTGCTTGGCAAGACAGTGGAACACAGAAAACATCAGGAGACTTTGGCTTTTAAAAATCCTGCTGCTGTTGTCAGCGTCTTTCTCTCATAAATATTTAGCCTGTTGAGAGTTTCTGGCAGTCATTGTGCTTCTAATGGGATATTTCAACACATCAGTTTCAAACATTGATGTACCAAGCTAAAAGATATCTATGAGATGTTTACCATGTGTCAGGTTCTTTGTACTCAGAGTTATAACAAGAAAACAAAATGAACAAAAGTCTCTGATGTCACAGTTATATTCCAGTGAACTTGAGATTTAAATAGAGCATTTTATAATTAGATTATATCTACACATAATAGACCTATATAAAGCTTTAAACTTACATATACATAGAAGATGGAAATTTTATATGCATGTGTATATATGTACATGTACATATATACACAGAAATTTGTGTTCCATATGACTGGTTGCTACATATTTACAAAATTAATCACTTATAGCAAACAGCCAGCCCTTCATTCCACATGTCAATTATAGAATGTTCCAATAGACTTGAATAAACAATTAGTTAGCTGGGAGTATAGGAAGACTTTAATCAAACAACCAAACAGAAGAAGTGTGCAGTTTAAGTTCTTTGCTCACCGGTGAATTGCTGGGAAAGAGGATGATGGTGCAGTCCCCCATTGAGCGAATCCCTTCTGGCGTTTGCCTCACCAAATGCAGGGCAGCCCTGCTGCAATGAGTTGAGGTTGAGTCTTTGTTGTCCAAGTAATACTATTTTCTGTGACCTTTGTGTTAATGTTTTTCAGTTAACATGTATGGAGCTCAAAATCATTAGGGCATGTTACTGTACACCATCATATCATGCCTACACTTCCTAAATTCTTTTCTCAATTACGTCTTTAGGTTCTCATACAAAGCAATGGGCTTTATAATGGAATTTTGATACCTAAATTCTTATTATCATATTTATATAATATTATAATGTCATATATTCTATAACATAGTTATCTTTGGCGAGGATATCTCTCAGTAATGGTTGGTACAATTTTTGTTTGAGTCAAAGAAGTAAAAGAAAACATCTCTACTACAGAAGACTACAACCGATAAAAATGCAGAGCTGTAGAACCTAATTCCCTGTATTTACGTCTACAAAACAGTCCCTCACCTGAGACTGTGAAAGAGGGTCAGACAGTTCCAAGAGCCTGAGAACCAGAGTTTGCTGTGAGACTGTGACTCCTGGGATTGTCAAAAAGCTATGCCCACAAAGCTCATCAACATGACTGCCTGTTGAGCTGGACAAAGACAGCAATAACACACTTTCCAAATGGATGGGGGAAATCCCATGAGGCCTCAACTCTACAGAAAGAACTCCAAGCAAGTGAGGAATGCTGGGAGCAGGACAGAAAGTCTTCTCCCAACTGGTTGTCCAGTACCAAATGGTCAGTGCTAAAAAACATACATAAAATAACTTTATATGGACTGAGCAGGTTACATTTCAAAATACATGTGTATACATATACATGTGTGTGTAATGACAATGGAAAAAGAGGTCATGAACTTAAAAGACAGCAAGAAGGGATATATGGAAGTGTTTGGAAAAAGAAAAGGAAAGGGGGAAATGTTGTAGTTATATTTTAATCTCAAAAATAAATTAAAGATGTCTCATTAAATCTGTTTCAAGAGATTAATGTAGATTTTCACTAGTTGTATCCTTTGTCTTATGTTTTCTCCATGTCTGGATCTGTTTCTCAGTTTTCCTACAAGATGATCAACATCTCAGATCTCAGATGGGAGAGAGATGGTTTGCAGGCAGTTAAAGGTTAAGGTGGTTTGGATGAGGGGCCTTGAAGTGTTTTGGATACACAGAGGATCCAGCTCAGGGCCCATTTCCTGCTCAGACTCTATTATTGACCAGTTCAGGCCTTTAGTTCATTTCCCTGGCTTTTCTTTTGGCTCCTTACCAGTTGAACAGTAATGTTCATCTTATGCTTGATAATTTCAAGCTCAATGATTTATTTTTTAAAAAATTCACATTGAGATGACTACATTGAGCTCCCACCTCTGGCAGAGAATCGTGGGCACTCAGCAGACATTGAGTTGGTCTCTTCTGCCCCACAAAGTTCACATTTACAAAACTGGACAAATATACCTAAAGCAAAGACTGACTTAGGTCAAGGTTTACCTCTCTGAATTTCTTCCTTCATTAAGTTCCCAGCTTGAGTATTATTTTCATTGATAGTTAAGACATTTTAAATTCAACTTTTGCTGTTTTTAGGAAGAAAGCCATTGAGAATGTAACCCATCATCTCACAGATACAGTTTTGTGATAACTATATTTTTAACTTTATGTTCTTGGAATTCTTGGTTTAATTCTATAGCTTCCTTGACTTTTTCTTGTGTTTTCTACCTCTTTATTGTTTTGTATTCTTTTTTTTTTTTTTTGGTTTTTTCGAGACAGGGTTTTATGTTTTGTATTCTTTTTTTTTTTCCTTTGTGTTTTTCAAGACAGGGTTTCTCTGTGGTTTTGGAGCCTGTCCTGGCACTAGCTCTGTAGACCAGGCTGGTCTCAAACTCACAGAGATCCGCCTGCCTCTGCCTCCCAAGTGCTGGGATTAAAGGCGTGCGCCACCACTGCCCGGCTTAATTATTTGATTTTTATAAATGCAATGCAGTCATTTCTGCCTGGTACCCTGACGTCTTGAGTTACTCTGCTGACTTTAGCTGGGTTTTGGGTGTTCCCTTCTATTCCTGATCTATCTGCTTCCTGGGTTCTCACTTTGGTTTACAATCTACTTTCCTGGGCTTTGGGTTTTGTTGGCTGCATGGTTCTTCTTTTTGTTTGCCTGTTTTGTTTATAAACACTTGTTAAGATTACCCTCATGAAGTAGTGAGCAAGGTCTTCCTTTGTGGTTAAGTACAAATGTTTACTCAGAAGAGTGTTCTTTTTCCTGGGAGGCTGAGAATGTGTCCCAGAGGCAGGCTGTGTCCAACTGTAGATGAAATCTCTGTAGTATATACAAACAGAAACCCCCACCACAGAAAAAGATGGCCATTTTACTCAGGCGACAACATGTTGTTCTGGGCCATTAAAGTCCACACTATATTTTTTTTTTTTTTGGCCTGGACCCAAACTGCTTTTAGCAGCTTTAATAACTGCTCTAGCAAGTAACATACGTGATGAGTGGGCACCTGCAGAGCTGCCACTCAGTTAATTACCCTCATTGCTGACCCTGTCTCACTTCTCTTTATACTGCTGAGGTAAACTACAGAGCTCAGTGAGAGTTTTCCCTAGAATATTGGCTCCTTCCCTTGCCCCAGATTCCCTTTGGCCACTTCTAACCTAATGTGTTCTCTATTCTCTTCCTCTTCTTTTCTTCTTTCAGAAACATAAATCTGGTATATTGTCAATTCTGCCTACTATTCTTGAGTCTATTAGGAATGAATAGCTCATCTTTTCTCTACTGTCCCTGGAATCTGGAGATGATACAGGAAGTACATGTATTCAGTCCACTAGTTACACTAAAACTTAATTAAAAGTTTCTTTTCTGTTTTAGAAAATGAATGATATTATATTTCTGCTATGTTTTTTATGTCTTCCCTTCATTTGATATGTGTACAATTGATGGCTAAATCTGTATTCATAGGCTACAGGGGTGGAGGTGGGGCATGACAGAATGGAGGATGAAAAGGCCTTCTCCGGGGATCCAGGTTTCTGAGGACAGTAGAATCATGGGAATCAAGATGTTGTGATGCCTCCCTGGACCAGTGTGATAGCCTTCCTTGGGTACTGCTTCACTCTGGACCCTTCCCAGGCATGACTATACATTATAAACTGTGATCCCTTCAGTGTACAAATCAATTCCTCACACATTTTGCTTTCTTTTAGAAAGAAATTCTCACTGGGAAGATGGCTCAGCAAGCAAATGCTTGCTCTGTAAGCATGAGGATGTGAATTTCATCGCAGCCCCCAGTCAAGCTGAGTGTGGTGGTAAATGTGCTGGAGGTCAAAGACAGGCTGATCCTAGAACTGCTGACAGGCAGTTCAGCCAATCAGTGAGCTCCAGGTTAGTGAGACATCACGTCTGATATTAAGGTATATAGAAAAGGGTAGACATCCTACATGGGTGCCTGGAATATGCACACAAGCACAGTGGAACACACAAGAACACACACACACACACACACACACACACACACAGAGAGAGAGAGAGAGAGAGAGAGAGAGAGACAGAGAGACAGAGAGACAGAGAGACAGAGATGTAGTAGGAGAGCCACTTGTTTGTTCCTGGCTGCTCAGCCCCAAAATAACCAAACAGAAACCATATTATTTATAATACTGTTTGACCAACAGATTAAGCATATTTCTGGCTAACTCATATCTTAAATTAACCCATCTCCATTAATCTGTATAATGGTACATGACTGTGGCTTATTGGGTAAAGTTCTGGTGTCTGTCTCCAGTGAAACATGGCTTCTCACTGACTCCTTCTTTCTTCCAGCATTCAGTTTAGTTTTCTCTCCTAGCTCTGCTCTACACTATCACAGGCCCAAAACAGCTTCTTTATTAACCAATGGTATTCACAGCATACAGAGGGGAATCCCACATCACATCCCCTTTTCTGTTTAAAAAAAGGAAGGTTCTAACTTTAACATAGTAAAATTACATATAACAAAACAGGTATCAATAATTGCAGTTATAATATTTATATATACTTATCTTTTATCATAGCTAAAGAAAAATATAACTATCTATTCTTCAATTCCTTCAAAGACCCTAAAAGGATATAATATTACCTAAGTAAACAGAAAGTGCATTGTAAGCAACTTCCAAAACTCTAGAATTGACAGAGACATTTCACTGTCTGGACAATCACCCAAAGTTCTTCTGTAATGTTGGAGCATCTATCTTCAGCCTACAGGCCCATAGTATCCAGCACACTTTTCCATGAATCAGGAAATTTGGAGTTCTGTTCTGCCTTGTAATAGCAAAGTCCATCAGTTGCTTTCTTCTGTGTCCTGCATAATCTCTGGCAGACTCCTTCTTGAAGCAAGAACCCTGAAGGATCATCTCACCTTTAGGCAAGTTCAGCAGTTATCTCTTAGTCGGTGCTAAATGTCCAGCTCACACAGCATACCATGAAGCAGTCCAGGCAAGAGCAGTCTCTTTCCAAAATGTCTAGCAAACTCCATAAGGAGCCTCTTCAATGCCCATCATCCTCTTGAAGTAGATTGATGCTGCCAGGAGCAGATGTGTCTCATTGTCATGAAAAGTTCTAACTTATTAAACATCTTAAATGCCATACTCTTAAGGTCTTTGAAAGATTTGAAGAATCCCTGTCTCCCTGAAATATATCTCTGTACATCTAGAAAACTTAACTAACATGACTATAAGCTTTACTATTACAGATGACTATCTATTAACCTATATTTCTCAAATATACATTATATTTTAATGAACTGTACAAATACAATACCTTAATCAAGATCAGAAATACATATACACAGTTTAACAAAATTGACTTTAAATTTGTATCAATAAACCAAGATCCATACCAATGTAAATCTCTATAGCATATTTCCCTTTAAATGTAAACAAACATTTATAAACAATATTTGGGAATATGGGCATAGTCCTCTCCAAACTGCTTCTTGCTTTTTGTTGGGTGAAGCATTTTGGAGGTGTTCATGGTGACCTTTCAGTTGGGGAGGTCTTGGTCCATCAAACCACATTAGTCTGGAAGGATTCCACAGATTCTCATCCTTTGTGAAACAAAAGAAGAACCTCTTTTCCAAAGAAATATATCCTTAGACCCAAATTTTGAAGAGAAGATACTTTTAAGATATATATGTTGGTTTAGCTTAGCAGCCTGTACAATGAAATGCCTGTCTGTACTTAGCTCTTTCACAGTCAAAAAAAAATCAAAGAAAACACAATAATAAACATAATCCAGACTCTTCTGTGTCTAATCCATCTTTACTTGGTTTATTTTCTTTTTACTCCTATAACTTTTTCTACAAGGTTACTTTGTCTCTTTAAAAACTTTGTTTTAGTTTTTAAAAAAACCATTTACTTCTTTTTATAACTCTCTCTATTCTTTTTCTTCTCTCTCCCAAGCCTACATACATTTATCAAACACTGTGACCCATTTAGAAGTCTTTCCATCTGAATGTGTCTTTATTGTATATCTATAATCCTTTTCTGACCAGCACTGTTTCTTAAAATGCTAAATGTTTCTTAAAAACCTAAGCAGTAGCATTGCTAGGGTAAATATGGCCCTGCCTGTTTGATCTGCCCAGTCAAACATGGCAGAAGTTTATTCACTGCCTCTGAGACTGTCAGGTGGGAGCTGTCCTCATCACTTCAACTCTGATAACCAGTTGGCCCATTCTGCCGCCAAGTAACTTACAGCATGCTGCCCACAAACCCCATTTAAATGCTTAACCTCCTGAGAGAGAGTGGAGGGGCAGGGTCTGTATCATTGTGGCACCTAGCTCCCTCTCTAGTTCCATCTTGGTGCAAATTCTCCAGTTCTCTGCTCCTCTGGGAGACCACACCTTGCACTAGATGTTGGTGACATCAGCAGTGAGACAGAGACCCTCAAACATCCCTAATATATTCTATATTCCAGATGATAGTTATAAACATACTGTCTTTCCTGGACAGTGGTCCTTTTCTTTTTAGAGTTAATTTTCTTGCTCTTTGTATCTTGGTGCATTAGTTAATTTCTCAGGAAAATGATGTTTTTATCCTAAGCTTTTACATGCCAAACTCTGTTAGGTTGAAACTGTTCATTTTCTTGTATTATTATTCTTTTCATTTATAAATTATTTATTTCTTATGATACCATGAATTTCACCTCTTTATACTTCTTATAATGATATAATGGTTTTCTAGGGCTAAATATTATGGACACTAAATAAATATTTGTTCACTGCCTGTGGATGAAGAAGTGGTGTGTGTGTGTGTGTGTGTGTGTGTGTGTGTGTGTGTGTGTGCACATTAAGTAACCAATGACACCCACTGAGATTTCTACCAAGCTTGGAAGCCCGTGACTTATCTCTTTTTTCCTGACATTTGTCCTTGATTTATAGCAGTGACTCTGAAAAGTGTATCATCTAGAACACGTCACCTTGAGCAGCATGGAGACTCATTCCAAAAGGAGTTAGATTCAAAGCTCACTCAGAGTCTTTCTTAAGAGTGAGAACAAGAGACAGCGAGGAAGTGGAGCTGAGCCCCATTATCAATGGCAGAACTCCAGAGAAAACAAGCATCAATTCTCTCCGACTTTGCTGAAGCACCATAGATACTGCCCCTTCTCAGCTCTGAGTTCTTAAGTTTCTTTGCAGGCTGTGAACTTTTACTGATGCTTCTTTGCCTAAACTAGTTCATATTGTGTTTCATTGATTACAGCCAGAGAACATTGTTATTAACTTGGCATTGCTACCATAATGCTCCAAAGCAGAAGGTGGGTCATGACTAAGATGGCCCAGTTTTAAAGGCAAGTGATAGGATTAAGGAGTAGAACTGATGTTAGGAGAAGCAGATGCCATTTTGGGCAGGACTCACTGTGTTTTTGACTGAAATGGAAACATATGATTCCTAACATGCTGTGGGAGGGGACACTATAGTCATTCCTGTGTGTGCAAACCCATTACCTCCAGAAAGGTTTACATGCATGAGACAAATTTCACTAGTTTTCTACTCTTGAAGCTCAGTAAACTGAATAAAAATCTCATTCCCATTATTAAATATAGTTGAACATTTTTATGGCTTATAACACTGGTGTCTATTGGGTCTCCAAAAGTAGTTGTTCTATATCATATTTCTACTAAAAGCAGTTTCTGCGAGAGCAAAGATTTCTAGTGCAGACATTCTGGTATTATGATCTTCAGATCTCAAGGGTGAAGCCTTCCAGGGTCAAATACAGTGCTTCAGGAATGATCTCCCAAGAATATCCTGGGACCTCATTCTGTTACCAGGAGTTCACACAGCAACTCCCACCCTAACAGATGTGTTCCTGTCATCTACCCATGGGTTCCTTCCTTGTCTCATAAGTAGTTGAGGACAAGAATGATTTAGGATTGGCTTGTTTTCAAAACATTGCCTGTTCACTAAGGGTCCTCATTTAGCCCTTTTAGAGACTACAACACTTCATCAAGAGACTAGAGACCTGGCCCAGTTGATCTTCTGGGTGGTCAACTGTGCATGCTCCTGAAACCTGCTTCTTGGCAGGGACTCCCATGTCTTTCTTATGCTCATGGACCTCCAAAGACATTCTCCCTTTTGTAATCTTGGGAAGTACTCATCAAGACCCGGCCTTGAGTGTGCTCCCACTGGGTACCCAAAAAGCTGTGCCAATCATTCCAACTTTCTGTATGTATCCAACTTACTTCTGAACTCACCTTCTATGTTATAAGTTCTTCAAACCAAGATTATAGTAACTTATCTTTGTCTGCTACACAAAAGACAAGGCAAATATTCAGTATTTTCTGCTACTTATTTTGATTCTTTCAGTTGCTAGGCAGATATCCTAATAGGAAAAGCAGAGCAGTTTACATAGCTCTGTGATCTGTGTGTGTGTGTGTGTGTGTATGTGTATGTATGTATTATAATTAGCATAGTACATATCCTATATAAAGTATGTAATCTGTAGTTTATATAGTTCCTGTGCTCTTTAAAATGATAAATTTATATAAATAACATGTATATATATATATGTATAAGCTATACATATACATAGCACATACATTTTATTTATTACATTTATCTATCACCCCATTCCTGAAGCAGCTGTGTGCTACTTATACAGGAAAAACAACCAACACATTTTTCATTCACTTCCCTTTCTCTTTCTACTTTTCCTTTGATTGAGCATAGGGAGGCACGATCACCATGGTTCCTGTTTCAAATAGAAGCTGAAATGCTTCATCCTCCCTAGCTTGTTCTTGGCGGACAGGGTCCTTTTGTGATACAGCTCTGAGAGAAGGACTGGGAGGGTGGATTCCTATGTCTGTTTGTGAGGTAAACTGAGGCAGAATGAAATTCCCACTCAGCCCCTGCCTCCCAGCATCAGATGTGGATGTGCAGCCTTGTTGATTCCATTCCTGTGTGCTGAGCCTTCCGGAGCTCATGAGTGTCATCTCTGCAGCAAAGACAGCTGCTCCGGTCTATGTCAACCGGGGTCTTCTGTCTCAGGTGGCCTTGGCTCATTAGCTAATAGGTGATTATCTAGCTTGTCCCCTATGGGGCCCTGCTTAAATAGACTCTAATAAAGTCCTTATAAATGAGCCCATCAGAAAAAAGAATCTGCTTTCAATATACAGAACCCCACAGCTTTTCTTCTTTTTTGCCGAAAGTACATGGATCTAGTTGATGTTTTATATAAATAAAAACAAGACAAAAACAAAACAAACCCCTCAGTTTCTATGAGGAGCTTCTCAGGGTAACAAACAGTCACACTCAGTAAATGGCCGAACTGGTTAAATAGCCAGCAATTTATTAGGAGGCAATTCTAATACTATGGGAAGGAATGACAAAGGGATGGGCTGAGGCCAGCCACTAGCAGCTCTGTGATAGATACCACTAGCAAGTGTATGGATGAAAAAAAAAGACACTCAAAACCAATGACAGGAAAAAAGAAGTATGATATATTAACACCAAGCAGAAAATTCCATCATTAATCTAGGGAGCACTGAAAGGGGCTTCAGAATTTCAGTTGTAGCTGTTTTGGATTCAGAGTGAGGCTAAGACAGAGAAGAAAGAAACAAACATGGGCTTTGCAGCTTCTTCAGCTCCCCAGTGCCATTACCACACACCTTCTGCTATAATCGTTATAACCATGGGTCGAGGAGCTTTGTGCATTGGACTTTTTAATAGGAAGAGAGTCTCTCATAATAAACCATCCCTGGCAGAGTAGAGACAATCATTCAGAGTCAGAATTTAATCCCCACCCATATAAAGGTGTAGATAGCCCATGATAGACACTTTACCTGGCATTCCATCCATGTCTTCAAATAAAGCGAGCCTTGCAACTTTAATAAGCATTCATACAAAAGAACATCTTTCTTTACACCATGGCTGCTAAGTAGTAATTGGAGCCATCTGTTCTTCCCTGAACATAAACCGTACAGCCCAGCCAGCTGTGGAGAGGCAGAATGAAGAACAGCTTCTCTCACAAGATACATCTACGTGGTAAAGATAGAGTGTAAACCTCATACAGCAGTTTAAATGAAGTTTATGATAAAATAACCCTACACTTTACTACTGTAATCTTTCACCATCCTAAAAGAGGCCTAGAAGGAAATAGAGCAAAGGATTTTACTGACAAGATTTCCTTTGGACGAAAGCCTGAATTGAGGAAAATCTTGAATTCTGATGTCTCTCCCTCCACATAAGCGTGTATATGTGCTAGTCAGCTTTTGGTCACCATTACAAGATTCTAGGATAAAGATTAGGAGGAGGAGATGTTGATTTTGGTTTCGGGAGTTTCTGTGAGGACCACTGGGCTCTGCTGATTGGGGGCCTGTGAGGCACATGATGTCACTACAGGAGCCAGTGAGCTGGCCTTAGTCACCACTCAGAAGGAGAAAGAGACAGGAAGGGGTTTCGGTTCCAGTACTTGCTTCCAGGGCACAGCGTAACAGTTTATCTGTCCCATCTGTGACAGCTGGAAACAGTCTTTGATACAGGGGCCTTTGGAGAATATTCAAGTTCCAAACTATGGTAGCATAGTTAAATTGTTGAGGGATTTACAGTTACTGTGTTTAAATCAATTTAATTTAACTTGAAAACTAATTTCCAGCCAACTGTAGTAAGCTTTTAAGTTCCTTTCCACAACCGGAAGCCTCCATTCTGACATTTCAATTAGGGTTACAAGCATTTCCCCTCACAAAAGTAGAAAGAGAGTTCCATGTAGAAAAGTGGCTGTCTGGCTATGGAGTATGCTTTGTGCTCCTTAGTACATATGACAGAAGGGAAGGTGAGCTTGGGACAGCTCTGCCCTTCCGTTCAGAACTTCTTATGGTCCTTTGGAATTAGTTTTTTACTTTTTCTTCATTTTTCAGAATTTCATAAATGATTATTTTTTTTTCTGAAGTGACACGTGATTATATCTACCTCTCAGTAACTTCCTCAGAGTCCTCAGAAAGATCGCCCAGCATGGCCCCCTCCTGACTGCATGTCTTTTTGTTTTTTTAAATACAGCAGCCAGATGGTGGTGGTGCATACCTTTAATCCCAGCACTCAGGAGGCAGAGGCTGGCAGATCTCTGTGAGTTGAGTTCCAGGACAGCCATGGCTACACAGAGAAACCTTGTCTCAAAAAACAAAACAAGAAGAGATAAATATAACCTACCAAGTTCATTTTGTGCTACCCTCATTTTTTTTGAGTGTGGGGATCACTGGAAATGGGAATCCTATCAGATACAAAACCAATATTTCTCTCCTTAAGATGTCAGCCTTGGCCAGAAAAGCTTCCTTTTGCAGAGGACAACATTGAACATAAAGATTCATAACTGGTTGAAGTGATAAGATTCAGAGACCGAGTGTTCAGCCCAAGCAAGACACTTATATCACTGCACCCTCTCAGGGAAGACTAGGGAGGAGGAAGAAAGAATGTAAGAGCCGAAGGATGGGGAGGAGGGCTGTGGAAGCTGTCTCCTGGACATGACATGACTCCACATTTACGAACTCACCGCAGCCTGGTTACCTGTACAAGATCGATTCAGCCAAAATATCAGCCAATATCGATTTGTCCATAGCTGGGAAGGTTGTTCTCCAGTTTCAACCTGGTACTGGGTAATTATTTAGACTTCTTTTTTTTTCAGGTGTTGATGCTCTTTGCTGCTTTTGAGAAGGGTCACTCTTTTTACAAGGTGTATCTGCAGTTACATTGGATCGTGTTACTGTGAAAATCCAACATAGACTGAGTGGCTTAGAAAGAGAGCAAATCTCTCTCTCCCCACTCTGGAGGCTGCTGGTTGAAATCAGGGTGCAGTATGGCCTGGCTCCGGGGACAAAGTCTGTTGAGTTCCACACCTCTCAATTCTCATGATGTCTGCATTTGATCGAGGATGGAGAAATCCCCCTGGAACCTCTTTCTTTTTATAACAGCACCAATTCCTATTCACAAAGGCTTGCTTCTCATGACTGGATGCCTCCCAAAAGCCTGTCTCCAAATTTTACCACACTGGGTGCTGATGGGTTTCTGCTCCTAGGATATGAGGAGACACAATGTTTTGCTTTCACCAGTAGTTATGTGATGTGGGAGTGTCATATAGCAATCTGTTGATTTCATTGGTTAAGTAATAAACAAACTGCTTGGGCTCATAGCTTAGAACATAGGTGGGTGGAGTAAACAGAACAGAATGCTGGGAGGAAGAGGAAGTGAGGTAAGACACCTCAGACAGAGACTCGACAGCTCTGCTGCCTGGAGCAGAGACGCCATGCTCCTCTCTCCTGGGCAGATGCACACGATGAAGCTCCGACCCAGGATGGACGTAGGCTAGAATCTTCCCGGTAAGACCGGTGCTCACAGATTATTAGAGATGGGTTGATCGGGATATCAGAATTAGCCAGTAAGGGCTAGAGCTAAAGGGCCAAGCAATGTTTAAAAGAATACAGTGTCTGTGTAATTATTTGAGGTAAAGCTAGCCATGCAGGCGGCCGGGTGCCGGGGACGCAGCCCCGCCGCACCTATTACAACAGTTATGTCCCGCTATAAGAACAGAAACCAGTAAACATTAAGCAAGCCACCATATTGGTGGCTCCACTGAGGGAAACACATACATTCCATATTATTTTGCTTTGCATGTGTCTCCCTGGCAGAAGCATGTATGTGGGAAGCTCATGGGTCCTAGAGGACCCATGAACTTTCCACCTGCAACTTTCAATCAGGTTTATAGTGATAGACACAATTTCCTCCTGTGGAGAGGACCTCAAACCCAATCAGAAAGTGATTGGTTATGCTCATATCAACCATACTCCTATTGAAATGAGCACCTCTTGTTTGCCAGTTCAGGATTGTAGCGCTCTTTTGGAGATAAGTTCTTGCTATGTAGTGCAGAACAGCTTCAAGATATATTATCCTTCTGTCTCAGTCTCCCAAGGACCACCACCTGCTTAACTTCTGGCTTCTTGCTTCTACTTTTCTCCTTAGCTCCCTGTAACGTCCTGAGTGTTCCCCACTCATCATTACAACCGAGACTTCTGTCTTCAGGGATGACCTATGGCAGCACTAGGAAAATGCTCCTGCTTAGAACCATTAGTCCTCTAGGGCTTCCTGTAAAAGGGAGGCCTTGCACTGAGGTCTGGTCCTTCCGTGCAGCAGCACAAAATGAGGTTCATGTAAGATGAACATACACTTTACTTTGGGCCTTGGGCATTCTTCTCATTTGAATATTCATTACCACCCTGAGCGTCAAATGCTATTTTTGTCCTCGTTTGACAGAGGAGAGAGGTGAATTCGGAGAGCACAAGAGATCTATTCAGCTAATAAATGGCAGAGCGAGCTTTGAGCAAGTCAGGCTGGCTCCAGCTACAGAGTTGTCAGCTCATGAGAGGAATGAAAACACAGCCCACAGTTCTGACTTCTCTTGGCAGAAGCTTGTTTTCTAAGTCTGGGCAAACCCATCCCTTTCCATAACATATGCTATAGTTGTGTGTACTTGGCTATGCAAGCTTCTGGGAAGGAAGTTAATAGGACTTGGTTCCTCAACAGGCATCAGGGGTCAAAGAAGGAGCCCTTGGCTTTCAGAATCAACATCTATAAATTTCTTGTTTCATCTCCATTTCTGAGCAGTTTATTCAAATGCTGGTTTGTTAACATGGTTGTTTGAATCCCTTTATGGCCAGACATGAAGTCAGGGACGTGTAATTCTAGCTCTCTGGAGAATAAGGCAGGAGGATCACTAGTTCAAAGCCAGCTTGGGATGCATAGTGAAGCCCTGCCTCAAGCCAAGCCAAGCCAAGCCAAGCCAAGCCAAGCAAAGCAAAGCAAAGCAAAGCAAAGCAAAGCAAAACAAAACAAAACAAAACCAATCCCCTTTATTGTTATACAGAGGAGGAAAAAAACCTCAGGCAGAAGACATCTTTCAAAATCTCATACACATTGGGGTAATATTGTTTTCACCATGAAGGCAAACCCTCTTAGTGACTTAGAATACTCCCACTGCCACAGGATGTGCTTGTGCCCTTCCACCAGAGAATGGAATGTTTCTCACAGGGCAGTAGTCCTCAAGCATGGGTCAACACTCCTTTGGAAGGTCAAACCACCCTTTCACAGGGGTCACATAACAGATACCTTGCATATCAGATATTTACATTATGATTCATAAGAGTAGCAAGGTTACAGCTAGGAGGTAGCAACAAAATACTTTTATGGTTGGGGGTCAGCACAACATGAGGAACTGCATTACAGGGCTGCAGCATTACAAAGGTCGAACTGCTGGTCTAGGGTGAAGAGGTGTATGCTCAGGGACAGCCTAGATTTCAGCTCCATCCCTGCCCACTGCTGCTGCTCCCACAGGGAACCTGGACAGCAAGAATCAAGAAAAGCAGCTTGAAAAGTCACCTCAAGTCCCAGCTTTCTTTGCATCATCAAAGGCAGATGCTAAAGCAGGTGTACTTCCTGAATGCCTGCTTTGGATCTTCCCCCATGGCAGCAAATGCTGTCTACTGTGTGGACCTGTTTGGATCAAGGACAAAGGTTTTGCAACAGGAAATAGAAGGAGAATTACTGCTCTATTCAAGGGAGCCCACGAAGCACCTGCAGTCCTGAAATTTCCACCATTCCACAATAAACAAAAGATAAAAGAGACTTCTCACAGGTGTGTCAAGATCCCAGGGTCTCACCCATTTATCAAAAACTGATTCGAAAGGTATTTGCTTCTTTAAAACATCATGAAAGATGTTAGGTCCTGGTATCTTTAAATGAGTCCCTGGGATGAGGGGATAAGTGATGTGGGAGTGTCATATATCAATCTGTTGATTTCATTGGTTAAGTAATAAACAAACTGCTTGCGCTCATAGGTTAAAACATAGGTGGGAGGAGTAAACAGAACAGAATGCTGGGAGGAAGAGGAAGTGATCTCAGACTTGACAGCTCTGCTCTTTGGAGCAGAGACGCCATGCTCCCCTCTCCTGGGTGGATGCGGGGATAGCTCTGCTCTCTGAGGCACACACGATGAAGCTCCGGCCCAGGATGGACGTAGGCTAGAATTTCCCTGGTAAGCCACCTTGTGGGCTACACAGATAATTAGAAATGGGCTAGTCCAGGTGCGAAAATTAGCCTAGAAGAGGCTAGATAGAAATGGGCCAAGCAGTGTTTAAAAGAATACAGTTTGTGTGTTGTTATTTCGGAGCATAAGCTAGCCAGACGGCCAGAGTGCTGGGGATGCAGCCCCGCCGCTCCTATTACAACAGATAAGAATACCATTATTTTCCATTTCTAGGTGGAACCAGAAATAACTGTTGAGTATCATTTCAATAAAATGCAAATATTCAGGTATGAGGAGACCAGCACCAAGGGGAGCCTGGAATAGGCACACATTTTAACAGGAAAATGTTTCTATTGCTATTAGTTCTACTTTGGTTTTCATGAGATGAAGTCTTGTGCTTCTCCTTCTCAGCCTCCAGAGTTCTGGGCTTGGAGGCATGGGCTTCCATCCCTGCCTTGAGAATGAAATGACAGCTCATTAGCTTCAGCGACAAACGGATCCCACCACTGTCCACACTCATTCAAAGCTACCAATTAGACTTGCAGCCACTGAAGCCAGTTTAAACAGCTTTTATCGCAGGCTAGCCTGGAGGTCATTATGTAGCCCAGATTTGTTTCTAACTTGTAATTCTCTTGTTTGGCTTCATGAATAGTGGGACAATAGATGTTTGTCACTGTCAACAGCTACAGTTGTAGTCTTTTCCTTTCTTTCTTTCTTTCTTTTTTAAAAAAAAGCACTTTTTATTGTGATTTTTATTTTCTGTAGAAACATCCTTGAATATTCCTCCATGAACATTCCTACATTTCTCCATGGAATGGTTTTTTGTTTTGACAATTTCACACCAGAATAGGGTACATTCTGATTTCTATGAACCCCCGTTCTCTCCACTCTCCCTCTCATTCTTTCCCCTTTTTAGTAAGCCCCTAACACACAGCTGTGGGTTTGTTTTGATTTTTGCTTTTGTTTTAATACACACTAGTGTAACTGGAGGTTTCTCTCCTGCCTTCCAGTTCCCAAATAACCACTCTGAGACTTAATATTAATCACAAACTGTTTGGCCTATTAGCTCAGGCTTATTCTTAACTAGATCTTACAACCTAAATGAACCTATTTCTATTATTGTATATTTTACCAAGGGGCTTCTGTCTTGTTACCTCACATCTTACTTCCCCTGCGACTGCTTATATCTCCCTGACTCCGCCTTCTTTCTCCCTGTATCTTTTGGATTTCCTGCCTGACTCTATTCTGCCTGGCTATTGGCCAAATCAGCTTCTTTATTAACCAGTGGTAATGAAACATATTCATATCATATAGAGAGACATCCCACATTACATTGGGTATAACCAGGAGTCTTTCAGTTGAAACTAGTGGACTCCTTAGTGTATACACTGCTAATGGCAACTACTTCTTACCCCAGAATGAATCAGCACCCAATTCAGGGAGAGGTATACAAAATTTAAGCTGAAACTGAGTCGGAAGCTCCCTCCCTGCTGGCTAGCTTTTGGAGTGCCAAAAGGTGCTATATGGGTTGTTGGGGACAAAGGGCATTAACAGTGTTACCCACTTTTGAACTATAGTACCAATCTGCTAAGCAAGCTGTGCCAACTGGAGCAAAAGTCGTACAAACACTCTAGGGACAACCACCAGCTCTCTGATTGGATTTGAGTCTTGATCTGTGAAGGATTAAAGCATGGTGCCATAAACCCAATAAAAAGACTTTGGCCCAGGAGGCCTTAAGCCCTAGGGGTGAAGTGACTTCTGTCATTTAGTTAAATTATCATGGTGCTAACCTTATTTTAGGGGGTGAGGTTGTTTGGTTGGTTGGTTTGGTTTTGGTTTTTTGAGACAGGTTTTCTTGGTGTAATAGCTCTGGTTGTCCCAGAACTTGCTTTGAAGACCAGGCTGGAGTTGAACTCACTGTCTCTGCATCCTGAGTGCTGGGTCTAAAGGTGTGCACCACCACTGCCCACTGTAAGCTGTCTTATACTTTTGTTTATACCCATAAGTAAATGTGACTCCTATAGGTAGAGAAGCCTCTTCGCAATGAACGGCTTGAATGCAGGGATGCATGGCTGGGTAAGCCTAAGAGGAACGTTTATACCACCCTTTTAAGGCTCATCAGTAATCATGTAACAACACACAAATTGTATTCATTTAAACACTGCCTGGCCCATTATATCTATCCTCTTCTCGGCTAACTCTCACATCTTGCTTAACCCATTTCTAATAATCTGTGTAGCACCACGAGGTGATGGCTTACCGGGAAAGATTCAGCATGTCTGACCTGGTGGCTGGCTCCATGGCATCTGACCAACTATGCTTTCTTTCTCCCAGCATTCTGTTCTGTCTACTCCACCTATCTAAATTCCACCCTATCAAAAAGCCAAGGCAGTTTCTTTATTAACCAATGAGCGTAACACATAGACAGATGACCCTCCTCCATCATACCTTAGAACCACAGTGTGCAGTGTCTTCAGCAATAGCGTCTTATCAACTAGTTTGCTGGCAACCAGGAAGAATGGAAAGCCCCTGTATTACTTGCGAGCTATTAGGGCACTCCTGACCAACAGCTCATGAGGAGGTATTTCACACCTGATGCTGGGGTTTTGTTTAATATCTGTTGGATTTCGGGATTTCACAGATGTCTGCATTCTGACTGTCATTTTGACTTATTCTTTAAGAGGTTTATAGAACAGTAAGTTTCTATATGGCTTGTTTTGTATATCTTTAGTTTTAGTTTAATTCTTCCTCCCTTTCTCCTTGTCACCCATATTCCCTGCTTAAACTTTCCACCATCAAAATTCCCTTTCTCTGTTTCCTATGACCTGTGTTCTGCTATTTCTCTTTCCTTAAGACATCCCACACTCAATGGCTCTTTTCTATCTTTCTTACTCCTATAGTTATGCTGAATAAAACACATGAATCTACACATTTGAAGCTGAGATCCACACATGAGAGAGAACATGCAACAAGCATCTTTCTGAGCCCAAGTTAGCTCTCTACATATAGTTTTGCCTGGTTTCATTAATTTGCCTGCAACTTTTGTGTCTCTTTACAGTTAAATAAAATTCCAAGTGTGTATGTGCCACATTTTCACTTCTCCATTTATCACTTGTTGGACATTTAGTCAATTCCATTCCTCAGCTATTGCAAATAGACACTAATGAATATCAGTGAGCATATGTCTTTGGATCATTTGGTAGATCTCTTTCTAGCTTTGTGAAAAGCTTCTACACTGATTTCCTTTGGCTACATCAGTTTGTATCCCCACCAATAGTGAATAAGGGCTCCTTTTTCCCCACATACCCCTGACAGCATTTGCTGACATTGGTTTCTCAGTGATTGCCATGTGAGGGTAAGGTAGAATTTCAAAATAATTTTAATTTATGATTTTCTTGATGGTTAATGATACTCAAAACTTGAAAAAATGTTCAATTGCATTTTTTCATCAGAGAATTCACTGTTCAGATCTATGAGCCACCTTTTTTGTTTTGTTAGTTTTCTTGACATTCAAGTTTTTTAAAAAGTTCTTTATGTATTTTTTATTTTTATTTCATTCTGTGGGCTTCCTTTTTACTCTATTGATGGTTTCTCTTGTTGTACATGAGAGTTTTAGTCTTGTAAGTTCACATCTGTTGTTTGTTGGTCTTATTTCCTGAATTGCTGGGGTCTTATTAGAAATTCTTTGCCTATTGAATTTAATGTCCTCTTGATGGATTGATCCCTTGACCAGTAGGAAGTGACTATCTTTATCTGGGTATTTTGCTTTGAAGTCTAAGTCTAATTCTCCTGTATTACTCTAATTTATCTTAGCTTCTTCTTCTAGCTTTGTCTCCTCTGGACTAAACACTTGTCTTTACAGGAACTTTGAAGCAATAAAAAATTACAAGAGTTACCTCTCATTGGTCAAAAGCACATATCTAGATAAGCACATAAGGAGCTGAGCTACATAAATGTGTAGATAAACAATAAGGAGCTGAGCCGTTGCCATAGCAACACAGGATTCTGAGGTTACAGGAGTAAGGCCATGTCCAGACTAGGGGAGGCACACAGTGCTTAGTGACAAACTTTAAGACATAGGTCTATTGTTAGCAGACTAGCAAGTGAAGAATTGGCATGCTTTTCTTAGGGTGCTTTGTGTAGCATTCTGGTTAGATATCTGTGACTCTGACCTTGTGCATAGGTATAAAGTTTTAAAGTAATGATTCATTTACAAAAAAACTTTAGTCTAGTGTGAACTTGCTTTGAGGTAAAAGTAAGCTGATTGTGTGCAGTTAGTCTGAGAAAAAAGGAATAAAGCAGGCTTTCGAGTGTCTACAGTCCTCATGGGACAAATAGTTCTAGTTATGAAGCATGTCCTAGTACATTTTCTACATATCAAAACTATACAGTAAATGAAAAGCCATCTTCCTGACTGCCCACAGATATATGTGTCCATAAGATTGAGATGTAATCCTGAGATTACATATACATATCACATGAAAATGAACAGTAATGGGGAGATATCATAACACAAGTGAACTTACAGATGAAGGCTACAGTTTTCAGAGTCAGTAGTCTGCAAGCCTTGCTAACAAGGTACCCCATCAGGAAAAACTTCCAATGGTGTGTTGCCATCTGAACTATCAGTTACTATAAGCTGTAATCGTGTCATGACCAATAACAGCTCATGACAACTGCTCCTGATACCTATCATTTGTTGATTTTCTAGTGTCTGTTTTCTTGGTCCCTGCTTAGTCTCTAAATTAACATTATTTAATTTTTCTCCTCTGGTCTCTTTTATATGCTTATCCTCTTCAGTCTAAAATATTCCATCCAGTATCTCCTGTAGGGTTGGCTTGGTAGCCATGTATTCCTGTAGACTGTGCTTATCTGGGAATGTTTTTCTTTCTGCTTCAATTATGATGGATAGTTCTGTTGG
Organism: Microtus ochrogaster; assembly: GCF_000317375.1. Lineage (NCBI taxonomy): Eukaryota > Metazoa > Chordata > Mammalia > Rodentia > Cricetidae > Microtus > Microtus ochrogaster. The sequence continues at coordinate 15,477,386 of NC_022018.1, read as the reverse complement.
ATATAGTAATCAGGGTTAGCATCTGTGGTCCTTCACAACTGGAAGTACACAATTTCTGTCTTTATGACTTCATCAAATGTTATTCTAA
>NC_022018.1:15475606-15477198 GCF_000317375.1 Microtus ochrogaster | reverse complement strand
TTTGGAGCCTGTCCTGGAACTAGCTCTTGTAGACCAGGCTGGTCTCGAACTCACAGAGATCCGCCTGCCTCCCGAGTGCTGGGATTAAAGGCGTGCGCCACCACCGCCCGGCTAGGACCTTCTTTATATGAGACTCTATCCTTCTCTCTTGAAGCTTTCAATATTTCTTTGTTCTGACCATCATACATCATGAGGAAATCTCTTTTCTGATCTTGTCTATCTGGTGTTTGGTATGCCCCTTGTACTTAGATGGGCATCGCTTTCTTTAGATTTGGGGATTTTCCTATGGTTTTAGTGAAAATATTTTCTGTGACTTTGACCTGGATTTATTCTCCTTCTTCTATAAACATAATATTTGTAGGTTTGTTTTTTTCATAGTGTCTTAAAGGTACTACATGGTCTGTTTGATTTTAATTTATTGTTTTATTAGACTAAGTGCTCCAGTTCCTCTACCTGTCTTTAAGTCCTGATGGTTCATCTTCCTGTCCACTGGTGAAGATTTTTGTGGCGGAGTGAGTTGAGACAGGGTTTCTCTGTAGCTTTGGAACCTGTTCTGGCATTTGCTCTGTAGACAAGACTGGCCCCAAACTCAGAGAAATCTACCTATCTCTGACTCCCAAGTGCTGGGATTAAAGGTGTGCACCACCACTGCCTGACTTTCACTGAGCTTTTTATTTCAAGTTTTATTTTGGTTCGTATTTTCTTTAATATTTCAATCTCTTTATTGAATTTTATTTTCATAGCCTAAATTGTCATCCTAGTTTTATATGTTTTTTAAATCATCATTCTGGCTTTTTTTATGTTCTCTTTGTGTTCCTTTGGCATATATAATTGTTCTTTTGATTTCTTTGTTTTAAGTGTCATTCCAGTTGCTTTCATTGGAAATCATTACTATGGGCTTAAAGATTCTGGAGGAGATGCGTTGGCTTGGTTTTTCCTTTCATTGTGTTTTTAGAAGAGGACCTGGGCAGAGTTAGGTTGTTGATCATAGGTCTGGCCTACATTTGTCGAGTGGGTGTTTGTGTCTCTGCATTTAGTTTTGTGAGTTTGACAAAAGAAGAAGGACACTAAAAAGAAATACCATGCTAGTTCAGAATTGAGTATAATAAAGGGTTATTTACTTAGGGGTAGACTCACAGATCACAGTCCTTTGCTCAAATGGGGAGCAGGTAAGGCAGTGATGCGGGTCTTCATTTGGGCAGCACTAGGGTCCTGGCACTAGGACATGAATATGACTTATGGAGGCAGTAAGGACTCAGTTCAGGCCCTCAGAGGGTGATGTCAAGGGGGAGTGAGTGACTCCGCACAGATACCCTGATGGCAGAGAGAGTGAGCAGAAGGAGTGAGGTATGGGGGCCTTTAACTCGACAGGTGCTTGAGGGAGGTTCAAGTGGGCCCAGAGCAGAAGAAATATGAGTTGGAAGTGGGATGTCGGGGACCTCTTATCTGTCTAGCCTGAGTGAACATGCTCCTAAACTTGTATGTTGAGCCATGTCTCAAGGACTTCCTCCTAGGACATATTCCCTTAGCCCTCAGCTATGGAAGCTCAGGAACATTAGCAGACTTAGTTAAGATGACATCAAACAGCCGGG
>NC_022018.1:15463816-15475436 GCF_000317375.1 Microtus ochrogaster | reverse complement strand
ATGACATCAAACATCAGGAAAAGATGCACAAAGCATGGGTGGAGGGACTGCTCACTGTAGGGTACCACAGGAGAGGATGGAGAGTTTTGCTAGGGCTCTCTGTGTTTTAGATAAGGTGCGTAAGACAGATCAATAGGACAGGTAGGCAATCTACATGAGTAAGTAGAAGAAAACCTGAAACCTGGTTTCCGGATTGAACTTTTTTAAGTGAGCATTCACTGAACGCCCTGATCAAGAGTCATCCGTGAAGGAGCTCAGTGGAGTTTGGGTGTGTAAGGAGGTGACTTACAGAGTTCATATAAAATTAATAGTGGTGTGCCTCAAGATTCATTATTGCTTATTGGATGCTGTGTTAGTTTCTTTTCTCGCAGCTGTGACACAGTGCCTGGCAAATGCCATTTGAGGAAGCTCGGATATGGTTTGAAGGAACACTGTCCTCTGTGCAGGGAAAGCGTGGCAGCAGGATGAGAAGCAGCTGGCCACATCACATCTGTGGTCAGGAGGAAGAGAGACGTGAATATTGGTGCTCAGCTGTCTTTTTCCTCTTATGGTTTTTGTTCAGTCCAGGGTCCCTCCCATGGCATGACATCATCCATATTTAGGGTGGATCTTCCATCTTCAGCTAAGCATCTATGAAAATGCTCTCACAGATACACCTAAAGGTGATCCAATCAAGTTGATGATGAAGATTAGTCAGCACAAATATCAAGAGCCATCCTCAGGGACATATATACATTCAACTTAACCAACACGAAAACTTTATGAGGAAAGTTGCTGGTGTAAAAGTGGGTAACAAAATCAAAGAGGCTTGGGGATGTTCTTGGAATATTCCAGAGGGTCAGCGATGGGGTTCAGGTAATCTGGCTACAGAACCTGCATTCTTACTACTCCTGAGATACTTTCACTCATCCCAAAAAGGAGTGGGAAATTCTTCTTGGGTGATAATAATGGCAGAATTATGTGTCTCTGCTATTTGAGAGTCCTTATCTTTTACACATTCACAAAAACATAATTTGCTGTTGAGGATAAAGTAGAGAAATAGATTAAATAAGAATTGGCCTCTACAGACAGTAAAGGTTGAAGGCTACATGGAACTTTGTTATTTTGTTTTTCTCATTTTCTGCTTATATGATTCTTTTACAATAAAATATTTTTCATGGATTGTTTCTGTTTGAAGGAGAAACTAGAGTTTGGGCAAAGGTATCCTCTAGATGTGTCAGTAGAGGGTGATAGCAGAAATAAGACCGAAAGACAAAGTCACTAAAAATGACCTCTGCCACATGGCAGCGTGCAGAGTGACCATGCACAGACTAGATGTGTCCACATTTACACATTTATTTGGGTTTAGAGCGAAAACACAGGTAAAATACTTTGATCATACACAAGTTTATATTTGGTAGGAAGAACAGTTGCCACATATCTGTATATTTTATTTTTATTTTTATTCTGTCTTTAATAATGGAGGGTGCTGGGGAAATGTTGACATTATTCAGAAACACCACTTGGTAACAAGATCTTGGCACACGCAACTAGTTAATACACAGCGTTTGCACTTAGCACTTGAAAACAGAAAAGCACGTGCAAGACAATACCTGGTTTGATGTCTTTGATTCTTTGTCCTGCTACTATATTTACACCTGTGCTTCCTTTGTCCACACTCTGTGGAGCAGCACCTGCTCCCAATCCCCACAGAGTCAACACCTGCAGTATCAGCAGCTTGTGACACTCTGTAATTGGTTTCTCTAACCTCAGAGATGAAACGGTGTTCACTTTGCATTTTGTGTGCAATCACACAATCCTCAAAGGGATTTCTTAGGGTGGGGCTTAGCTGAGGCTATGTTCTCTATAACAGCTGATGGAGAGGGCACACAGCTTGGGAGGCATGAGAGGGTGAGAACTGGGACAGATGCAAATGTAGTTCTCATAGTCTCAAAGGTCAAAGTTCAATAGAGCTACCACATAGAAGAAGACATACTGATAATTGTGCAAGCTTTTACAGCAACAGTGTTAATTTGCAACACCACACAATTCAATATAAAGTGCACAACCCCAATCTGAGGTGACAAGACTGTACTAACAATGTACTAAAGGCAACACACACATACACACACACAAGTGCACAACCCCAATCTGAGGTGACAAGACTGTACTAACAATGTACTAAAGGCAACACACACATACACACACACACACACATACACACATACACACACAATTTTTTCTTTACTCAAATCCTGTGACAGTACATGAACTCTATCCCATTTAGAGATCTCAGATAAACACACGCTGCACTTTTTTCAAGTATTTTAAATAATAAATAAAATATTGCTGTGTAAATAAAAATGGCCGTATCAGTTCTGATTAAAGCTGAAACCAATGCTTTTTAAATGAAAAAAAAATAGGTCACAGATAAAGAAAGACCTTTGGCACTGGGAATTTGAACCAATGTTCAAAACCATCTCTTTCTATTATTCCTTTTTCTTCCTATTGTCCTTCCTTCTCTCTCAAGTGGATGGCAGATATAATTAAAAGATTGGGACCTGTTAAGTTTGCATTTGCTTCCTTCTCTAGAATACAAGGCCTGTCATCTTGTCAAACTAGAAACCAGCTTGTGCTACCAAGTCTGTCCCCCAAGGGCTAAGTTTCTCTTAATCACGACACTAGAGCTTGCTGCCTTCTCTAAGAGGGACAAAGGGTTTGATAGATGACTGTCTCTTCCTGTGAAATGAGATCTTTTGGCCCAAGGCTGAAGATGGATAGGCAGCTGTTGGTTAGCTCTCCGCAGCCAGTATACAGAAAGGAAAAGCAAGCTTGCCCATTAGAAGGCACCTACCATGGGAGGCTCTTCCTTTATTAACTCATGCACAGGGGGTTTTCACTTCAGTGCTCCAAGGAATCCATTGGCTTTCTAGGCAGCAAGCGCCTGAAGCCATATTCATACCAAAAACCAGTAGGTTTGCACAGCCTGATCAAATGAAGTCTGGGGCTAAGTCATGAAGATCTGTGATAGTTAAGGACAGGGCCTTCTTTGTTCCTGTGGTCTTTCTGAGTTTTGAAATGCCCATCCATAAGGAGTGGGAGGATGCTTCCAGACCTGTACCTGCCATTTGCACGTAAAAGGCCTTAGTTGTGCCAGCACTTAGGTCTGTTCCTATGTGACTCTAAAGTTATCATGGGAGCTGTGGGTAGCTCTCCATAGAGTTGGCAGAGGAAGAAATTTACTTTTAAAATATTATTTTGAGTTTTAGTGATCTCTGCATATTCTGGTCACTGTGGATCTTGATGGGAGGCAGATAAAAGATCTGAAGCTGCTTGCACGAGGAACTCATATCAGGAAAGAAACAGCCACATGGGATTTAAATCATTATTGAAGATCTGGAGGTAGGGAGTCTAGCAGGAGAGGCGTAGAAGTGTGGCATGAAGAAGGGATTCGAACAAGAGCATATACTCGATGCAAATAACCCTTTCTCCAGAAAACAGCAAAATGGCATTTGGGATGAAGCCACTGTTGTCACACAGAGGTCTTCTCTCCCGTGGCTGGGCTTGATATTCTGAGCTCATCATGCATTCAGTGCTACACACCCCCTGCTTGGGATGATTAGGTTTTATTTTTAGTTTATTTTCCTAATTAATCCAAATGATCTAATAAAAGAATATGGTTTGAAAAGACACTTCAAGAACTAATATCAACCTTCTGTTCAAAGCAGGCTACTTGGGAAAGTAGAATGGCCATGCTCGCCTGGATCCGTGACCAGGCAGGGATTATAGGGTGGGTCTTCCAGGGCCAGTGTGTACGAAGCCCAAACAGGAAGAGGGTCTTCATTGTTGGTCTGATCTATTGTTTCAGGAAGTTTCATAGGGGTTTTGTGTGTGTGTATGTTTGTTTTGAAATACTATCTTTAGAGATACAATAAGCCATAATATATACTAAAGTAAGTTACTACACTTTTAAAGAATTTGGTGGGTTTCTATGTTAAAATTACCTTGCTAAAGTGTTTTATTGTGCCTCCATGAAAAGAAAGAGAGAGAAAAAAATAAAGAAATAAATCTGGCTTAGGTTTCATATCTGCCCCTGCAGTTTGTATAACCCATATAAAATAAAATCTATATGTTACAAAATAGGATTTCTTTTAATATATATTTTTTCTTTTTGTAAAATTATATGTATTTAAATACATTTGAAATGTTGCTATAGGTAAATTAGAAATTTTTTCTAATACTATGAAAAAGGTGAGAGTTTTTATTATCAGTATACACTTTTATATACTTTGTCCTTTGTCGGTACCCCAAGAATCTTTTATGATTCAAGGGTGATTCGGCACTATTCAATACTACTGCTCTGAGGGGAAAATAAAGTTGGATTAGCATACTATATTAAAAGGGAAGTACTTATAACAACATTATGCTTACTCTTACTGATTAGAACATATAGCCTTTGTCACTAATTATTAGAGAGGTATTCTAAACTTAAGAAAGGATTTTTAAAAGGAGCAATGTCTCTTTTTTGTTTGTTTGTTTTGATTTTTTTTTAACTGTACTCTACTGTGACACCACAATATAGAAATAGTTGTACTTTGGAACAAACTACAAATACATTTACACAGCTGTGACAACCTAACTGTCTACCTAGACAGAGAATTGAAACAGTTTGATGAGGGAGGTAATTACAAATCCTGTCCCAGGCGTTCGATTTCCTCAATGAGAAAGTCGATGTCTTGGTGAGTCGCCGCAGGGTTTGAGATGACCATGCGGAAGAAGTTGACCTTGTCTCCCAGGGGCTGGTAGCTGACCATTGTGGTTCCGAACTCCATCATTCTGGCTTTGATCACTGGCGCCACCTGTCGGAGAGACCACCACATCAGTGCAAAGGCTGGACCTCCCTTAGGTTAGCAACCCCCTAGCTAGCAATGACTTTGGTTTTTAACTAAACGGGACCACAGTTTTCTCTTGAAGGAATTTCTTCAAGTTTTCATGGACTCGGAGAATAAAAACAGCTTAAAACATTAAAAACCCTAAATACGATTAGAGTAACACACAGTAGGCTAGCAGGCACTCTCCACCTTGATTGTCTAGTTAGTGTTTGGAGGGAATGGGAAGAACCCAGTCCTGGCCCGGTGTGGAGAGAGTTTCACGCCGGAAATATGAAGCCATTGCAAAGAAAGCATTTTTCACAGAATTATTATGAGGGATAGTATCAAGTGATGGATAAATGTCATAGACCTCTGAGGGGCTGGGGAAGTGACTCTGTCAGGTGAGTTCACTTGCTTAAAAACACGAGGATTTGTGTTCCTCTAGCACCCATGAAACAAAGCCAGGAGCGGTCCACATATTGTAACACCAATGCTGTGGGGAGGAGAGCGGCTGGTCCTGGGGTTCACTGGCCAGCCTAGCTGAAACACTAAGTTTCAAGTTCTGCAGGAGACCATGTATCAAGAGAACAAGGCCAGAGCCATAGAGGAAGACACCCAGAACACTCCTCTGGCCTCCCCAGTTTCTTTATATTCTCTTTACAAATTGCTTCCACTTATAAGTATTTTGTTTTGGGGAAAAAAAACTTTAATTATATGAAGAATTATCTGGGAGTAAAAAGCTGAGTCCACACGACTTCATATACAGAAGACTATATCAAACAAGATCACAGTATTTATGTTAGACTGTTCCCTGCAGCTTCATGGCTTCTTTTGGCTGTGTCAAATTGAGTTCATGCTCCCTGGCTTGGCACAAAGGCCTTTTGTCATCAGCTCCAAGGATTCATCTTCAATTGCTCACCAAAACAATCCACAGCTCTGGCAAGAGCAATTTATTAAAGATCCCTTGAAGCGTCTACATTTTGGTCATTTCACGCCTGTCAGCAGTCTGCCTGTGGTGTGCTTTCTGGGGCTCTGCTTGCTGAGTGCCCAGCAGGACCCCCCAGTGCTGCAAGAGCTGCAAGCCCTTTTCTGCTGCCATCATCTTCCTCTCCAAGTTGTAACTACACGGCCCTTCCCCACCGAGTCTAACGATATCCTCATTTCTTAATTGACCTTTCGCTGATGAACAAATACATTTTCTCTTTCTACCTCACCTGTAAGCTCCTGGAAGCTAGGTGTGGCCCTTTGCCTTCCTTTGTTCCCTAGCTCAGTTCAGGGAGGTGCAGAGGGCTTTCTGAATTCTAACTGCTACGGCAGTAGCATGGGAAGGACAGCTCTTTCAGACAAGACACGCCTTCCAGTTGCATCTACACAGATGCATGATCTGTCCACGTGCATTTGCTACTGGAGTTTGTAAGTATACAATCTGATCTGTGATGTTCATAACAAAGATACAGCCAAAAATGAGACGCCAGACAGGCTTTCAACTCATGTGGGATGTACACGGTCAGAAATTGAGTTGAAAATGGGGACCATCACTTACATCACAGCAAGTCTCTTTATCATTAAAATACACATTTGTTTCTTCCTAAGGGGTAGTATTCATGAAACAACATACAATTATCATAGAAATGTATTTTTACTATATGTTATAAAGCTCGTGTGTTTAAAACAGAATCGTAAGAAATGAAATGGGGAAGTAGAACAGTCACCCAAGAGACATTTGCCAAAAACGTCTCAGTTTCGGACCTTTGCAAAGTCCTCTCAAGTACGTGCTCAAATTGATCCTTTTCCAATTTGCTATTAAACCCATTTGTTGGCCTTTTGAAAATCATCAGTTAGTGGAGGACTATAAAAACTGATACAAGTGATACAGGTAATGATGAAGAGTTGCTGGGCACGGTGGATCACACCTTTAAATCCCAGCATTTGGGAGGCAGAGCCAGGTGGATCTCTCTCTGTGACTTCTAGGCCAGCCAGGGCTACAGAGTGAGCCCCTGTCTCGAAACAACAGCAACAAAACAACAATACAACAAAAGAATAAGTGGAAGAGAGGTTAGAGTGTGGCTCCCAGGCGGGCAACTTGCCAGGCATGCACGAACTCCTGGGTCCATCCCTAGAGCAGCAACAACAGGAAAGAAGATGATGAAGATGGAAGAGAGGACACAGAAGCAGGGAGGTGGTCATAGAGCAGCCCGTCTGGGCAGCCGGAAATGTACCTACCAGATCTTCATTGTGACACCCTCATGGAGGTGTGAACACTTGCTATAGTAATAACCACTTGTGTTATCTAAATATTTCTTCCCCACCAGTTAACCCTTGGGAAAGGCTCATGAGCCACCATTAAGTTTGATAAATATTCCCTTCCCGTATGTAAGAGAGTTTGTGCAAAGTACTTACTGGAGACTGAGCACTGTGTCGCCTTAACTTTCTATGTTGTGATCCTAATGCCCAGTTAGGGGATGGGGTTCTTGAGAAGCTCTGCCTTATTAATTAGTGACTTATATATGAGACCCTGGAGAGGTGTTTTTCTTTCTTTCTGCCAGAGGAGGGTACAGTAAAACAGGTTGTCAATAAACCAGGAAGTGAGGCCTCAGCAGATATGGAATCTGTTGGCTTCTTGATCACAGATTCCCCAGCCCCCAGAACTGTAGGGAATTAATTCCTATTGTCCATAAGCCACCAAACCTGCAGTAGCTCATTATATTGCAAACCCACATCTCAGTACTTTAGCACAACAAGTGACTTTTGGGTGGGTTCTTGCCCTTGTCTTGTCCAGAATTTAACTTGGCTTTCTTTCCAACATGCAGGTGCACACATGGGAATATGCACACACATGTATATTTGCATGCACATGTGAACATGTACCCTCATATACAACATCCACTGACAAATAAAAAAAAAGTCTACCACATACAAGTTTCATTCTGTGGAGGAAGGCGGTGCTGGATTGCTAAAGGGCAGATGTTAACATCTACAAGCTTTCCTAAGGAGTTTTCATCTGCAGGTATCCTAGTCTTCCTGTTACATAGAGGGAATTGTTCCCAGAAGGTCAGTAAGGTAAGGTGAGATTCTTAGCAGTGGGGAGTACACGTCTGCCTATTCTAGCTGTGCCTCCAACCTCCTCTAGACACTGAAGAAAAGAACGTAGAGCAGATAACCTTCTGAAGTTCAAATATATATATATGCCCACTCCTAGTTTTCTGTTCCTACAGCACCCTGATGCTATACACCAAAAAACAAACTTTACCCATGTGTAGATGTTGGGAGAGATTAAAGGTTTAAAAAAGTACCTCCTGACAAAGGAGACTTCGAAGCTCTTTAGGCTCTGGAATCAGACCTACTGGCAATTTGGGGGAAGTTACATTTCTCCCTGTCATTCAGTACTATGGGATGACAACAGTGCGTGGCCACGTCAGCTCACACTTGCTGCCAGGAGACTTCAAGTGACCTAAAACCTGATAAATGCTGAGCCTGGGGCACAATGCACACTGCAAATGGTAGCTGTTAATGTTATTGATCCTTCACCTGGGTAGCCTTGGCCTTGGTATCTCAAGAGGGCTTGCAGCAGCCTTTTTCCCTTAATCATTTCATCAAATCTCTTTTATAATTGTAACTGAGTATCTGTTTTCCTTCAAAAATCAGGAACCTTTGAGGACAGTTCTTGGTACTTTCTGAATGTCAGTGGAGATTATCACCCAATCAATTATTTTAAGACATCATAAACTCTCTCTCTAGGAACAAGCAAATGGAATTGTGAAAAGTCAGGAAATACGGACTTCACACATCCTGGGTCTGTGGAGTCCACAGAGGGGATTGGTACTGGTATTCCTCATAAAGATGCTCCATGTGTCTTACATCTAGCAAAGGAACTCCAGCATCTACCTTTGAGAGGCGGCTCATTCTTTCTTCATTGTCTTCCAGAACACGCAGACTCGGAGGCACGTACCAGAAGCACACATTTGTGTGCTGAGGCTACAAAGAAGAAAGAAAGAAAGAAGGAAGGATTCAGACCCAGTCCAAAATTCCAAGAATGGTTCGAATGCACTTATTCTTCAGGTTCAGAAGATAATTCCTGTATTTAAATGAGTAATTGCCTTTGGAGCGTCTCACTTTCACATTCTATAGGATTATTTGTGAGTCCGATCTTTATTCCAGCTCAGAGGAGCCATCCCACCATCTATTGCTTCCCCTTGTAATGGTTCCACTTAGCTAGACAGCACATTACTGGCCTCAGAAAACGCCGGGGGGGGGGTAAAGAGTGGGATTGAAGACGCTGGGATCAACAATGGGGACTCTGGAAATGTGAGCACGTACCTTCCCATCAAACACCATTTCATAGCCTTCTCGGTTTTTTATGATATTGTATAAATATTCTGCCAGCTCCAAACACTTGTCAATGTGTGCTTCAAACCCAGTGGTCCCCTGTGAAAGAGAAGGAAAAGTGGGTGTGTGGGTTGCTCTCAGCTGGAAATGGCGGAATGATTTGAGTTCTCTGGAGACTGGTGGTCAGCCTGCCCTCTCCAGCTCTGCTGCGCTGAGATGAGACTGCTCTGGTAGGCTTCTCTGCTGACTGGCTCCCGTTTAACCCCCGCCCCCCAGGTGCATTTCTTCCTTTTCATTACTGGGGCCCACGGCTGATTCCTTTTGTTCCCAGGGTTTAATTCCCCAGACAATTATTTTGATTACTCAAGGGGAAAATTTGCCTCTGCAGCTCATGGATGCAATCATGGAAGTCATTAATAACAGAAGGGCTGGGCTAATCTTTTTCTGTAGACAAGGAGGGTTGTCAGGGACCCCCCACATGCCTGCTTGGCCCCCACTTCTGTTGCAAATTAGCCATCCCCGAACTCTCTGTATGCCTCAGTAAGAAAGAACAAACGGGCACTCACTGAGTGCCAGTTGATCTTAGGAAGCCTGTTATTCCGCCTAGCTTTCCGGTGTTGTCCTTTGTGACGATGTGTGACTCATGTGTCAGGTGACACATGAGCGAGCTCATGGGTGAGGGTGCCACTGACGTCCTTTACTTCTGAGCTCCGGAAACCTTGGGTCTGGACTTAGGAAACACAGCACAACAGCCTTGGACTGGCGCTAGTTACCCAATGTCTGGGCACACTAAAGAACTGATTTCCAAAATGCCTTGTCTCCTTTAGTGTCTGTACTCAGTAAGGGTAAAGGGAAATTTCAGAAAACCAGTTAATGCTCTTGGAACTGGAATGTCACCTATCCCAGCATGGAACCAGAGGAAGAAGCTCTAACTATAATGGAGATAAAATGGCTATGCATTCCCCTTTTATTCAGGGCCTTATTGTTGTTCTTAATTTCTGGCTGGCTTTCTTGTCTGCGGGGTTAAAGGGTAAAGACGTTACACGGGAAAGGAGACACAGACACGCGGAGGTCCCACGTGGGTGCACTTTTAATGGGGGAGGGGTAACGGCGGGCAGGTACAGGTGTGCAGACACAACAGGAGAGGCAGGAAAAAGGGGAAAAAGGGGCGAGGAATGCAAAGGCTTCTGGGAAATGTGTCCGTAATCCAGGGGGACGCTGGGAGCTGTAGTTCCGCAAAGGAACAACATTTATCATCCCCCAAAGGGAAGCCCCAACACAGACCATGTAAAGAATGTTCCAGGTTCTAATTCCTGAGAGGGGGGAATGTAAGAAATATCAGGGGTGGGTCAAACTGCAAGAGTAGGCCAACCCTTGAGAACGAAGTGAAGGAGCCCGCTTTTCCCAGCCTTGAAATAGAAGATCTCAGAGAGAGGTGAAACAGGGAAGGTCACCAGCTGCATTACTTAAGAGCTTTTTCAATTTGTTACAAAAGCTTCAAATGTCTGAACATCCAAATGGAAAAATTTTCCATTTCACTTCCAACTTCAAGCTTCACTCTTTTTTTCAAGGTGAAATGATAAGAGTTATCAAAAAAATAAGTGCAGTCCCTCACCTAGACCAGACGCAGGGATAATTATCTCATCTGAAGCTCCTTAGCCGTGCCTGTCGTGGGAGTCAAACTTTCCCTGCAAGAACCACCCTAGAAAATGTGGCTCTGACGATTACGTGGTTGTGAGACAAGATCCAGCTCTGAAGACAGGCTGATCTCAAACCCACCCCAGTCCTCTTGCCTTAGCTTACTGCTTGTATGACGACCTTTCTTTCGTGTGAATTGAGAGGATAGCCAAAATTAAACTAAGGTCACAAAGCAAAGCCAAAATGTCCCCGAAAAGCTATGAAGGTGGGATTTGGACTTGGGTTTGGGGAGTGGCGAGATAAGAAAGGGTGGAGGGACAAGTGTGACTAGGATGCATTGTATGTATGCATGACACCGTCAATGAATAAGCTGGTAAAATATAGTCTCTGACCTTTGCTGACTCCTTACATGTAACATGTCTGCCTTCAGAAGGCTGATAAGAGGCCCCACCTGTACTGTACCAACAGCTTCAGAGAGTACTGGGAAAGGAAGGATCACCTCTAGAAAAATTTTGAGACACACAGAACCCTACACAAAGGACTTGGAACTTCTAGAGTTTAAAAAAAAATGTTTTCTCATTGGGAGTTATCCCTTGAAGAGTCCAAGACAAGCAATCATGGTAGGCATTTTCCACTCCTGTTTCCTTCTATTAACACACAAATCTACACAGGCAATCGATCAGTCATCAAGGTGGATCATCAATCAAGATGGAGAGGATGGCACAAAATAAGCCAAAAAACAATGAGGATGACAACAGTAAGAGGTACCGCTCAAAAAATTATGGTGCCCTGCCAGACACATTGTT
>NC_022018.1:15447443-15463531 GCF_000317375.1 Microtus ochrogaster | reverse complement strand
TGTGCCCTCCCGCTGGTGGGAAACTGTAGCCGCTTGCTTGGGTGCCGGACCCTAGAGCCTGCGCCTAGGGTGGCGCCTGGCACCGCTGGGACCCACCGGAGTTTGCTGCTGCTCTGTGAGCCCGCTGGGCGGTTGGGGGATCCCCACATATATTTTTTTAAGAATAACACACATCAAATGGGGTTTTGAGTTGAGAGCTGGAGAAACCACTGGACCGGAGAGGGGACAAAGGATGGGTCTAGCTCTGCTCCTGCCCATGGAGAATGTGGGTATGCAGACATGGGATCAAAGAGAACTCCCCAAGTGATTTTCCATCTAGCAATCACTTCACAGCCTCTGTCATCTTCCTTCTCCGTGGTCGTGACTCAGCTGCCTGTACTCACCTTTGCTCTCCACATGAGCCATAGTTTAAAGACATCAACGTGGCGCCCACACTGCAAGGCCTTGTCTCCGGTGTCATAGGACAGGTCATAGTGTTTATCTTGCTGAAAGAGGTAGGAAGCATGCATCTGGTTGCAGCTCTGCATCAGTCCCTACAAAAGCAAAGAGAAAGTTCAGGGCGCTCTCCTCACTCTGCATTAGGATTGCATTGTGGTAGCAATTGCTTAGAAAGAGAAGCCATAGACCCAAATGTCATTGTAGCTTACGGAAGAAGAAAACAGCAGGAATTAAATAGAAAAACTACCGGGCAAGACTTAAAGCAAGCATCATAGGCTGATTCTGTGGGATGGTGACTCAGGGAGGGACGTTACCAGAGGTTAACAGGGACACACTTCTGCTTTTTTTTCTTCTTCTTAGGAAATGACATTTATAAAAATACATAGATAAAAAATTTCACAACACGATGTTCATTTTCTAGGAGATCATCTTAATCTAGTTTTGTTGCAGTTCAAATACTTCAGAAACCCAGCACTTGGGAAACTGAAGTAATAGGATTACTGCAAGTTTGAGATCCAGGCCATAGTTTACATAGTGAGTTCCAAGCCAGTCAGGATTATTCACCAAGATCACCCTTTTAAAAAGAAAGAAGAAGGAGAAAGAGAAAAAGGAGGGGGAAAGAGGCTTCAGAAACCTTTTGGTTCTTTGCTTTTTAAGATTTATTTTATGTGTGTGGGCACTTTGCCTGCATGTCTACCATGTGTCTGTAGTGCTCAAAGGTGACAGAAAAGGGTGTTAGATCCCTTGGAACTGGAGGCACAAATGGTTGTCAGCTGCTGTGTGGGTTCTGGGAATCAAATCTGGTTCCTCTGAATGATTAGCCAGTACTCTTTTTTTTTTAATTTTTATTAAACTATATATATTTTCCTACTACCCTCCCTCCCTCTCCCCTCTCTTTCTACCCTCTCCCATGGTTCCCATGCTCCCATTTACTAAGGAGATCTTGTCTTTTTCTACTTCCCATGTACATTAGATCCACATATATCTTTCTTAGGGTCTTCTTTGTTGTCTAGGTTCTCTGAGATTGTAAATTGTAGGCTGGGTTTTTTTTTTTGTTGTTTTATGTTGAATAGCCACTTATGAGTGAGTAAACATACAATATTTGTCTTTCAGGGTCTGGGTTACCTTAGTCAATATGATGTTTTCTAGATCTATTCACTTGCCTGCAAATTTCAAGATGTCATTTTTTTTCTGCTGTGTAGTACTCCATTGTATAAATGTCCCATTTTTTCCTTATCCATTCTTTGATTGAGGGGCATTTAGGTTGTTTCCAGGTTCTGGCTATGACAAATAATGCTGCTATAAACATAGTTGAGCACATGTCCTTGTGGTATGATTGAGTATCCTTTGGATATATACCCAAGAGTGGTATTGCTTGATCTTGAGGTAGGTTGTTTCCTAATTTTCTGAGAAATTGCCACACTGACATCCAAAGGGGCTGTACCAGCTTGCATTCCCACCAGCAATGGAGGAGTGTTCCCTTTCCCCACAACTTCTCCAGTATAAGTTTTCTTCAGTGTTTTTGATTGTGGCCATTTTTACAGGTGTAAGATGGAATCTCAGAGTTGTTTTTATTTGCATTTCTCTGATTAAGCAGTGCTCTTAACCTTTAAGCCATCTCTCCAGTATCAACTTTCTGGTTCTTAAATTATCATTACTGTGGTTCTTCTAGAACTTTCACTCCTCTGTAATTATTAGAGTTTGAGCTATTTGATAGTAATTATTATTATTCCTCTGTAATTATTAGAGTTTGAGCTATTTGATAGTAATTATTATTATTCCTCTGTAATTATTAGAGTTTGAGCTATTTGATAGTAATTATTATTATTCCTCTGTAATTATTAGTGTTTGAGCTAATCGATAGTTCATTGCTCTTATTTTAATAAATTGTAATGTAAAAAAATTCAAATACACTGCAATTATGAGTTGAACCTAAATGAGCATACTTTCCCATCTTCTGCTCCCCTCCCAAGGGTCAGGCTTGGAGACTTAATTTTCCCTTTCAGTTGCCTATGGTGATTGCAAAGGAGATTTTCCTGTCAGTGACCATGAATTTGCCCAAGCACTATAACCCTAATATAGAAAGAGGCAGAGAAGTGATTGTTCCAAAGAACCGCGAGTGACTCACGCTTCTGACTACAATAGCATTCATTGCCAGTCTCCTACTGGAAACCCCACCACGATTCAATTTATCACATCCACTGGAGGCTTCTGACTCTCCTGTCAGCTGCTGTGTAATTGTGATTTTATAAAAGCTTTGGCATTTGGTTTTCTTTCTCTTGTGACTCATGACAAGAGAAGAAAAGACGAAAATGTGATCACTGAGCTGAAGTAGAAGTGAGAACCTTTTAAAAGTTATCCAAACTAAAACGCTGGGCAAACCAGACAGGGTGCTTGGAAGACAATAGAATTGACTCCACCTGTAGCTTGGCTTCATACTACATGGACTCCATAGATATCTTTGAAAATGAGAAAAAAATAAAGATGATATGCAAGCATGAGAGCAGGAGGAAGATTTTGAATTTGAAGAAGACAATCCCCTTACAGATGAATAGAATTATACAATTAGTAGAGTTATAGCAGGTGCCTCCATTTTGTTTCATGGCCACAAAACCTTTGTACCGGGTTTTCCATGGCACTGAAAACTCACAAATAGGTGGGTTTCATCTGTAGCAAAGGAAAGAACTTCATAGAGTGTAGGGTGGTGGGTGGGTCAGACCAGGCTCACCATGTGCACAGAAGCAAACAGTGATCTAGGTTGTTACACACAAGGCTTTCATGGGTTAATGTCCTGGTTCTGAGCAAGGAAACAGTCATAGACCACTGTGTTCCAAACTAGTCTAAATACATACATGGGTGCTGCAGAAAATGGAAGACTCGGGTTTAAATAGACCTAAGAACTTACATATTTATGTCTTATGTCTAGTTATTATAATGTGTAACAGAATATTAAAGCCTTTAACAATCCCTTGCAATGCCAGGATTTGTTTTAAACTCTTATCAATACATCTCAACCTTTTGAAAACTGAAGTTTTTTTTCTCTTCAAAATTTTCACTGCATTTTTGTGTGATGTCATGCTCATTGTGTTCCAAACAGGGTAGGGGTGGAGGGATGTGGCCAGGACATCACATGCGCTTGAATTTGAGAGGCTCTTAGAGTTAAATTAACCATTCCCTTCTTCTCTTTGATTTATTTTTATTTCTAACTCTGTATCAGTGTTTGTGCTGGTCAGTGTTTAGTCTATTCAAGAAAAGCCAGAGTCATCTGAGAAGGAGGAACCTCAACTGAGAAGATGACGCCATCAGATTGGCCTGTGGGCAAGTCTGTGGGTCGTCTTCTTTGTTAATGGTCAGTGTGGGAGGGCCAGTCCGCTGTGGGGGGTGCCACCCCGGGCAGGTGGTCCGAGCTTGTGTGAAAAAGTAAACCGAGAGCCACGAGGAGCACCTCCCACAGTGTGCTGGGGCCTCCCGCACCGATCATTAATCACAAATGTTTATGAAGTTTTCTTGCTGTTGGAAGTCTCACTTGATGGGGTCCATATGTAATTTGGGACCAAAAGAAGCGAAAGCGCTACTGGAGGGGCTTAACCAGTGGATAGTGAAGATAGCAATTTTGGATGCTGAATTTATACTTGTTTTTATCTCAATAGTGGTTTTTTTTTTTTAATGGCATTTTGGCTTTTATTGACCTGTACAGCGTGTCTCCTCAAGCGCAAGCACAAGCCTGCTCGGCCCCACCCTCCCCCTCGCTATGTCCCCTTTCTTCCCTTTGGATCTGGAATGTTTACTCTGAGCCTTTGTGGGCTTTTAGTTTTTAGATGGTCATAATTAGCAGACTGCTTTGAATTTCTGAAGAAGCTTTGGGACAACATTGAAACTGTTGGATTACAGTGATTTTTGAACTGCCTGCACTTTGTATTATGGGATAGCCAGGAGTGTCAGGAGGGCAGGAAGAGAATGTTATGGTTTGAATGTTAACGCCCCTTCGCAGCACGTGTTTGAACCTTGGTTCCCCAGGTTGAAGTTTTGGGAGACTGTGCACACTTTAGGAAGGAATGGCTCACTGGGGTAGGCCTTAAGGGTGTAGCCTGGACCACATTCAGCCTGTTCATCTGTGTTTGTGGGGACTGGAGGTGGTGAGATATGCCAGCCACACGCCGTGCTGTGGCCTGCTGTTGTGCCTTCCTCATCGTCATGGACTGGATTGTCTCACACTGTGAGCTGAAAGAAACCTCCCTGCTATCAAGGGTTTGGTCCTAGTGATGAGAAAGGAAAGCGATTAACACAAGTCCTCTTTCAGATGAGACTCTCTGTTCTAGCCTGTAAAACACAGCCTGCTCTCTGACTCCATCACCTCCCATCAGAAGCAGAAGCAGAAGCAGATAGGGGCTTCTGTGTCTCAAATTGTCAGCGAATATTTTGAAAAGTAATGGGTCAGGTGCCAAACCACAAGGTGCTACCCTGGGTTACATCAAATCTTTCCAGTGTCGGCCGCTAATTAGATCCATACTGGCCTGTTTTCATATGACTTGCCTTTCTCTGTTTGGCTTGCAGTGACAGAACGCAAGCCACTGCCAAACATCTGGCTGGGACATCAGTGACAAAGGTTTCTATTTGTTTCCCAGTAGGACAGCTGAGGTGTCCATGGGCAAGGGCAATGGTGGTAAAGTAAGTGTTTCTGTGAAAACCAGTCCTGAGGAATACTTTCACAATGTGTTCCTTGAATTTTGTAGGGCAGTTTGTCTTCAATTTGTGTCCAGATTTGAATTTCTCTGATGAAGACACAGAAGGCATGGTGCTTACATTTACAGTAATCAAGAAGGATCAAAGAAGGAAGATTGCCTTTGACCCAGAGATCCATCTTAAAGGGATTGCTAATCAGAAAGAGATAAAGATACATGTCTAGGATTTTGTCAAGCAGCTAGGAATCATGTGAGAGAGCATTAAAAAAACAACAAGATAAAGTTCGGAAATATCGTGCTCACTCTAGAATGTTAAATACAGAATACAGTGTGTGAGGTGCGTGATAGCAATTTTATTTTGAATGCATAAAAATGTATTCATATATAATATACACATTATTATGGGAGCATATATTTAAAGACATTAATAATACTATGTTCAAATAACAGAATTTTGGGTGAGTTTAAATTTATCTGTATCTTCTAAAATAAGTGAAATATTGTTAAAGCAAGTAGAGTTAAATGTTTAAAAATGGCTTTAGACATGATACTAAAATCTAGTATCACGATCTTAACATGGAAAAATTAGTTTAGTTCTTGCTTTCATTTGCTCGGTTCAGCTTGTGTCTGGGCAGGGTCTGGTTTTGTAGCCTAGGCAAGGCTTGACTGACAGTGGTCCTGCTTGGGCCTCCTTAACGTGAGGATGTCAAGTGTGAACCACACACTTGGCTCTTTGCTTAGTTCTTAGAAACAAGAGATCTGTGAGAGTGAGGACATGTCTCATCCTGGGCCCGGGAAGGAGATGCAGGAGCCAACAGTCTCTCTCAGACTTGGCATATCTAAGTACCTTGAATGAAAGAAGTGGTCATTGCTTATTCTCTTTGTGGATAATATATATACAGATGGATTAAATTTACTTTCTGAATATAGCATTTGATTTTAAATTTAACTGTGAGATATATAATGTATCCATGTATATCTAACCATGCATATGTATCTAAATTGTAAAACTAACTTTAATTTTTTTATCCTGTATATACTTCCTATGGTCAAAACTATTTTTTCTGATGGTGAAATCTACTCCTCATCTTATTTACAAAAGCAAATTGTGAATTTAATTTTCTGAGAAAGGGACATAAAAGCTCTCTGTATTAGGGGGAGGTTCACTTTGAGGAAAGGTCTTTATAGAAAACATGCAAATGAAGTCAAGGCCTCAGTTCTAAAGGTTGAGAGTTAAGTCTTCCTTCCCCACTAAACAAGAGCTCAGAAGAGCTCTCTGTGGGGGAATGTGAACACCTGGACCTGAGCAGAGACCACGAACTGCATGAGCACAGGTAGATTCCACTCCCGGACAGGCCCCAGAGTCAGGAAAAGCATACCTCTTCTCTAACCAGGAGAGCTGAGCACTGCAGAGGGACACCCATCATCTTGTGTGGATTCCATGTCACAGAGTTAGCCCTAAAAAGAGAAAAAAACAACCAAAAATCTGATTAGAGGGTAGCATTGCACACTGGGCTCAGATAACAGAGGTTCCAGCCTTTGCAATAGGGCTTCCAGGTTGTCTTCCTTGTCTCAGACTCCAAGATGATGCTCCATCTACAGAAGTGCAGCCTCCCACTGTTCACAGAGAGGGGCATGGTGAGCAGGCTTCATGGTGCAGCCCCTCAGTGTTCACAGAGAGGAACATGGTAAACACGCTTCATGGCCCTTTCTCCTCTAACGGATGTGTACATTTGCCTGTATGGTGCTCTCAGAGCCCTTAGGGTGCCTGGGGTCACTGAATTCAGGGCCCTGCCTTTAGCCACTGCTGGCCAGAGCACTGGGCAGATGGAAGGGTCATCTTTGTGCTTCTATTATTCCTGCTTCTGACTCTGCCACAGTGGCTTGGATGAGGAAACATTGCTGCACTGATCATCGTCCTTGATGGCATCTGTCCTGCTCAGTTCGCACACACTTCTCACAGGTGTCCTTCCAGGGGGCTTCTGGGTAGTCCCCTGAAGCCATCTCTCCTAACTGTGGGGAGAAGCATGGCCCATACAAAAGAGGCTCTGCTCTCTTTTCCTTCCTCTTCTTCCTTTCTCTCTTCTCTTCCTTTACTTCTCTTTGAAACGGAATCTCAGTACAAAGCCTGCGATGATTCAAAGTTGTCATCCTCATGATTCAGCCTCTTGCGTACTGAGATTATGGGTATGGTTGCCCACACCTACCTTACAGCAAAGGTAATTTCCAATTAATTCCAATTAATTTTGTCCTCATTCTTATGAAACTCTAAGTTCTTTCAGCATCTGTGGCTCTAAGGTGCACAGCTCAGGGACTTACACTACATTAGGACCATGGTTCATATTTCTTTAATTATTATTATTATCTTAATCTGGATAGTCTTAACTGACTCTCCCTCACCCCTGGGCACTGGGGTTATTTTACAGTTTTGTTTATGGTCTTTCCCTGTAGCTCAAACTCCAAACTGCAGCACATGACAGGGGTGCTCCAGGGTGACCCCTGTGTGCGCCGACATCCCTTCCCTTCCTTTCTGCATTTCCATTACGGCAGACTACTTCTTGTTCCTTGAGTGTTCTCTCCACTCTGGGCCTGCTATGCCATTGCCCTTTCTTGGCTTCACTTTGTTTAATTCTATTTGTCCCTACATCCATATCTGAAAGTGTCTCTTCAGCCACATTCCAGTTCCTTTAACTTCTCCCCTTCGCTCCAGCACCACTCCGACTCCTTTCCAGTGCCCAGAGAGAGCAATTGTTCCTGCCAAGGAATCTGTGTTTGTCAAGGAAGCTCAACACTTGCGAAGATGCTAAAGGTCTTTAGGATGAGAGTCATAGTTTGACCTTTGGATAAAGAAACCCACAGGAGCAGGGAAGGCAGTGGAACATCCCATAGCAACGGTGTCCAAAGTGCCCCAGCTTGCTGTCCCCTCACCCCTCAAGGTGTGAGGGCCTTGGGAAGTATTGAGGAATGACAGGTGGCATCTGGCCCATCAGAAAACACTTGCTGTACCAGGAATCCTACTTAAGTGAATGAACAATTCAGCTGAGGGTCCATGGCATTTGGAGAGCACCCGTGGGATTTACACTTATGGCCGCTAACCTGCCAACCTCCTGGGCAGAACTTCTGTATTCCTACCTCTTTCCTGCCCTCGCCTCACACAGAGGGCCATCCGTGGGACTTACACTTATGGCCGCTAACCTGCCAACCTCCTGGGCAGAACTTCTGTATTCCTACCTTTTTCCTGCCCTCACCTCACACAGAGGGCCACAAACACACCCCACCCTCCACCCAGATTGGACTCAACTTTCTCCAAGGACATTTCCAAACATCTCTGCTCTGTAGCAGGACTCCTCCTCCTCCTTTTCTGCCCCTCACTGGATGATGCTAAGCCCAGTGCTGATGCTTGGTGCATGCTTGCTGGGATGCTGAGATCCAGGAAGGATCATTTCCTCCTCCATCTTAACTGCATGCTTGCCTTGGCTCTCAAGTGGGGTTGAAGGCAATTGGTGATGCAGCTTCTGTTTCATGGCAACCCTCAGCAAGTCCTTAGGGTCCTGGAAGAGTAGACTGTTCCAAGGTCAGACCGGCTCTGGAGGATCTGAGCTTCTCGGCTATGCTGGCTCTAGGAAAGGCAATGCTAGCCAGAAAGAAAGTCATCTGAAGGACTTGGCTTGTTCCAAAGAGGAAGCCGGATAGGGCTTTGCCATTATGCTATGAGAATGTCACTCAGAAATGCTCTGAAACCAGGTGGACAAGAATGGACCATAGATTTCTTCTCCCCTTGGAGTGAAACTTTGGCTTGTGATACTCAGAGAAAAGTTTTCTCTGACAGAGCAGCATTTCCTTCCTAAAACTAAGTGCACACACATTGACTCCAGCAATTCCCACGGGTTCTGTGGCCTTATTCTCTAAAGAGAGTCCACATCATGCTAAGGACGGTGAAGGATAGTTCCGATCTGCTACACGTGCTCAGAACATGACATGGCAGTGCCCTTATTTTTCTGAGTGTTCCATCCTTAGTGATCCCATTAGGTAAATTTAGTCATAATCTAGTTTCGAGAATTGTAGCAACAAGAACACAGAGCACTCTGTGTGCCAAGATGAACACTGTGAGCGTTTCCCTCAAATAATAATCCTCAGGATAAAAGCGCGTGGGTGTTTATTTCCCGAGGCTCTAGATAGGTAATTTAGTGAGCTTTCAAGTGGCAGTGGTGGGGTGCTCCGTGGTTCTCAGCACTTGCGGAGCGAGGTGGCATTCAAGGTGGTAGAAAAGATGCTTACAGTTTGTGTCAGAAGCAGCCACAGAATGGAAGGTGCTGGGCACTCACCGCCATGGCTGAGAACACACAGTTTTGGGTTGGTGTGACTGGGGTTCTAGACAAGCTTAGGTGGAAGGACACCGGCTCTCATCTCCCCCACCCTTGGGCCATAGTCAGCAAGGACAGTGCTGGTGACTTAACCCTGCTGTGCCCAGGCCAAAACTCAGGGACAGTCATCCTGTATCATGAGGCTGGGCTGCTCTGCCCAGCTCTTTCTTAGCCTTATTTCTGCTCATTCAAAGGACACTCTTGGCTCTAACCCCGACCTCCTCCTCCCCCACTTCCATACTCATGGGTTCTGTCTGGGTGAGCCTGAGCCGGCCGAGTCTCACACAGACGCTCTGGTCTGGCCTCTCTGTGTGCTGACAGATGCTTCCAAGTTCCCAAAGCCTTTTCTCTGGTCCTGACATAGAACCTGTGCCAAGATGTCTAGGGGCAGAGCCAGGGTGAGGCTTTTCCTGGGCAGCATCTGGCTGCTTGGCAGGGCATGGTAGGCAGTTGTCAGCCTCTGATAAATTAAGGCTTTCTCTGTGGTCTGGAGTGGCAGAACTCACAACTGGAGCTGACCTGCTGACCTGCTTGTCTTGCTGTGTTTTGATGAGAGAACTGGTTGCCCTTTGCGTGTGGCACAGAATCATAGCCTGAGGCCATATTTTATATTCTGCATTTCCTGCCTTGGACTTCAACATGTTTTATGCTAACCAAACATTCTTCCTTTGTGTTTTGCAGCTTTCTCAATGGTCTGCTGCACCGGCCTCAAATAAGAGCTACTTACTGCATCAATCGGAGCTATGTCAGAAAAAGGTTGTCGTGGGATGAAGCCAGGAGAACGAAATCCCTGGAGGGTCCCACTTTGGCTCAGCTAACTGTGTCTAATCTCAAACGTAACTTTCGTCATTACGAATGACAAAGGACAATGTGCTCACCTGCTTTGAGAAAACTGTTCATTGCTTTCTTTAAAGTCATGGATTTTATTCTTATGGTAACATGAAAACTACAAATCTTCCCTTTAGAAAAATGTTTAAAAATTTTAAAATTATGGTGGTTGATTCAAAGGGGCCAGGAATGAACTCTAGAGATAAACCCTGCTTTTGAAAACCATTCTCCTTCTTCAGTAACTTGATGCAGGATTTTTGTTTTGTTTTGTTTTTTGTAGTTACACATAGGCAAGACTCACAAGTACAGGCAGAGTGGGCTTGCTGGCATCCCAAGACTTCCTTAGAGGTGGAGTGCCATTTTATTTTATGTAGCTTTTAACATCCTACATTATAGGCTAGGAATCACACGTACCTCTCCACCCCGCTCAGCTTCCACTTGTGTTTCCGGGACATCAGCAGCCCTCCACCCCAAGCAGCCTGAAACGACAAAACAGACAAGGGAGAGTGCAGCGCCTTTCCATGGCCTGGATTTTTAGTTTCGAGTCTTCCATATTAGTGGGAATGTCGTAATATGAAATGCCCCTCATAGGTGCATGCAGATTAAGTGGGTGGGCCACCTTCTCCTAATGTGAGGTCTTTACATTTCAAGGTCTCTAGCTTACACTTATATATTATATATCTATAATTATGGAGTCAAATTGGAGACGTATTTTTCCAGTTTGCATGAGTGGGAGAAAGAGTGCCTCCCCAGCCCTTCCTGTAGTTTTTTTAGTTGTTCCTTTGGGAGGCTCATGCTGTCAGAATGAGAAAGCCTATGGTCACCACGGCTGGAGTAAGATAAGACCAGCTAGGGAGCCATTACAGGCTTCATGTTGAAAGCCAGAATGACCTGGTCAATGCTACTTGCAGTTTTAACTTACAGTAACATAAATATTGGTACCTGAATGTGTAACAACTTATCACTTCTGCTATGGAGAAAATACTGCAACAAAAAGATCAACTGAGCTAAACATTGTGTCGAGTTGGTAACGGTTTGTGGTTGGTTATCACAAATATTTTATCTCACCGTGGTTCATTAGCAAATATTTTGTAGATGGAAACGGATTTTCAAGCCGCACCAATAACACACTCAATTTAAATCCCTTCAGTTCAGCCTTGCAGACTGACATAGTTTTTTATTAGGAAATGGTAGTGTACTTTCTGTAAATTTTGGTGTCATAAACTTCGTGTCAAAACATTTCAGATATAGTTCAGCTTCTTAGTTTACCAAACTAACGTGTTGGAAATTTGGCAATCCATATTCCATAGTGAGTTGTCAAGTCTGCTTTTTTACCCACCACATATATGGTTATCTAACTTGAACTTGAGTTTTATAACCCTGTGGGGTTCTGTTACAAATATAACAGATATAATATCTATACTATCTATAAGGGAGATTTGCACTTGTGTGACTGTGTGTGTGAATGATTTTTAGCCAGAGACATTATGGATCTATAAACTGAGAACCAGTCTCAAGGACTGGGAATGTCAATGATATTGTCATGTGGGGAACCTTAATGCATAATTCGTCTCAGGCTGTTTCTAACTAATATTACACACTGGGTAAGTTCTGTGCCTCTGGGATCTTTAAAATCTGCGATGCCACCATTCTAAATGAGAGAGAGGGGAAGACGGAAGCAGGGGGGCAGGGATGCAAATCGCACTTCATGAGTCTCATTAAAAACTGTTGAAGTCGCTGATTGGTACTTACATCCACGTGCATCCAGATCTTGTACTTTTTGCAAATGTCAGCAACAGCCAAGAGGGGATCAAAAGCCCCATACACAGTGGTTCCAGCTGTGGCGCTCACAAGGAAAGGAACAAATCCCTACAAAGCAAGAAAGCCCCCGTTGTGTAAACAGGAATTCTGGCCTTATTTACTCAGTTAATTTTTTGAGACAAGGTCTTGCTGTGTGGCTCAGTCTCACTTGGAACCCAGGGTGCAGATCGGCCTCAGTATGTGACAGTCCTCCCAGCTCGGTCTGCCTTTACAGACATGGGCACCACACTGGGATCCAAGGCTTCTTACGTCTCCCCTACCACGCGCATCGTTTTAACCATCAGAATTGTCCCTGCCCTACAATGGCTACAGCAATGACTGAGCTCCACTCTGCGGCACCTGGCAGCTGCCCTGTGACAGCAGCAGTCAGCAGCGCTGGCTTTCCTGCACCTGAGGTTTCCAGTGATGTCCCCATTTACATGCTCCAGGTAGATTTAGTGATCTTTCTTATTTCCTTTGCTCATTTCCTGCTCTTTCTTCTTCACACCCAGCCACCTGAACCCACCTCGTCCCTTAGCATGGGCAGCTGTGAAAGGTAGACAAAAGAGAGGCTCTGCCAGCCCATGCTCCTGTGAGGACCAGCTCAGGTGGACAAAAGAGAGGCTCTGCCAGCCCATGCTCCTGTGAGGACCAGCTCAGGTGGACAAAAGAGAGGCTCTGCCAGCCCATGCTCCTGTGCGGACCAGCTCAGGTGACTTTCTTGGAACTTGAGAGGGGAGAACTCACGTGGGGCTAAACATTCCCCAAGCCATGGCAACATGAAAATCGATTTGAATAGGAAATGGCTATGAGGGTGGAAGAATGGCACGGATTCTCTCAGGCCAGAGTGGTCACTCAAGGCTGTCCTCATGGGCAGTGTTGGTTTATAGACCCTAAATGATGTTTCGGGGTTTGTCTTTAGGTGGCAGCAAAGGTTTAATCTTATGGTTTACATAGTCACCTTTCTAATACAAGAAAGCTGTAGGAGGAAATAAAAAGCATATGAAAACAAATGATTACCGCTAAGCACATAGTAATTATATCTACTGTTAAACCATGAATTGTACCTTTTATTTACTAAAAGTTAAACAGAGAATCTTAAAAGCGATCTATGACTTGTGAATCATCCAAGGGCATGTTCTTTGATGGCTATTGTTATTTGTTTTTATATTTTTGAGACAAGATCTCAAATCTTTCAGAATGACCTTAAACTCCACATGTAACTGAGGATGACTTTAAGCTTCTGATTCTTCTGCCTCGACCACACCACCTAGTTTATAGACGCTGGGGAACAATTCAGGGTGTTTTGCAAGCTAAACACTCTCCCAATTGAGTCATATCCCTAACTTGTCTTGCTATTTCTAAAGCAGTTCTAAATTCGTGCCTTCAGGATAGGATGTATGGTTTAATGTGGTCCTCTTCAAACCCATTGACAGTCACGCACATGCTGCCCGAGCATTTCAGTCCCTAGCTGTGAGGATGGCTCATGCATGTGTCTGCCCTGTACCAAGGACATCATGTGAGGGCTTTTAGAAACCTGTCCCTGTATAGATTATCTATGCAGCAACTTAAACCATTATAAAGCACATATATATATACACACATGTACATCATATACATGTATACGCACATATATGTATGGTGTAGGAGGTCCTTCTGTATTTGTGTTGCTTTCGTAGGTTAATAAAGAAACTGCTTTGGGCCTAGCAATAGGACAAACTTAGGTAGGTGGGGAGACAGAACTGAATTCTGGGAGGAAGAAAGCAGAGAGAGAGAGAACCACCATGGAGCTGCCAGAATCAGACATGCTGAATCTTTCCCGGTATGGTGAACACAGATTAGTAGAAATGGGTTAAATCAAGATGTGAGAGTCAGCCAATAAGAGGCTGGAGATAATGGGCCAGGCACTGTTTAAATTAATACAATTTCTGTGCTGTTATTTTGGGGGTTAAGCTAGCCTGGCGGCTGGAACAAAAGGATCCCTCCTCATACAACATATGTATACCTGGAGACTGACGTGATGATTGCATAAAAAATTTCATATTTTTGTTAGAGCTTGGAGATTAGGGTTTGGATTCTTTTTGTCTTAAGAACAAAACCTAAATGACTTTTCTTGCTTATGAATTGAAACACTTATTGCTGTGGCTCAGAGATCCCTATAGAAACTTACTTTCTGTTTGACTTCAAGGATTCTTCTTTCGAGATCAGATGGGATCATTTTCCCTCTGTAAGAAAAAAGAATATATGTGAATTTGTTTGGACTGGTTTGCTCTCCTCTCTTTACAGTGTAAGGAACCTCAAGATGGTAGACTCCAAGTCTTAGCATTAACTGGTGCTCAGTTGAGATAGCTCTTTGGCAGTCTCAGGGACAGAAAGAATTACATTTATCTCCCAGTATAACAAATGACTGTTTCTTACCATGCTTGGGAGAAACCTGACCATACTGTGTTCTTGGTAAAATGGTCACGCTGACCTTCTGCTTTTCCCACAGACTGCTAAAATGCATTCTTTTAATTAATTTTAAACAATTCTGGTTGGGAAAAAGACATTTGGCAATGAAAGAGAAGCTCAGGGGGAAAAGATTTCACTCCAAATTTTCACTTTAGAAAAAAAATTCAGTTCAAATGGGTAAATCTCCTTTTTTTATGTTGATGGAACATCAAGAAGATAGAATCCATTTTCAGACATTTGGTTAAAAATGTGATTCCCCAAACCGGCTACATTCCCTTAAAGCCTGAAAGCATAAAGCAAGCCGAAATGCAGGGACTCAAATTTTACACACTCAGATGGAAAGGCACATGAGGGAGAAGCATCATGTCCTTCCCAATAGAGCTCTTTCCCAAAGGATGGCTCTACCCCTGTGTGCACTATGATCATCAGTTAGACAGGGAGACACCAGATGGGGAGGCAGCATTGCGTCCCTACACCATTTCTTTCCTACAGTAAAAGTCAACATTATGATAATCATGAGAAATCATTTGTAGAGCAAGTTACACAGTGCCAAATATTCCTGGAAAATGACAGCATTTAGAGTTAGTTATTAGGATTGAGCAAGTCAATAACTCAACAAGTGCAAAAATGTTTTTAAAAGCTTGGCATGTGATAGACACATAGTCATTGCTGAGATTATTGTAGTCTGATGTGATATTTTTATTTTAAGATCCTGAAAGAAAACAAAAACAAAGTAGTTGGAAGGAGCTGTGGGTGGTAAAATATGTTCTGAGGCCGATAACTTTCCCCAATGTGATGATTAATCTAGGTTTTATAAAGCGTGTAATACAGAAAGTGGTGGGGGCACCACAGGCATTCAGTGAGCAGTGGCGGGGACTTGGTATGTTAACTCCTGTGGATCTAGGCACACAGGGACCGCTAGCTGCTCATCATACCTCCTGGTGCTTCCCAAACATATGTGATTTATTGCAGGTTAGTTAATGCTCACATTTCATTCGTCTTTAAAATGATCTGACAGTCCATAGAGAGCATGTCAATTATCTTTTTCTACCAATTTCATTACAGATTCAAAAAATAAGTTTGGCAAATTAGTTGGTTACACAGCAGACATTAAATCTCAAAGTTTTGAGAACCACTGGCTTAGGTGGTTCTGCCAGAGCAAAGTGATTCATATGCAATTACTCAGGCAACAGTCATGGAAAAGTTACTAGGGCCGGAGTTGTCAGGTTAGAATTTAGCAAAAGGCATTACAGGTATCTTGCTGTGAAGAGCATGCCCCATCTTCCATACTCCTGTGAGACCGGGAATTGGGGGAGGGAAATGGGGCTGGGACCGCGCTCTTATAAGCTTCTTACACCCTAGATTGTTCCATCTTTCAGAGAGCCCCAGGAATATCCTTTAAGATTCAGGCTTTCCTAGACCAGTCTCCCAAGGTGTTTCCTAGGTCAGGCCTTCTATTTATGCCCCGCTTTGCCTGAGGAAGTTTTGTACAATTCTGGATGTCTAGATATGGAATAGATATACA
>NC_022018.1:15443713-15446648 GCF_000317375.1 Microtus ochrogaster | reverse complement strand
GCCTTCGGCATACACACAGATAGACTATTGTATATATAATAAATAATAAAATAAAAAAAAACAAAAAAAAAACCTTTCTTGAGTTTGTATAGTAGCGGAAAATATGGCGCACAAAGCACTGCAATTCATTGCATACAATAGCCCTAAACTAGCCTGGTTGTACAGATGCTGGTGGTTTGTGTTGTGCAACATGAAAGCTCACACTGAATCAAATGTGAACCACATCTACAGTGAAATTGTAGAGTACAACATGAGTGCAACATCTTGGGATCACTACACATTGGTTTTGAATTAATTTTTGCTCATTGCACAGTCATAAACCTTTTATTGTTGTCAGATTTTCCATGGCCCACACGCTGAAGTAACCCCCCCAGATGAAGTTGTGACCTACCACTGATGAAGCTGTGTCCTGGGTCACAGACTGTTTCATCCTGCATTCAGTGAACTATGCAAACTTAAGAGGAAAGTGTGGCAAGGTATTTCTTAGAGAAAGTTTGGAGCATGTTAAAATGATGATAGTATTTTGAAGGCAAGCATGGAACTTCACAGAAAACTCTTAGAAACTGGTTATGCATCTCTTAAATGTCTTTAGTTTGCCTAAATTTGGAAAGTTTGGGGGTGGATTGATCATCACTGTTTGCTCATCAAATTACATCAGGATATTTTGTTACATATAAACCATCAACTTTCACTGAGTAGTCAAGAGTTGGGACACATTAGAACTGGGCATGACCTCAAGGCCTGACTCTGATCTCACTTTATTTATCAAATGAGGAAGAGACTGAGAGCAGAAATGACCCCCTGACACAAGGGGCTGCCAAAAGGTCATGGATTATAACTAAAACAAATGTAAATCTTCCAGAGTTAACTTAAAGAGACCAAACACTTAGTGGGGCTATTTGGGAAGGTCAGATTATTTTTTGGTTGTTTGAGAATGTTATACACACATTTAATGTATTTTGGCCAAATTCACCCTCCATTACAGCCCCTCCAACTCTTCCCCCTCACCATCACTACGGTTTCTCTCCCAACCTCATCTGCTCTTCTATTTTTTCCTAACCCACCGAATCCACTTTGTGCTGCCTGTATGGGAATGGGTGTGGGACCACCTATTGGGACATGGATAGGGAGTCTTTCATCCCTGAAGCAAACTGAGGAGAGGTTCTATTCTCTGATGATAACACACTGCTTTCAGGAGTCAGAGCTAACATCCAAACCTGCCTGGGAAACAGCAGTGAAATCAGAATTCACTTCCTATTTTATTCCCGTTGTGTAAACTAAGAATATTAATGTGACCAGACAGACAGTATGGTGCTGTGGACACAGAACCTTACACCATTTTCATTAATTTCATTTAGTTTTGAGAACTTCACACATGGGTATCGTATCTACACCACTTCCACCTTCTCTCCCTCTTCCAATTCCTCCCGTGTTGTCTCCCAGACTCCCCAATTCAAGATCTTTTCTTTACACACGTGCACACGTGTGTATAAAACCTGCTGAGCTCATTCAGTATTGCTCACATGAACATGTATCTCCCTCATCGGAGATGTTTCTTTTTGCAACAGATGGAACTATTACCGAGCTCTACAGCTTGTCAAAATGTAGAGAGTAGGTGACTGTGGCGCCCCACTCCAGCCGATACACCTGCCATGCAACCCTTACACCCAAGGTTCCAGGAAAAGCCCAGAAGAGGAGACAGGAAGCGTGTAAGTGCAGAAGCCCGGGATGCCTGCAGCTATGTAGTGTTCCCTAGACGTGACAGGGGAAATGATCCCATGAATTCTCAACAATATGGTTGCCTGAACAAGACCAGTGTAATAACCTTTCCCTTTTTAGATCTTAGATTTCACTGGATTACTTTGGAAAGCCAATGCCTAATATTTAGCATGCCTAAGAATCATCTACTGCTCCTTTAAAACGTGAATTCCTTGCTTTCAGTCTTAGGGATTTTAATTCACTAGGTCAGTATAGAGATGAAGAACTAAGTTGTTGAACAAATATTTATAAGCATTTACAATGTGCAGTTATCATTTTATGATCTAGTGTGCCAAAATGACAGAACAGTTTATGTTCCATGCTAACATGGGCGGGGGGGAAGGGGGGAGAAACAATAGGCAGACAAATATATAGAAAGCTGCGTTTTTAGCATGCACCAAAGTGATTGTGATGCAGGTAGACCCAGGTTCACATGTAGAGAAACAGTGCTTTAGAAATGAACATTCAGCCTGGGTAGCATTTTAATAGAGTAACTTTTCACGTGATTCGTGGCTCAGAGCCTTATGGCTATCAGGCAGCAAGCAGAAGGGACTCCAGATGTAGCGCAGACACCCTCTGCCTGCCCAT
This sequence comes from Microtus ochrogaster, assembly GCF_000317375.1. NCBI lineage: Eukaryota > Metazoa > Chordata > Mammalia > Rodentia > Cricetidae > Microtus > Microtus ochrogaster. The sequence goes on along the minus strand of NC_022018.1, from coordinate 15,444,302 downwards.
ATGCTGTGGGGCCAGAGAAAATTGGGTGACCACCAGTAGACTTTTCTGAGGATTTGTAGCCGCCTGTCCTAGTCTTTCTAGAAAAGCAATAGCACAAAGAGGCACTGTAGGGCAGTATTGCATCCTCTATGCCTGGACTACCAGAGTCTCTACAACATGAATGTATGTCTTCCACATTGACTACCAGAATCTCTATAGCATGAATGTATGTCTTTCACATCCGCTCATCCAGCAGCCTGTGACCTCACAGAAAACACTAGTGCCAATATATCATCAGTACAACACAAGGCACCAACACCTGGGTCAGGGGTGCTGAGCCAAGCTGAGGATTTGGTATGATGATTTTATATGGAGCATTTTTGGTGAGTGGTCATTTTATAAAAGCCATACAAAGTTGCCTGCATAGAAGCCCAGCAACATGCTAGCCAATTAGAAAAGTCTTTGTGCTAAGACAGCGTAAACTGTGGGCTGTGGTTTGTCCCTGCATATCCATGGTTTCAAAGGCAAGAGCAAACCCCAACACTCAATAATAGAGAGGGCATATGTATATATACAGCTCATTAGTATTGAGGGTGTGTCTATACATGGA
>NC_022018.1:15434940-15442487 GCF_000317375.1 Microtus ochrogaster | reverse complement strand
GAGGGTGTGTCTATACATGGAGTCATTAGTATTGAGGGTGTCTCTATACATGGAGCTCGTTAATAGAGAGGATGCATTTCTCTGAAGGATTCTAGATGGCATTATAGAAGGTGCTGACTTATTGACTGACCTTGTTTATAGCCCTTCAGAAATGGAAAAGTTTGTACCAGTTTTTCCTAATTGATTAGGAAACAGGCATATTTGTTCAGAGCATTCATGTGCGAAGAGAGGACTCATGAAAACCATTACCTATGTTGTGGTGCCTCTGACAGCAATAACGAACAGCCAAGCCTAGAAGTAGTCACCCCACTGTGCTTTTCCACGTGATCCCTGTCCTGGCGACAATGCAAGAGAAGTGTCACTGCTTACTGACAGGGAAGAGATAGCTGAAGATAGGGTAATGGACACTGTCCCTGGTTCAAAGCTAACTAGCTGTATTAGAAGAGTAAAGATTTTTCTTTAATTCATTTATAAAGTAGTATTTCTTGCCTTGTTAATTTTCTATGAGAACCAAATGGAATAGGAAGCATAAACAGTATAAAATACAAAACATAAAACTTTGCCTAGCATACAACACCATGTACTAAACCATGTTTGGTTATTCTAAATAACACATGAGGTCAGGAGAAGATAACAATGGCTTTGTAGAACATCAAAAATTAATGATGTAGCTGGGCATAATGTTGAACTCCTTTAATCCCAACACTCAGGCGGCAGAAGCAGAACTCTCTATGAGTTCAAAGCCAGCCTGATCTACATAGTAAATTCCAGGACAGCTGTCTCAACACATACCCCTAATCAATGACATGAGGCCCACTCCATGAGATGATACCCTTACTGGGTACTGCTAAGTCGCCAAGAACCTAAAAATAGATAGGTAGTGACCCTAGGGAGAAACCTACTGCTATTATTCTGCTAAAGGACATAGCAATGAAATAGCTCCTAATGACACACTACTGTACCTATAGATGAGAGTGCCACTCAGCCCTCTTCAGAGTCTCCTTGCAGTAGATGGGAACTAACAAAGAGATGTACAAATGAACAGTGTGCGCAGAGCGAGAGGCTTTGGGGCACTCACTCCTAAATGAGATCTCTTCATCAAACCCCTCCTCTAAGGGTCAGTGAGAGATGCTATCTCAAGAGACTAAGCAGATATTAACAGGGGACACCCAATGTCTTTCCCCACTTCTGTGTGCATTCATTCATGATTGCTTGCACATGTGGAATTGCACACGCAAGCATGCACACACACACACACACACACACACCATAGCACACACACACAAGAGAGAGGGAAGAAAAAATAAAAAACAAATGTATAAAAAATTTGAAAAGAACAACCTAATTACAAAAGTAAAAACAAAAATGAAAGCAAAGAAAGCACAAACAATCAGACTAAACCAAAGACAGAAACAAGTGGGAAGCAGGCTGCTCCAAGCAGTGGCCCCAGCACCAGGCTTGGAGCTTGGCTGTTAATCTCAACACATTTATCATAAGCAATAATGGATTAAAATTCATACAGAAAAGAGTGAAATTTGCTGGCTCTGTTAATTTTGGAAGCATTTTATAAATAACGTTACAAAATCTCTAAGAAATCAGGATCTTGTTGAAAACAACAAAGAAGTTAGAAATTCACCAGAACCACATGGAATTTGTTGCAGGTATGTAAAGGTAGGAACCCAGGAGATCTTAATGTATGTCATGTCAGCAGTAGATCAAATGAGGACAGTGCAGTGCGACCCCAAATGATGTCTGAAAAGCCCTTTTCTTCTTGAGAGAGGGCTCCATTATGTTATCTCCAGACACTCCTGCCTCTGTTTCCCAAGTACTGGTGTTACAGGCATGTACCTAGCTATGAAATGTATTTCAACAATCAGCAGCGTATATTCTAGAGGAGGAAAAGGGGGAAAAAGGAGGAAAGGAGGCAGAGCCGGTGAGAAGAGAAAAAGAAACTCCTGGTAATATAAGAAATCTACGGTACTTATTTGACACAATTACAATCATCTATTTCAAAATAAGTGTTGGTATTATACCAAAATGTAGTACCCTAGATACTTTTCCATTAAAGTTAAGAACAATAACATTCTTTACATTTTTTTCTGTGAGCATTCTTCTTTAGATAATAGAAAGTCCAAGTATTAACAAGGAAGAAATTGAATGAGCAATCAAAAATTTACAATCCCTTCCTCCCTCAGAGCGTACTGGTTTTACCAGTGCACTTTATTCAACATTTAAAGATGGATTACTAACAATCTCTGAAATCTTCTGTATGAAGGACAACGTATGAGTATTATTTCAAACTCTTTCTACAAGACCAGAATTACCTTGATGTGTAAATAAGGAAAAGACACTGCAAAGAAAGAAACATGCAAGATAATAACAGACACAAGAATCTTCGAGGGAATTTCAAAAGAATACAACACCACAGCCAACACGATTTATCCTTGAGATACAGGGTCTGTCTATCAATATATGCAAACCAGAAAGTACAGTATGACATATCAACAGAATGAAAGACAAACACATGACCATCTCCATAGTTACAGGAACAGCATTTAACAAGAATCAACACCCCTATATGATAAAAACCTCTGTGCCAATGAAGTAGGTGAAAAAAAAAAGTGTATGGGAACACAGTTGAGACCATATATGAAAAGCCCACAGCACATCATACTGAGTGCTGAAAAACTCAAAGCTCAAGATCAGAAACAAGACAAGGATGACAGGTCTTGTTACTCCTAGTAAATAGCACTGTAAGTCCCAACCAGGGACAGCAGGCAAGAAAAGGAGGCCTGACAGAACGTAGTTAAGTTTCCTGTTTTCAGATGACATGGTCACATGTAGAGAAACCTCTAAAGACTCCACCACAAGTTGTTTGGAATGGTTGAATTTAGTGATGTTGCAGGACAAAAAAATCCACACAGAAAAAACATCAGTTGTATCCTATATGCCAGCAATAATCTATCCAAGGGAGAAAATAAGGAAACAATTTCATCTGGAAAAAAATTTAACCAAGGAGATAACAGATTCATACGCCCCAAACTGAAAACGAATCAACAAATGTGGTCCACATGTATACAATGGGGTATTATTTACCCCCAACAGGAAGAAATTCCAAGGTATAAACATTGACAAACCTTGTGGACATTATGCCAAGGCCTCATAAAAAGTCACTGTGGTAACACTTTCATGAGTGGGGACTAAGAGTGGACAAATTCACAGAGAATACACAACGAGCGGCGGATGGGAGGCATGGGGAAGAGGGTGATGAGCAGGTAGTTTCAGTTCCCATTACGATGGTTGTACAGTGTGCGTGTGATGCCACTGAATGCACGCACCGTGCAGCTAAGATGGTGCCTTGCATTTGATTGTGAGGATGATTGGAGAGAGAAAGTAGCTATCTTAACTGCTGAATGTTAGCAGTTCTCTTCTGAGGCTGAGTGAGTCCTGTCCCTTCACCATGTGTCCTTGGGAATAGAATCTGTGGCTATGTTACAGGCTAAATGAGGAAGGATACTTCACCATCCTGTTTGAAGTCATTTGTCTGCTGTGTGGCAACAAATCATACTACACTGTATCAGTAAGGACCACACATGAGACAACGCAGCCCTTTGTGTCTCTAATCAGGTGAATTAATTAGATCTTTATGCACAGCAGGTGGACCGTGCCTGGATGCAATGAGCAATGAGTCTTGGCTGTTGCTCTCTTGTCACTTCCTCATATGGGATGTCACAAGTGTCTCTGAGTTCTCTGCACAGAAACCCAGGAAATTAGGTGCTTGGGCTTCCCAGCTCTGCTCTCTAATAATTGTCTGTCCTGTTACTGTGCCCTCAGCTGCTGCCCCGGGGCTGAAGGAGGTCATTAGCCTTCTCAGTTGAAGCACTGGCCACAGTTCAGTTAATTTAACAAAAGAGTTTAATGGCCCCGGGTTATTTACACTCTCAGTTGCTTCTGGTAAATGGTAAGACAAAGTGTGCTGTTTTAACAAGCCCAGGGAGTAATAATCTTCTCAGAAGCTCGGGAGTGCTCTTAAAACAAAAATGTGTACAAAACACTAGTAGTTAATCTGTGTTCTAACAAAATTAGTCAGAGTAGCTTAATAGAATTCTTGTTGCCTGATCTGGGTGCAGCCAGTGACCACTGTCCACTCAGGCATTGTGTGTCTCTGTCAGATTTATCCCCTGTACCAGTCACAGCAAATTACTAGCAATTGAGATAATGGAGAGGAAAGTCTGAAGGGAAAAGAAAAAAGAGATGGAGAAATGGAAGAGAGGGGAGAGAGTGAGTGGGAGAGGTAATAGAATTAATTTGTGAAGCACCCATGAGTCCACTCAGGCGAACAAGAGAAAGAGCAGAGAGACAAAGACAGAGAGAGACCCCCCCCCATGTAGAATGCAGGAATCAACAGACAAACAAGAAAGGATGGAATTAGGAAATGACCATCTTGCAAACATCTAAACAATTCAATTCAGATAAGAATTAAAATGGATGCTGAACTAAGTAGAGCCTGAATGCCGCAGGACACAGCATCCTTCAGACATGTACTCCCTGAGAAGATAAAACAACTATCTTAAAATATTCATAGTTGATGCCATTAATAACGAGCCCAACCTCCTGCTGAGATTCCCAGGAAAGACAGGCTTCCCTGGAAACTCTGTCCCAGATATATCACTTGAATTCTGAGAAAAATCAGACAATCCAAATAAACTATCTAGTCCCTCAGAAATACAGTCAGGTGATCTTAAGCACACCTGCTATCCCAGCTCTTGGGAGACTGAGGCAGGAAGGCCAGCTTGGGCAACATAGTGAGGTAGAAATAAAATAAGAAGAAAACAGACCATCTCACGGAAGGCAAAGCACGGCAGAACAAAGGCCCCGGATGAAGGAGAGGGAAGAACTGTTTAATGGCAGTGCTGGGTGGTGATGTAGGGGCCGGGGTACAGCCAGCCTCTCCTAACCAGGGAGCTCCTGGCCAATGAGAGACTGGTCTCAAAAACAGGTGAACAGCAGCTGAGGTTGTCCTCTGGTTCGAGGTACCTGTGCTCACAGATGCGCAAATTGTCTTGGGTTCAACGCTCCCCTCCTGGTTTTGACCTCTCAATATTAACAAACACTAACGGACTAATATTTGTGCTAATCTTATTCAAGATACATGGAGGGGGAAAATTTTGTTGTTATATGAAGCAAACATTCTTTCTTCCATGTTTTTTTTTTTCAGATAAATAAACTGAAGCACAAAGAAGCACTTGTCCGAGCTAGCATTTGAGCTGAGATTTAAAGTCAATGAGGTGAACTCCATTGCCAGCTCTGTGGATTTACTAGAGTACTTTCTAATATTAATGTGTTACAGTGTATATGTGTTTCAGTAACATGGGAAAATATTTACATTATTATATCTAGTTAGGAAAAGAAAACATGACCACAAATAGACAGAAGGGGGAATAAAAGGAAAAGAGAAAAAAAGGAAAAAAGAAAGAAGGAAAGAAAGAACCTAAATATTCAGAAAAGAATTTCCCACAGTTTAGACTCTAACTGCCTCCACAGTATCTGTAAAGGTTTTTAGGTGGAAAAATCTCCCTTATTTAAAAAAGTAAGAAAGTATTGCTTTTGGTGGTAAAATTATAATGTATACTTTTAGAATTTCATGCTATGTCCCCCTCCCGTGTTTTCTATTTCCCTCTTTGCTTTACTTCCCACTTTGCAGTCTCCCCCATCCAGGCTTTGTTTCCTCACCAATGTTTCTTATCCTTTTTCTCTTTCCTAGAAACAGGGAATCTGTTTCTTTTTTTTTCCACGTTGTTTTCTATCCCACCCCACGCCCACTTTCCTTCTACAAGGCTTGAGAACAGAAGGAGATGAGGCCCCAGGTCCCCACTGTCTGTTGGCTCCCGAGGGGACAGACATGAGGAAGGAGCACCTAGTAGTGAAACCCACAGCATTGTTCAGTTGTTGTGGAATGTTTGTAGACTGTGTGAAGATATAGTGCTGTGATTGGTTTAATAAAGAGCTGGAGGATCACTAGCTGGGCAGGAAGTACAGGGGACTTCCAGGCAGAGAGAGAAAGCGGGGGATATTGGAGGCACAGGGCGAATGCCAACAAATGCCGAGGGAGTAGAGCATACAAGATGAAGGAAAGGTAAAAAGCCAAATGCTGAAATGTAGACTAATAGAAATGGGTTAATTTAAATTATAAGAGCTATTTATGAACAAGTCTAAGCTACAGGCCAGGCTTTCATAATTAATAAAAATCTCCATATCATTATTTGTGAGCTGGCTGGTTGTACAGAAAAAGACTCATCACAATCAGCCTCTCAAATGGCTTCTAAAATAGTTGAAGTTAAAAAAAAAATACTAACTTTGAAATTAAGAATGCCTGGCCAGTTAGTGATTCTGTGTCTCTCTGGATGCCTTTCCCAGCAATCCCCTCTCCCTACGCTTTTCTCTGTTTCTTGTTGGCTAATGACACCCTCTAGGGCGTCTGTGCAGGCAGGCCTGTCTATGGTCCTTTCCTCTGCATCATGTCCTCTTCTGTTCTTGCTCTGTCTTCTTCCAGGCTTACCCTCTCCTTTTGAGCATGACACTGCCTCTGATTAACCTGCATCAGACAGCTGGACCCTTGCTGCAGGTGCCGTACACAAGGCCATGCCCATGGTCACACCTACTTTCCAGGGTGGCAGGAGCAGCAATACTGATGCCTTAATGCACGGAGTCAAGAGCTCCCCGTGCTTTCTCAGATCACCTGTCCTTCCACTGGGATTCCATGTTGGGGCAACGGTTAACTAGGCTGGTGACTAAGGAGGCCAGAGGGTCGGGGTCTGCCTGGGTGATCTTTTCTAACTTCTTGGTTTCTTATTTTAGATTTACCCCTATATGTTTTATTGCATTCTTGTTAGAAATACATTTACCTTCAGCCATTTATTCTACCAATACAGTAAAGAAAATAAATATGAAAGCTGATGTTTCCTTTTTGCCTATTTCTATTCAAATCTTAGTTCTTATGCACCTCATAATAAGGAGTAAAAAGCAGGTCCTCCATTGAGATAACGCTTACGGTCCTGCTAGCCTTGATTACTTCCTGCCTCTCTTATTGCTACAGCCCTTTCCTGGGCCTCGCTTGCTTCCTGAAGGGTGGCCTAAGTCACTTCATGTTTGGAGAAAAGCATTATTATTGCCTTATTTGTTGATCTATCCAGAATGAGGTCTTTATATGTAGCTCAATTGTCTTGAAGCTGAAACCCTCCTGCCACAAACTCCTTAGTGAGGGGGTTACAACCAAGCACTGCTGTGCCTGCCCCTCCCCCATTATAAAAATACAGTGTTCATTGCAAATAAAGAAAATCAGGAAATAAACAAGTGACAATTTTTAATCTCACCATTTAGAGTTCAGTGCAGCTGTCAATCAGTTTTAGACCTTTCCACATGCACATGGGCAAACGTATTTGCCACAAATTTCATTCTCCCTTCTCTCATCAGGCCTACTCCTTTGGCTCTTACTATGTTCCATCCTACTTCCTTCTGTGGCTGTACCTGAGGTATTCTGTTTTCTG
>NC_022018.1:15430988-15434545 GCF_000317375.1 Microtus ochrogaster | reverse complement strand
TATTCTGTCTTCTGTAACCATCCCTGCCTTTCCCTCACCTGGTACCTGAGGTATTCTGTCTTCTGTAATCGTCCCTGCCTTTCTGCCACCTGGTACCTGAGGTATTTTGTCTTCTGTAATCGTCCCTGCCTTCCCCCCACCCATATAACATTCCCTCCTCCTGTCTGCTTCACTGAGTTTCCCATAACTCTGCAACACGCGCAGTCTACCCTACACTGAAACTCCAACCATGCAACAATTACTTTCTAATCTCTGGCCTCTTCCCACTTACACCCTCTGCTGTCAGAGAACTGAGATATTGCGCTGAGATTTCTGGAGCCTGGTGAGATGGCGGGTGGTCAGAGAACAGATGTCTGATACACACCTTTGAATTTATAAATCGCTCATTGACCTGCTGTCTTTTAATTTAGTGAAAGTTCTTACTCAGTCCTTTAAAGATTGGATCTGGTTTCCCCTAAGTTCCAGATTTACCAGTCAGTGGGACTTTATGTGGATAGCCTAAAGATGGTTACTGCTCTCCCCACAGTGGTATCATACTTATTTCCCAGAAAGCTATGAATTCTAGGTGTCAATTAAGACAGACTTTCCCCAGGAGGGCCCTTTGGTTGTTGCCCAAGGCTGCTGAGCTGATGGGGCACCATTTACTTTAGCACGTTTACATAACCCGTGCAGCTAAGTGCTGCCTCAGCATCAAACACTGCTTCAATCGCCTGTGGCTAATATGCCCCGGTGATAAATGTCCCTCCACACCAGCTCCTGAGGATGGTTTGATTGATTTAATAAAGGTTCCAATTCATCCAGAAGTTATGAAAGGCTCTAGGGTTTCAAGGAACAACATCTGGGGACTTCAAGCAAGTCTGTGCTCCAAAGAAACAGAGACCGAAGCAGGATTGCTGACCATAGTCACCACCTCTTTTAGAAGAGAGGTACCTGTGGGGAATGTTTAACTTGCCAACCGACGGGATTGTAGACTTATCGCTCACCTCTCGTCGCATTTAATGAGAATCACGCTGTCTGTTCCGATTCCCAAGGCTGCAGCTCCCTTCTTGAGAGAAAAGTGACTCTGTCAGAAAAAAAAAACACACTTACAATCAGTTCTTTATGAAGACAAGATCGATTCCCTCTTCTGGCTCTCCTCCTTTGTCCTTTTGCTCCTCCACTTCCCAGGCTTCTCAGAGGATAGCCACTCACTCTCACTAGGTTTTTGCTTGCTTTAGCTATACATGTGGTTTTAAATTTTAATTAATGTATTTCTATGTGTATGGGTGTTTTGCCTGCCTGTATGTCAGTGTACCATGTGTGTGTCTGGTGCCCACAAAGGCCAGAAGAGAGTATTAGATCTGCAGTGACTGGAGTTACAGGCATTGGTGAGCTGCGATGTGGGTGAATAGGACCAAGGTCCTACAGAAGAGCAACCGGTGCTCGTAACTTCTCGGCCTTCTCTTTAGCCCTCCTATTTAGTATGCTTTTAAACACACTATTTTATTAATTCTTTGAGAATTTCATACATGCAGACAGTATATTTTGATCATATTTGCTTTCCTTATCTTCCCATATCCACCCACCCCTTACATGAAATCTTCCAACCTCATGTCTTCTTCTTCTTCTTTAGTACAACTGAGTCCAGTTTGTGCAACCCACACACTTATGGGGTGGAGCCATTCACTAAAGCATGGTCGACCTACTAGGGGACTACACCCTTAAAGAAAATTCTCTCTTCCTTCCACAGCGGTCCTCATTCTCACTAGGTCCACACCTAGGGAAGGGGCTCCTGAGTCCGTCCTCACTCTGTTATAGAATGTAGACTGGCTTTCTTCTCGTGTAGGTCTTGTGTAGGCAACCACGGCTGTGTGAGCTCATGAGTACAGTACTCTTGTCATCTCCAGAAGACACCGTCTGCTCCTCCCTGACCTCTGGCTTTTATAATCCTTCCACATCCTCTTCCACAACAGGCCCCAGTCCTGATACAGATGTGCCATTTGTGGCTCAGATACTTAGTCTCTGTACTTTGATTAGGTATGAGTTTCTCTGTTAACCGGTGTTTTCTGAACAAAGAAACTTTTCTGTTGGGATCTGAGAGCTACAATACTCTCTGGGTGTAGAGATAGAAATTTGGAGGGCAGTCTAATAATAAATCAACCTAGCAAAACATTAAATATTAAATAGGTTTACCTCTGGGCCCAATGAAGTCACCAGCTATGGGTTCCTGATAAGATGCTAGGCGTGCATCTCCTCCTGTAAAGCATGCTTTCAATCTAATTGGAAACCAGATGTTCACCTCCCTAACATTCATGCTGCTATTGCTTCTGTGGATATATCTTGCTAGACTGGTTGTTATTATAGTTTTAAGGCATCACAGCTGGATCAAAACTTATGGTTTTTAAAATATTATAGTGGCCAGGTGGTGGTGGCGCACTCCTTAAAACCAGCACTTGGGAGGCAGAGGCAGGTGTGTCTCTGTGAGTTCAAAGCCAGCCTGACATAGAGAGCGAGTTTCAGGACAGCCAGGACTGTGTCACAGAGAAACCCTGTCTCAAACAACTAAAAAAAAAACAACAACAATAAAATATTATAGTGAAACACATAATTCTGTAACTTAAATACCTTGTTAGCCATCTCTGGACATAAACATTTCTGTGTTCTTAATTGTTTTCACATTGTTGTAGACCAATTACCATCATTGATTCCTCAGAACTCTTTTATTGTGTAAAACCAAAGCTCTTTACTAAATAGTAACTGCCCATTCTCTCTTTCCTCACCCCTGACAACCACCATCCTGTTCTTGGTCTCTGTCAATTTGACTGTTTCAGGTACAGCATTCACGACATTGTGTTTATGTAGTGATCCTGTGGAGACCTGGGTTGTTTCTACCTTTTTGGCTATTATGAATAGGTCTGCTAGAGACGCAGGTGCACAGATACTTCTTTAAGATGCTGTTTTCAATGGCTTGAGGTACATACCTAAAAGCAGAATCACTGGACCATATGGTTGATGTAATTTTAACTTTTGAGAAATTGCTGAACTACTGTCTACCACAACTATGTGATTTTTACACACTTACCAACATCACACAAAGGTTGCAGTTTCTCCACATTCTCACCAATGTTTTGATTTCTGCTTGTTTTAGAGACAGACTCTTCCTCTTGCCCAGGCTATCATGGACTCTCTGGTTTCTGATTCCATTGCCCCACTTGACTGAAGGTGACTTTATTTATTTATTTATTTATTTATTTATTTATTTATTTATTTATTTATTTATTTATTTTCGGCTCTTGAGGCCAGTCTTCCTAAAAGATGTGACAGTAACACCCTGTGCTTTTAATGTGGTGCTCTCTAGTGAGTGATCTAGACTCTCTTTGTGTGCTTCTTCGGTGAATTGTCTATTCAAGTCTTTTGGTTATGTTTTGGATGGGATTGCTTTAGTTACTGTTGTTATATTTGTTGAATCCCCTGGGTTTCTTGAGGAAAGATAAAAATATACTGAAAATTGTAACTGTATGTGGGGTCCCAGCACATCGTAACTCTGAAACAATCTCTCTCTTTCCCTCCCTCCCTCC
>NC_022018.1:15421276-15430888 GCF_000317375.1 Microtus ochrogaster | reverse complement strand
CTCCTTCCCTCTTTCTCATGTGTGTGAGAGAAATAAAAAGTGTATGAAGGCACATACATACTTCAGCACATATGTAGAGGTTGGAGGACAACCAAGGCTACCAGTCCTCACTTTCCACCTTGAGACAGGGTTGCAAGCATAAGCCAGGCTAACTCTGGCTCCCTAATTTTGGTCACTTTTCTTATGTTTACATCTTCTGTCTCCCGGAACAGATACACTAAGATTACAGACACTGTGCTACTGCATCTGGTTTTATGTGGGTTCTGGGGCTCAGCCCCATGACTGTCGTGATTGTATGTTGTATCCACTGAGCCATTCCCCAGCCCTGAGCCAACTTTTCACACTTAGCAAGTGCCTCCAGTAACAATGCACTATATGATTCTCAAACTCACATTTTATTCTTCAAAGCTTGCTTCCTCCCTCCCTCCCTCCCTCCTTCCCTCCCTGCCTTCCTTCTTCCCCTCCTCCTTTCCTTCTTTCCTTCTGATCTTTTTAGATCAGCATACAAAGTAATGAGTTTTGTTATGTGGCATTCTTATACACATGTTGTTTTTCTTGATCCATTTCTTGAGTCCTCTTCCCTGTCCTCTGTTCCCTCTCTTTCCCCACTGGTCCCCTCTTGCTTTCACGTCACGTGGATTCTAGCACCTCCCGCACCGTCCCACACACCTGAAGGTTTCTTTCTCCTCTTATGCTCATTGTCTATTTTCAAGAAACTATCCTTTATGTTCATGGATTTACTGACACTGTGTGTAAGTAGGGAGAGAACCTGGTTCTAAGTCCTGCACTCTTCCTCCAGAGTTCTAGGAGCTGTTGTGTGTCTGGGTCCAGATAGGTGGGTCATACTGACAGCCTGCTGTCTACTCTTTGTCCCTTTGCTTCCTGCTTGGATTCTGGGTCTTGATGGCTGTAATCACCTTGGCATTTGGAGAACTGGGGAAGGCTAACCTAAGCCCAGCTGTGCTGCGTCTGCCCATCAGCCTCTTACGATTAACTACAGATCATTAAGCTGTCCAAAAGGAGATCAGCTCCCTCAATTTACATCTCCAAAGGGCTGATGAGTGGAATTTTAAATCACGGTTCTAAAGAGGCATGCTCTTCTCAAATGCTCAGGCTCCATGCATCTGAAATTTTAAGTATGCAGTGCATGAGCTCGGAACACGTAGATTCCTTGGGAAACTGTCTGATAAAACAGGAAATCACATTTGTAACAGCAAGAAATAACATCAGCCAATAAAGGGCATACACCAAAGGGACGAGTTTTAAAAGCTCAGTGTAACTAGAAGTAATGAGAAAGGGCCATTAGCTTAATTTTACAGCCACAGAATGACAGCGTGGATATCTGTTACTAAGATACCTGGGAGCTGGGAGGAAGAGCTCAGCTGGGCCAGGGATTTTAAGGTTGTGTGACACTTGCCCTCCTTTACCCCTTCAATCACCAACCAATGTTCTCCTTTGTATCAGACAGAGCCTAGGGAAACCAGAGCAGAAGTTCAGAGGAAAGCAGTGCTCAGTCTCTTTCTGCAGAGAGGGCTCAGAGAGGCCAGCTGTCCTAACTGAAAAGCAGAAATACCTCAAATTGTGCCCCTCAGTGAATGTGCTCTGAAGCTTTGATCTGCAGATTGCCAAATTGTGGCTAAGTAAGAGATCGGATGCACCTGCCTGTGAGAGGCGCATGTCTGGTTTCTAATGAGAAAGAACAGGGGTCTATAATTGGTCAGTAATTACAAAGGATAATTGATTGCTGTAAAAATGCCACAGATTTAAGGAAGCCCACATGCCCCGAAAGAGAGCTTAAAGATGGGGAACGGAAGTGACATGAGGCATGAAAAGAGAAAATTGGGCACCAAGCACTCTTTATATCTCCCTTTATATATAAAGGGAGCAGAGGCACACAGCTGAAGGTAGCCACAAATAGAAGACGTCTATGGGGAGGAAGGAAATGGAGAGCTCAAAGGCATTTAATAAGGAAGAAACAGCAGAGACGAGTTGAGTGGCATGCCTTTCTATGTATGAGATGACACATGACAATCATTTTTAATCCTTGGTCTCTTGTCATGGATAAACCAGAGGAGAACAGCATCTAAAAGTCAATATCCTTCCTGGGTGCTAAGGATTCTGGGAAAACGATGTCCAGGGAGAATTTAGAGGTTGCTTGTCAAGAGCAGATAGGTGGTTCTCATGTAGGAATAGCTGTCACAATAGGGCCTGGAAGGGACACACTATTCTGGGTGGCTTCCGAAAGCAAAATTATGAATGAATAATTTGGAAACCTCAAGGATTAAAATTGGTCTTCCAATAATAAGGTTAGTATAATACTCTGTTGCTCATCAATGGGCACATTCTGCTTCTCTCTTCTGATTTGGAAAATGTAATAAAACTTTGACAGAGCTTAGTCATGTTTCCATTACAAATATTAAAAAAACCCATTCAATTTTTATTTTTAACTAAATCAAAATTCCAGTTTGATGGAAAGTTTTGTTTCTACATTGTTAATATTGAAATTTTGAACATTTCTAGAGGAAAATACTTCAGGATATAGGTACAGGCAACAGTTTCTGAGCCACACTAGCATAGAAAGCATCCCCCAAAACTGACAAGTGGGACTTCATGAAATTAAAAGCTTCTGCGGAGCAGAAGAAACTTTCAACAGAATGGACCAGCAGCCTGCAGGATGGAAGAAAATCTTTGTCAAGTATTCTTAAGATAAGAGGTTAATATCTAGCAAATAAAAAATGGCAAAATTAAACATCTCAAACCCCCAACTTCCAAGAAACAAATGGGCCAATAGTCTGAACAGATAGCTATCAAAACAGAAATGAAAATGACAAGTAGGTGTTTTCTAAATGCTCACAACATCTCTCTAGCCATAGAGAAATGCAAATCACCCCAGTTAGAATGACTATAGTCACGGAAACAAATGATAATAAATACCAGCTCACCTCTCACAAGGATATGTGGGGAAAGAGGAACCTTTATACATATAGGAGTGTAAACCAGTGTAGCCACTAAGGCAATCAGTATAGAGACTTTTCCAAAAACCGAAAATAGAGTTGTCACATAACCCAACCATACCATTTCTGGGCAGATACCCAAAGGACACTACTGAGATTTGTGCACATTCATATTCATTGCTGCTTCACAATAGCCAGGAAATGTCTGGATGTTTATAAAGTAACAGATAGATAGTGCAAATGTGGTACAGACACCAATAGATTTATACTCAAGTATAATTAACAATGAAATTATGAGAAGTCCAAGAAAACAGATGGAACTGGAAAACATTAAGCGAGGTTACCCAGGCTCAGAACAACAAAACACTGTCTCTCATGTGCGGATCCTAACCTCTGAGTGTCAGGCACCACATATCTAAGAGATGGTAAGCAAGGAGCCTAACTGGAGAAAAGGAGACTTTAAAGGGGGGCATAGCACAAGTGGAAAGGAACGCGTGGGACAAAAGAGTACAGCAGGGAAGTGGGAGCAGGGAGATGAGGGGAAGACTCCTCTCTCTCTCTCTCTCTCTCTCTCTCTCTCTCTCTCTCTCTCTCTCTCTCTCTTTCTCTATCAACCAACATGAAAGTTCCAAATGGAAACCTGTTATATCATAAGCTAATTTTAAAAATAAAAATTTTTTTAAAATAAATTACATTGCTAATTTAGAGATAGTTTACATTATTCAGTTTTCGCTGAAAATGTGCTTTGAAAATTCATGGTTTTGAATGGTATGCAATTATCCAGTAGGAATTAATGAGAGGTCAGGTATCGGGACACACAATACTCCCAGAATTAGAGACATTGAGGTAGGAAGATTGCTCAATAATATTTCAGACCAGAAGACACATCATATTGAATTCCAGACTGGAGAAATAAGGAAGGAGGGGTTGGGGAGAATCATTCTCAGTGAGAATAGAAATGTCATCTGGAAGAGGATCCGATTTTGATTATTCTGTTTGTCTTTGTGGCTGCAGTTTGCATGGGCTCTTCCAATTTTTTAGTGAGTGTTGTGTGCGTGCACACACGCACACATTCATGGCCAACCCTGAGTATCTCAAATCATAATCATCCACCTTATTTTTGAGACAGGGTCACTTAGACACCTCCCTCTCTGGGCTTCTTCAGCACTGGGATTATGAATGCACATGGCCATGCTTGCTATCTTACACTGTTTCTGGGGACTCAAACCAGGCCCTCATGTTTGCACAGCAAGACTGCTGACTGCCATCTCCCCAGCCTGTGCTCCTTCACTTCCTAGTAGGGAGAAGCTTCGCCCTCTTTTGGTGACGGTAGGAGAAGAAGTGGGATGAATGACAAGCAACCCTGAGACAAACCAGTTCCTCGAGTCTGGAGTCTCTCTCAGCATGCTGGCTTTTCTCCCGCCATTAGAATTCAGATGGGAAGTCTGAAGAGTCCCAGCAGTTCCTCCAAGCCATGGCTAGTCACATGCAAATATTTCACTGTCTTAGGGGACCACAGCCTTTACTAGTCTTGGAGAAAACAAAGATGATTTGGACAGCCCTCAGTATCCAGCCATCTCTTCTACTCCCCACACTCCTCCCACTCTCTAGTTTGGTACTTTGGCCATTCTGGTTGTCATTGAGCTTGCTAAAATTATTTAATCGAAGTTTTTGCTTACTGTTCCGCCTTCCAGGACTTCAGTACTTATGATTAAATTGTCTTTGTGGTAATTTTATGTATCCCATCCCTTACTCCATGTGGGTCTCTGTATAGCTCCACATCTTTTATGCCTACTCTGTAAAATAGCCCACTACTGCCATACAAAATTACAGTGATAACTAGTTCACTGTCTGTTTCCTAATGGGACAAAGGAATTGTATGAGGACAGACTTTGTATATAGTTGATAAATATTTGTTGATATTATTGGCCATTTGCTCAGAGAATAAATCCAGGAAAATGTCCACTATTTATTGTTTAGGTTATCTAGCCAAAAATACTAGTGTTGAGGCCTAAGTCTGGTGGCTAGTCATATCACAGAGGACTAAATGGGCAAGGTCCATTCTGAAAGCAAATCCAGAGGCTTTTATGATACCCCAAAAGACTTGGGATGGGGTCCTTCCTAAGCATGAGGTAGACACCAGATTCTCTACCCTGACCATTTGCTTGGTGAAGGAGAATTAACCCCTAGACTTCAAACGAAGATAGAGAAATGTTATGGTAGTTTGGGAATCTCGGCTCCCAACCCTTCAGACTTTCCATCAAATGTCCTCCCTACTTTTTAGCTTTGAGAACTATCAGTTGTCTTTGGACTTGATACTATGTGACTGATATATTTCTCAAACCTTTATACAATGAGGATTTCCTGGAAGATCTGGAAGACAAATCTACAAATAAACTAGAATCTGCTTCTTTACTGTTTCTCAAGGGGTAAATTCCATTACTCCTCACTGACCAACAGAATTTACCTTGTCCTTCTTCACATGCGTCCCCCCCCCAGGTTGGTTTGCCTTCATTGAGGTGTAATAGAGCTGCATCTAGGCAGGGCTGGTGTGGGAACTGCAGATATTATATGAAGTACATACGGAGCACCTGAGCAGACCTCAGTAGATTTTCACAAAGTATAGCCCTTCTTATTCTTGCGCACTCCTACAAGTGTGATAATATCCTAATATCTCAGCTACCTCAAGAGGGATTTTGAAGTCTTCAAGTAAAATAAGTGTCTTCATTTACTTCATTTGTTAAAATGAATATATGTCATATGGAGTGGTAAGGAAATCTGAATATGATGATAACCATAGCAACAGAAAATGTAAACTCTGCCAGCACTGTGAATTCTTGGGCACAGCTCTGTTATTGGAGGTGAGTATGCACACATGTTTCCAAGAAGTAATATTTCCCAGACACGAGCTCATCTCACTCCTCTCTCTCCACTGCATCCATCTCACCTGAATGGGTTCAGGGCTTTCTCCACAGGAGACACCAGTGGGTAGTTGGCTAGAGCAGCAATGCTGGCTGTGCCACTAGGGCTCAGGTAGGGGTCAGCTCTACCCTTCCTGCATATTTAATAGCTCACTTCATCTTTTCAACAACGATGCAGGTAGTGGTTCCTTTTACAGAGGAAAAGGAAATGAGGTCACTGCCCTGAATTAATGTCTATGAGGAGGCCAAGAGACCTTACACCATTTTGAGTTAATTTCAAAACTCATGGGCTTTATATACTATCCTTGAAGACAAACACACCTATCCAGGCACTTCTAACCTGGCTTTCCACCTGACATGGGATGTAGTGCCATGGGTTTTCAGAAAGATGAGTTCCCTCCATACTCTTCCTGTGACTATATATGGTCCTTAAGATCGGACACTGGGTTATTGCTGGTGTCCCTCTCAAGTATAGCTCAGAAAAGCACAGGGGGGAATGAAAGAGGGGAGGAAGGGAGGGGTTGGGAAGGGATGAGAAAGTTAGATGATAAGAGGGAAGGGAGGGAACGGGAGGAGAGAAAAGAGGAGGGAAGAGGAAGGAAGTGCAGTGAGGGAAGGGGAGGGGAGGGAAGGTGAACTGAAGAGAAGTGAGGGAAGGCATGGGAAGGTGAAGTGAGGTGAGGGGAGGGAAGGGAAGGGAGGAAAGAGGAAGGAAGAAGTAAGGAATCTATAGCTCAGGGACTATACTCCACTGTCCCAATCCCTTATTAGTCAAGGCTATACAATATCTCCAGGAGAGCTAGTTATGTGTTTATAGTCACTCACACCTATGTTGGGTGAGACTGCTTTTTCATTCCTGGCTGCCCTGACCCAAAATAATTATTCAGAAACTATATTATTTGCAATACTGTTTGAACAATTGCTTAAGCATATTTCTAGACAGCTCTTATATATTAAATTAACCCATTTCTATTATTTTATATTTTACTATGAGGCTTATGGCCTACCAGCAAGGTTCTGGCTGGTGGCTCACGTCTATCTCCTCTGACGGCTACATGGCGTCTCAATGACCCTGGGATTAAGAGTCCCATGCTTTACTGCCTGAGATAGCCAGACAAACAAAATGGCACCAACGTGGACAACTACATCCTCATAAAGCCCAAGAGATTTTGGGAAGTAATTCTAGACACAAAAGAACAGAGTTAAGCATGGCTTCTTGATAGCAGCATTTTCTCCGGTAGGCTCTGTTTGCTAGAGGCAAGCACATCTCATTTAAGAGAGGTTTCCTGACTCAGATGTAGCTGCAAAAACCTTGCAGTTCTCTTTTAAGAGGATCTTCCACAAAGCACTTAAATGGTGTTTATAGCCAACAGCATGCTTCCTGGTGACGGCAGGGACCTTGAAACTCCATAGTTTTGTGGCAATAAACATGGCTCCCACTAATACCTCCAACATGAAGCTAGACTCTCAGAAAGATAAGGAATGGGGTGGATCCAGCTGTCAAAGCCACGGTTTTAATCCTAGCCATATTGCTTAGCAAATTAAAGACTCATATGGTCAGAAAAAGAGAGATACACAGTAAAGAGATTCAGATTAAAAAAAAACTCTAAGTGGTTTACAATATGTTTAAAACTATATGTAGGCTTGGGAAAGAAAAGAAAAAGGATAAAGTCCTTTAAAAAAAGAAAGAGAGTAGTTGAGTGTGGTGGCATAACCTTTAATCCTCTCACTTGGGACGCAGAGGCAGGCAGATCTCTGCGAGTTCAGGAACAGCCTGGTCTACAGAGTGAGTTCCAGGACAGACAAAGATACATGGAGAAACCCTGTCTCAAAAAAACAAAAACTGGGGGCTGGAGAGATGGCTCAGTGGTTAAGAGCATTGCCTGCTCTTCCAAAGGTCCTGAGTTCAATTCTCAGCAACCACATGGTGGCCCACAACCATCTGTAATGAGGTCTGGTGCCCTCTTCTGGCCTTCAGGCATCCACGCAGACAGAATATTGTATACATAATAAATAAATAAAAGAGCAACAAATGCTAAAAAAAAAAACCCAAAACTAAAACTAAAAATAAATAATAGAGTTTAAAACAAAGTCACATGAAGATAGAAAATACACAGAGAATCTGGATACTGTATGTCATTGTGTTGTTTTTGAATTGTTTGACTGCTGAGGAAGGAGCAACAGCTGCTAAAAGACATTTGATTATAAATGCTGCTGAATTAATCCAACAAATACATTTTGAAAATGCCTTAACTTTAAAATATAAGTCAAAGGATATGTTACTTTGATGAAGAGGTTTCACTTTTGTTTCCACAGGAAATGAGAGCATGTGGGTTCACTCTGGATTAAGAAAAATGTTTGATGAGGGAAGACCCTCTGAAAAATCTCACATAGGAGAAGATGGCACAGATGAGCCAACATTTCAGAGGACCTCTGTAGGAGTTTCCTCTGAGTTTTAAATCCAGAATAACTTCAAGATTGCTGCCTGAGATGATCAAGCCTCAGAGCATATTCCACTCAGGACTTGACCATAATCCTAAATTTTCTTTAGGTTCCCATAAGATTATCAGTGCCTCCACTCAGCAGGAAGCAGCCTAGAAAACTATGCCCACATTCCCAAAAAGGTGAATTATAGATGTTTGTCTTTTTTAATTAATTAATTAATTATTTTATAGAATGTTGGTTACAAGTTGTTATGGGTAATGATCAGGAAAAAGCTAAACAAAGGAAATTAGATTTAGAGTTCTTATTTTGAAAAGAAAAAAAAAGGAAGCACCGTGAGTCTTGTACCCTGTAGATGTCTGTGGCTGGTATTTGTTTAATAAAGCACTGATTCACCAGTAGCCAGGCAGGAAGTATAAGCAGGGAAACCAGAATAGAATTATGGGAAGAGGAAAGGCTCAGTCTGCCGTCATCACCCAGACACAGAAGAAGCAAGATGAGCTAAGGAAAGCTTTTAAGTTCTTTTCCAGGAGTAATCATGGGAAGAAAGCCACATGAGAGTGCACTGAAAATGAGGTACAAAAGCAGAGGCAGATGGGGGTACTGAAGTTGAACTGAGTTCAGATCCTCTTTTCCTATTCTCCCTTCTGTCAGTTTGTGTCAGATGTGTGCTATTGCATTACACGAGAGTTACCTTTTTCCATGCTGTGAAACGTTTTTTCTTAAATAAAATTTTTGTATTTTTGTTGTTGTTACTTAAGAATACATATTTTGGGAATTGACTCCCTCCAGAATGCCATATATGAAATGTGCAAACTGTTTTCTGATGTAGTTAGGAGAATTACTTCCCTTCTTCCCATGAGAGGCCTGAGCAGATGCCTGCTGACCGATTCTAGAAGACACGGATACAGGCAGTTCTTGATCTGTGAAAAGTGGAGGGACTATGTCCTGGTGATTTGCCAAAGAGATCCTCCTCTTTCTTACAATTATGAAGGACATTTTTCCTCAATGACATTGGATTATCTGTGGAAGCTATTTCTGGAGGAGCTTCTGTCACATGAGGAATAAAGAGAGATGTGAAACGCATTTCAAAGTATGGGATTTCGAGAGTTCAGAGCGACAGATGAGATTTGAGTTAGGATTGTAGATCCTTGCTATATCAGCTTTTAAGAACTTATCTAGAACTCATTCAATCGCTTTTTGTTAAGCTTTTTTTTTTCATGGAAGGCTTGGGGGAGGTGATGATTCAGCAGAGGGGGAATGTGGAATGAAGAGGGCTGTTTGGTCCTCTGGTG
>NC_022018.1:15400952-15420987 GCF_000317375.1 Microtus ochrogaster | reverse complement strand
AAGTCATCTCGGAACGCGCTGCTCATGGCCTCAGCACCATTTCTGTTGCAGCTCAGTAGTGACTCACTCACTTCTAATGCTGTCTGTTTAATGTGGTCCTATCCAGGTTTTGCAAGAAAGCAGTTCACTTGAACAGAGAGAAAAATGTAACAGCTTGTCCTCCTTATCATCTAGATGAGTGCTAGTCTCTGCTGTCTCTAGACGATGTTCCAGTCTGCACTGATCATGCAGGTAATAAGGGGTGACTCCCACACCCCGAATGTTGGAAGTAATGGCCTATGGAGTCACTAAATGCCATTTTCCTCCCAGGTCACTTTCCTGGTGAGTTTTATGTCAAACTGACACTAGCTAAAGTCACTGGAGAGAGGGAGCCTCAACTGAAAACAGACCTCTATAAGACTGGGCTATTATTGACAAGCCTATAGATGTTTTCTTAATTAGTGACTGACTGGGAGGGTCCAGCCCATTGTGGACAGTGCTATCCCTGGGCTGTTTGTCCTGGATTCTATAAGAAAGCAAGATGATTAAAGCATGAGGGGCAAACCAGGAAGCAGCACCCAGCCATGGCCTCTTCATCATTTCTTGATCCCAGGTTCCTACCCTGTTTGAATTCCTGTTCTGACTTCTTCAGTGATTAACAGAGATATTGAAGTTTATACCACACAAGCCCTTTCCTCCCAAACTTGCTATTGGTCAAGGTGTTTCATTACAAAAACAGTAACCTTAACTAGGATTATGGCTCCAACTAAGCATGTCACATGACAAAGTCAGCACCCAGAATATAATAACATTAACTTAACCTGGTTTGGTACATTAGGAAACATTAGCACTGGAGTAACCAGAAGAGGAACATAGCACTTGAGACATAATATACAAGTAAACTCAGGAGCCTTTAGCTACAGGATGGCATTTAGTCCCAGCCTAGCAGTTGAAAGAACAGAACTGGATGGCAGAGGAACAGGGCTGTGCCACGCTGGTTGTGTAATACAGGGCAAAGCATCTCTCATGGCTGCAGCTTGGTTTTCCCCTCTACAAAGCAGGATTGGTGTTTTATAAAGTTATGTAAGTACAGCTTCCTGTGCCCCAGGCATGAGGCAAGGGTTTTCTGACATTCTCATCTGCGTCCTGCAAGTATCGGGCTGGGAAACCTCTCAAGGAAAAAGAAAAAAAGTCACTGTAGCCATTGTCCTCCCCACTTTAAAACCAGTATGGAAGCTCCTTTTTCTTCCTTATGGGAGAAACCCCACTGCAAGAACTGACTGTGTTTAGACAGGAGAAAAGGCCATTTATGAAAGACTTGATACTTTTCTTTCTTAGACTTTTTGGAGGTATTTCAGGAGCTTGTACAAACAAAATGGTTGTAAAATCTGGAAATACGTAGGAAATCTGTACCCTTGCCCTGAAGTCAAGAGGAGCTATAGGAAAGGATGAATCAGACCCAAAGGAATTAGAGGTGGAAATCAGGTGAGTTCTCTGCCTGGCACTTCCAGAGCAGGACTCACGTGTACGCACTGCACCTGAAATAGTCTGGGTGAAGGTGCAGGTAGGTGCTGCGCCACTTTTTTTCCTAATAACGTTCCTCTAGCCTGGTGTAGGAGGGTGGTTTATTCCAGGCATAGGCAGGAATCGATAATTTAGCATCATCTTCTAATTAAGAAAAAAAAGCTCATGGCAGAAATTTGATTATGAAACTACAAAACCTTAAGTTTACAGCACTTATAAAACCCATTGAACATGGAGAAGTTGACCTAGTACCTACATAGAGCCTTCACCCCTATGTTCTAGCATCTTTGGCAAGGAAGGCAAGCTATCCAAAGTAAATGTAAACCAACTCAGCCACAAACCTTGATGCACAAGGTTTCACTGTCTGCACCAAATGCTAGGGCAATGGTGGCACAAAGCTTGTGGTTAGTCAATGTCTGCTCTGACTTAAGGTTCATTCTGCAAGGTGGAACCCATACCTGTTACTGCTTTGGTGACCAAGGACTGAGACTAGATATCACAAGGACCTAGGGTATAGCCAAATACTACTGTTCTAAATATATATATAGTGAGTCCTAATAACTGGCTGCTCTACTCATAGACCAGTGCCTTGCTCAACCATCATCAGAGAAGCTTCTCCTTGGCAGATGGGAACAGATACAGAGATCCACAGCCAGACATGAAGACAGTGAGAGACCTCAGAATACTCAGATCTAAATGGAATGTCCCCATCAAATCCCTCCCTTTGAGGCATAGAGAAGGCTGTGGAAGATGAGGTGGAAAGAGTGTAAGAGCCAGAGGGGGTGGAGGACACCACTGCCAACAACAAACCAAGGCCCTCTAAACCAACATGAACAAAGCTCATATAAACTCAGACTGAGGGAGCAAGCACAGGGCCTGCCTCAGTCTGTGCTAGGCCCTCTATATATTTTATTACCACCCCACAAGGCTGTGGAAATCAAATAATTTTATTCTCATTATTTATTGAAGTATCTTTAGACTGTCAAAGAGTAATCAGATATATCATATTTTAAAAAGAATAATTCATGTGTCAAAATGGAAAGTCTATACCCAGGGTCAATTGCTATTTTAGGTAAGGATCATAGTCGAATTATCATTTTTCATTGTGTGCACTGAGAAATAAACAGCTGAGTTGCCTTTCTTTCTCTTAGGAATGAAGGAATGGGCTTCAAGTTTATAATATGAAGAACAGAAAGCATAGCAAAAGTAGTCTCAGAGCATATGGTCTGAGCTTTTCAGAACAGGCTGTCAATCTTTGCCAAGTGTGAGGCTCCAAAGCTTATGCTTAAGGTAGAGATACCTGACAGATAGCACAGGGCAGCTTGCTACCAGGCTAACCTTAGAGAGCCAAAGAAAACAATGTCTAACATAAAACAATTCTGAGCATTTTGAAGCTGAGTGTACAGAAATATTTAACTATCTAGAGATCTAGATCTGCTTCTGGGAAATCGGGAGAAGGAACATATGCTTGTTTTCTCCATAGAGAATAAAAGTTATCTCCTGATGTAGGTCAAAGCATGAGGCCGGTGGCCCTGCTGTGTGGCATAAGCTGCTGCAGTGTAGCTCCCTTGCTGATTTGCCCGGCTTGGTAAGAGAGAAAGGGAGAGCTGGTTCTCTGGTACATTAGAGCTGTTTGCTATGTGAACAGACTGGAACATTGTTTTCTTGCCTACATGGTCATAGGAAGGATAGCATGTATTCTTTGAAGGGAACAGGAGGAGTATGAAGTTCTATGTCATGATATCCAACAAGGAAGGCCAGAGTTCTTATCTCCATCTAGCTAACCCCCAGAGGTAGCCAGGAGCCAGTACATGACAGAGATAGGGCTCAAAGATCAGACAGGAAAGGCCCCTATACCATCTCTTTGTGGTACTTAGGATGCTTAATCTTCATTGGAGGTTTGACTGGATTCAGAATGACCTAGGAGGTGCACAGCATTTCTAGGTATGCCCACGAGATGTGAGTGTTTCCAGAGAGGATCAACTGAGAGGGATACAACCCATCCTGAAGTGGGGTGCACTAACCCACGGGCTGGAAGTGGAGGCAGTGAAAATGGGGAGAAGGGAGCGAGTTCAGCCTCTGCTTCCTGGCCCCATCATCGTGTAAACTGCTCTGTTCCACCATGCAGTCTCATCACATTGGAAGGATTGTCTGAAACCACGAGGGAGATTAAACCCACCCCCAAGCTGTCTAAGAAACATAACTAATACAGTACTAAATCAATCCAGCCAGCTTGGAGTTAAATGGCTAAAGGCACAGGGTTGAATCTATTTAATCACTAAAACTGCAGTTTTAATCTGAAAGGGTTCATCAACAGGGCTTCCTAGAACTGGATGATATGAAGCCTGTCTTCAGTGGTTTGGAAGTGTTGAAAGCCACACTGCCTTTTCTCTTGCTTCTGGCCCTCAGCACAAAGTATAGACAGACATGGAGGACGGGAGCTGGAATTCAATATACTCTGCTTTGGGGCTGGAGAGATGGCTCAGCAGTTAGAGAGCTAGGTACTGCTCTTGCAGAGGACTAGAGTTCGGTCCCCATCCATACTGGGTGGCTCCCAGCTGCCTGTAACTCCAGTACCACACAGAGGCCTCTGGCCTACATGAGGACCCGCGTATATATGCACATACCCACACGCAGATATACACATAGCTATAAATAAATCTTTAAAATAAAAGGTATAAATTCTGCTTTATCTTTGAGGTTTCCATGCATTTCAGAGACAAAGAAGATTTTGGACAGCTCAGCTCAACTCGACTGTCCCCTCATTCTTTGAAGTGTTTCCAGGAAAAGGAACATGTGGAGAAAAAAGCACTTGTGGGTGTTATTCATTCAACTGAGGATCATCAATCAATGGTAACCCTGGGAAGAGTGCAAACACATACGTGCTCTGACGTGAAGGCGATGAGCCTGGGCACGGCAGCCATTCCTTTCTCCTTGACTTCCGGAAACATCTTATAGCGGGCGATAAGCATGGCGTACATGTTGGAGATGGCGCCACCTGAAGGCACAGAAACAGTTACCTTTTCTAATCTCCATCGACACTTCTCACAACAGCAGCATTCTTTATTTCACAGGCCTACAGCAGTTTCTTTCACTGTGTGGCTCACAGCTCAGGATGGGGTCATAGAACTGAATGAGGTGGGGAGGCGGGGTCGAAAAAGCTGCCGACAGTAAAACGTCTCACAATATACAACGACCACAAACTATTTCAAAATCAAGCATATAATGAGTCTGAGATGTTTCTGGCAGTGCTTGTCCATGTTACATCACGCAAGGTGACTGTACTTTGTTTCTAAACACATAAAATATTCACTTGGTCTTTTGCATCATGCTACATAATACCAATGAACACTGACTGAAGTGGCTTTATTCCGATATGAGATTACTGTATCTTATAAATAACAGTGTATTTACTGTACATGCAACAATTTATGCTTTTATAGAAATTTAATAGCTTAGTTATGGAAAACAAGCTTAATATTTCTTTATCATTGTTCCTTAGCTGGTCCTTATCAATGTATCTGGGGTGTATTGTGTTAGGATGTTTGATTTTTAAAGTTGCTATTTGAGTTGGTGATATGAGTATCATAAATAACCAATGAATATTGAGTTGGGACTTGGACATAATTTTCTGATATTTATGAAATGTCCTTAAATACACTTCTGCCATTTAATATTGTGTATGATGCAATGTGGCATAGGCTATCATAAAATAAAAGTAAGGAGTAAGTCCAAAAATGATGATGCCTGTACACACTGCAATATCAAGTGTCTTTTGCTTGTCCTTAATAAGTGGCAAAATATTATCCATAACAAAATTACTTTAAAATAATTATTTATGATTTATAACAAGTGAATATCTTATTTGTGTGTTTATTTTACACATCTAGAAATTCAGGTAGATCCCAACTAAAAAGGGATAAAAAGGAATAATGAGCTGACAAAACCCTGACCTCTAACTTTCAGAGAAAATGCTTATAGTTTTCCTTTGAACTGAATCCTCAGATTCAAGGTACAGCTAAGATGGTTCAGAAAAGCACATTTGCCCCAAGCACCTTAGATGCCAGGCATGATGGTGCACATGTTCAAGTCTAGCCTGGTCTCATAGTGAGTTCCAGAATAGCCAGGACTACAGAAAGACCATGTCAAAAAGGATGGGGAGGGGTAGGGAGGGGAAGACAAAGCACCTTAAGGGGAAGTTTTAACTTATTTAGCTCTTGCTGGGGAGCTCTTTGCATCTTATCATGTAGCTGGCTTTGAACTCATGATCCTCCTGTCTCAGCCTCCCAAATTCTGGAGACAGGAGGATCATGAGTTAAAACTTCCCTGCTCTGTAAGTAACATCTCACATGACCAGCAATGAAACTTTCTGCAGGACTATAGAGAAGCTTAGGAATTTTGCTATCCAGGATATATGAATGCACACAAATATGTTGGCAAAGAAAGCATGAGACCAGAAGGCAGAGTAAAAGTGTATCCCTCTGCTCACTCCAAGGAAGAAACTCTTAGGACTATTTCCTGGGTGGTTTGATCAATCTTTTCTTATAGTGGCTGAGGATCAAGCAGGCTCTGCCAAGTTGAAGGGCCCATACAAGGCTGTGACCTTTGCATTATGAGCCCTGGGCTATATACAGGCAGGCCACTTGGTACAAAGTCACCACCAACCAGATCATGGTGTCTCTATAGTCAGAATGCAGGCAGTTACTACTATCTTGTTAAACCCTAGAGGTTCAAGACAACAGAAAACAGGTCAAGTATGTTCAGGTCTGATGCCCAGTTGAAGGACAGACACTGTGATGGTGGACTCAAAGCAAAGCTTTAGAGGATGTTCCAAGCCAGCTTATGATTTCTCAGTCTTAGCACTAACAGACAGTTTGAGCTACAGAATTCCTTAAAGGTGAGTTGTCTTAGGCTAGTAAGGTGGTTAGCCCCACCCGTGGCTTTCAGTTGCCACGACAACTCAAAAGATCCTCAGACATTCCCAATGGTTCTTTAGGGAGGGAAGCATTGGTTCTCTAGTTGAGAGCTACAGCTCTTGTTACATTCCCAGTCTGAGGGTGGGGGAAGGGAGAAAAGAAAGGGGGATGTACAAAAAGAAAGCACTCTTTACGTGTAAACTAGCGGCTTCCAGCCCTGACCTCCTGCAACCTTGAGGACGATGAAGAGACTTGTGCACATGAGGATGAGGATGGGTGTTCGAATGACTACGCCAGGAAAAGATCTGTGGCTAAGCCAGGTCTTTCTCCCTAGTCCTCCTTATCCTTTATGACCTGCCAAATACTAGAGTGCTCTTTGATCCTCAGGTGTAGATAATAT
The DNA here is from genome assembly GCF_000317375.1 of Microtus ochrogaster. Classification (NCBI taxonomy): domain Eukaryota; kingdom Metazoa; phylum Chordata; class Mammalia; order Rodentia; family Cricetidae; genus Microtus; species Microtus ochrogaster. The sequence continues at coordinate 15,414,168 of NC_022018.1, read as the reverse complement.
CACATATACAGAATTCTGCTGTGGGATAGAGGTCCATCACCTTGTAAAGATTTGTCACTTTTATTGGTTTAATAAACTGCTGATCGGCCAGTAGCCAGGCAGGAAGTATAAGCAGGGTGACCAGAATAGGAGAATTCTAGGAAGATGAAAGGCTCAGTCTGCAGATGTCACCCAGACACAAAGGAAGCAAGATGAGAATGCCTCACTGATAAAATAGGTACCAAGGCACATGGCTAACACAGACAAGAATTATGGGTTAATGTAAGATATAAGAGTTAATAAGAAGCCTGATCGAATACGCCAACCAGTTTATAATTAATATAAACCTCTGTATGTTTCTATGGGACTGAACAGCTGCCGGACTAGGTGGGTCAGAAACCTCTCTCACCAGAATTCTAGGAGTCATAGTGGAATTTCCAGGAAGTACCAAGTCTCTGGGTGCTAGTGGTGGAGATGAACAGAACTGAACAACAATCAAAACAAGTTGAGCATTTTGTCCAAGCCAAAGACCCAACTCTTAAGATTTAGTCCTAGGAACACAGGCACAACCTAGGTGCCTGTAATTCTACTTTCCCTGCTCCCACTCCTTGGATCATTTGACTCTTTAGCCCAGGAGCAAGACTAGATGCTATCTAATAAAACATAGGCCAACAAATAAGGATGCTATGAGCCATCACTCTTCTTTTAGGAAGTTGAGGAGAAACAGCTTTCTCTTGCTGTCCCTTCTGACTTGGAGTATTTATATTACAATATAACACTACATCCAAGGCTTTCTCACTAAGCCTACGAGTCTTCAGGCTCAAAGGAAGAATCTCCACAGTTTCCACCTGATAATTTGCCACCATCCACAGGCCATATAGAACCTAGCAGAACCATCAATGAGGAGTCATTCTTGGGGTGTATGTTTTCTAGAGCATGCAGGTTCCAAGACAAGCTAGATAATTAGGCATGTCTCCTATTTAGACTAGTCAAAATTTCAGTCAATATCCTACTTCTATGAACCATTAAAATAGAACCATGTTGTTCTTGGCATATCTCAGGGACAGCTCAACTCCACAATCAACCTTATAAGAGAATGGGGAGAGTAGAAATGATGTTGACATCATAAGCCTGCTAACCCTACCTAGTCCTCCATGAAAATGTGTCTTAAGCATCAACTTCAGACAATAAAAACCAAGTTACAAACTTAGCATCAAAGGAGAGTAAGCTCTAAATTGCCTAGAAAATGAAAGAATCCATCACGACTATTGTTCAATGACTTGTTTTTTTAAGACTAATTTTCTGTTCCATTTAACTAACACCTTTCCCTTTAGTGTTTGAAAAAACATGATATGTACTTAAAAACATGAAATAACAGTTGAGAGGTGGTTAGACAGACATATGCAGTTTTGAGACCGCTGTTGTTGGGTCTTTGTTTCATCTTCTCAGGTTTTCTTTCTTCTCTCACTTCTCACCTGCCTCTGCAAGTTTGCTTTAGAGGGATCAGAATCTGGCCATGCTGTTGCTGGCATGTGCAGATGGCCTCTCCTGTCCATCCCACCTGTCAGAGCGTACTGAAGACTGGCTTCCTCTTACTGATTAGGTTCTGCTCTGACACCAGACTTCTTTTGCATGGGTCAGTGACTTTTTCCATCACCCTCCTAACTTCCCTTTCATCGATGAATCAAGTCAAGGTCACAGTGGTGAGCTAAGGGTACAGCATTTGTTTCAGGTTGGTTCTATGGGCTGGGAGAGGTATAAATGTGGATCCTAGGGTATGGTGGCTGGTATAAAAGGCAAAATGGAAAACATTGGGTGCCATGAAAAAGAGAAGGAAGGAAAACTATCTCAAGGAAATCCCCACTCTCTTTCAACTCTAAGGAATCATCTCCCATTCACTGTTTGTCCTCTTTGAAATTAGAAATTAGCCTAAATGCACTTCCCTGTCATTATTCCAGAGACTGGAGAAGGGAATGAGCTCAACCGAGGAAGCACGCCTCTGCACACACCATCACATACTGAGTGTTGTATTAAATGCCTCTTTTACATTTCACTAATTCTGGGAGATGTAACAAGTGTGAATTTCCTTATTAGCAATCGTTATTCCTTTGTCCAGGACTATACATACATCTTACATATAGGTAGAAGTATTGGGTGACTGTCATGTCTGATTATACCGTTAAGCACAAACAACTGGCATTAGTAAGCTTGAAGGTGTGTTCAATGGATTCAGCCACACTTGTTATTTTGATAAGCACACAGCCTAGGTATTCTAATCATAAACACAAAATAGATGTTTGCTTTTCTTAAGTTTATAACATGGCATGTCAGAAGAATAAAACAGAGAAAATTTGAAATATATATACCAGGAGAAAATATTCCATCTCCAGAGCCCCCTGGCCAGCCAATGATCTCTCTCATTTTCTTTAGTGTGACATATTCTAACAGCACAAATACAGGAGCAATCTCATAGGTGAACCTGAAATGTATAAACGACAATGTTTTATGTACGTAGCTCAAATAAGTTATTTACCATTATAATATCACAGAATATTTTCTGATTTTTAAAACTTACATTCATAGGTGGAAGGATTCTAACACTAAATATAAAATTTTTATAAAAGACTTTCCAAAACATTATTCATTTTTCTGTTGCCTTAAAGCCAAGATCTTCAATTACTGACATAATATACAGGGGTAGCTTATTGTACTGGATACAGAACACGACACAGTGTGACATTGCAAAATTCACATAACTTATCATATTAAATCAGAATATTAAAAAGTCTCTTTTGTATTTTAATACTTTGCATAGTTTGATAAAATCAAAGACATATAAAGGTGTTTTTAAAATTAAGCTAGAATGAGAATACACGATACAAAGAGATTTACACAAAAATCAGCTACTTACATGTTAGTGTTTGCTGTTGATGTCAGCCAGTCTGCTGCCAACCCAACCATATCCAGTCCAGTAGACAGCTGATTAAAGTATCGGGGATGCCCTTAATAAAATGGAATTAGGATTGCAACCAGTGAAAATAAATGTCTCCCAAACACATATTTTTTTAATAACTAAAGGATTTTGAAAGATACTTCAGTTACAAGAGATGCATATTCAGAAATATAATATGCAAGTGTGCCTGTGAGCACAAAGACACAGGATCATGTGCACTCACACTCAAGCAACCGTTGCTCTAGCCAGAGGCTACTTAGAGTTTAATAGTTTCCAAGACACTCTCTAAAGATATCCTCTCAAATGGGCCCTTTAAAAATCATATGTACTTTGCAATGTGGGATTACATTACTTCCTACTATACTTTCAATATAATTGCAAACTAAAATTTTATGGTATCCCAAATCGTTACTCCCATTTGCACTGATACTGCTAACAGTGCTTTTGTTGAGCTGTTCCGAGAATCAGTCACACCATGACATCCTTCAGGCATGCCAGCATTCATCATAATATCAGTGACAAATGACTGATGATTACAAAGACAGGACAAAAATGAGAAACTAGGACACTCTGCCGAGAGATTTGCCCCGGATTCAAAGGTGATGAGTGTTTAGAGATGGGATAGACAAAGCTAACTCTTGACAGTTTTCCCTGTCTGAATTGTGATTATGATCAGCAAAGCCCCCTTCTAGTTGAGATTTAGAGCAGAACTAAACACAGATCTGTGAAGAAATATAATCAATGGCTAGACTGACTCATTAAAAGGATTATCTAATAAACTTCTAGATTTCTTTAAAATTCTGCAAATGGATTGCCCTCCACATACCCCTGATGAGATATTTATAGCCACATTTTAAATAACAGCCACAGTCTGTTTCTCATCTTGTCCCATAAGAGGCTATCAATAAATCCATGTTTTGTTTAGCAACAGCAATTTGGGAAGAAGCAAAATTCTGGAAGTAGCATCTGATTTTCAAAGAGGTATCTGTCACTTGCTGGACATCTGTCTGATGCCTGTGATGTGAGACTCCTGTCCCAAGTGTGGGCAAAACAAGATAAAGGACAGCACTGGAAAAAGCACGTTGCTTATCTCAGGGACTAGAAAGCTCTCTTATCAGCTCTGGGCACATGGCTAGAGAGCTGGGCAATGGGGACAGATAGCACTGGGAAGGGGCACATTTTAGAGGGAACGGAATTTTGCGACTCTAGTTAATTCTTGACATTACCTCCTTTATGACCTCAGATCATGCCTCCGCCCCTTTTCTCTCTTCTGCAGGCCCTTTGGCTCTGACCTCATCAGTTTACTCATTCAGAAAAGGTATAAGGTCCCTCAGCTGCAGCAGATGCTGTTGCAAGATGCCATCCCCTTCTCTCTGCCTCATTGACTCCCCATTTCATTGTAGCCCGAAGCTGACATCACAGCCCAGTTCTCCCTCCAGAGGGCCCTCCACTCTGCTGTCCTGAAATCATTTTTGAGTGAGGAAATCAATTTGTATCTATAGCGTATATATATTTCTAGATGACCCTACCTATTAGCACACAGGATTTAACCCTGTGGAAATTCTGGTATGGTAACCTCTGCACAGAACTGAGAGGATGTCTAAGGTGTGTGCAGGAGCTCTGGACATCAGAACTCCCGCTCATTCTGCTTGAACAGATACTCCCCGTGAACTAAACACAAGTCTGGTGCTTCTCACGGGGTTTTTTCCACTCTATACAGTTTTTGACCTCGGTCTGCAATTTCATCGGACTCTCTCCTGAACCTCAGATTTCATTCACTGCTAATGATGTGAAACTACAGAGCGAGGTAACTTAACAGTCAGAACAGCATGACCTTTGGGGTTCTGGCAGAAACATCACTCTAATTACATCTGTTCTGCTCCTGTGGCCCCTACATGCTGCCTGCAAGGGATTCCCACTGCATCCATCCAGGGTTGTCTGAGGGTGTGAGAGGCTGCATCTGAACCTGATAGCAGCTCCAGCAGTGCTGGGCATCCTACCGCCCCTGGTTCCTGTGATGTGAGCACTCTGAGAGGACCATGTTCTGTTCCAAGCACGGGAAGGCTCCTGCGCAGATTAGCGAATGAGTCTCAAAGGATGATGTGCAAAGGCTGGCACCTGGCAAATGAAACCTGATGCTCACAGTCAGTTGGAGAGGAGCCAGAAATCCTCTAAAACCGCTTTTTGTGAACTGACAACCCACAGAAGGGTGCTCCTCGGTTTCCTTTGTCTAAGGCTCTCTTAAAGATTGAAGACTACATTAGCATTACCCCGTTTGGCCACCACAGCTAAAGAGAACAATTCCCGCGGACGGCAGGAAGTGTCTAGATTCCCATCGTTTACTGAAGCTTCTAGTTCTAGCGTTTCTCCACAAGTAATTTGAACAGGCACCTCATTTAAAAGTCTTCCTTACTGCTCTTCAATCCTTTCTAAAGTTGGAGGCCAAATGGAAATCGGGCTAAGGACTGTTATCAGAGACTAAGTGACATTTTATAAAATGATCTCTCAAGGATCAGAAGAATACTGAATGGTAACAGGGAGGGTAACTGCTTTGACGGATTGTGTAGTTCCAGTTGACAAACAGAATATTAACAGCATAATAAGCCATAAATTTGACAGTTGAAGCCGAAAGCTGCCTGCTGCTGATGTTTTGAAGTGCTCTTTGGGGATGTATGGAGAGAAGACAAAATATGGCACGAATAATACTGAGATATTCATCTTAACCCATCAGATTTCTGTCTTCGCTTTACATAAAATGCACCACAGCAACATTTGACTAGCAGTTTTCAAAAATATAGAGCAAAAAATCTAAGCATTTCATTGACCCTTTCATTCCCCTCGACAGCACTAGAGCACTGATACACAGAACTATTGCTTCCTTTGACTGGCAGATGCCATTATCTTAACTCTAAAACGAATTTCAAAGATGACCAGCTTTGAAGAATGAAGATGTAAAAAAAAGTACGTATTCTTTTTTTGTGAGCAACATAAACAATATGTAACAATTTGCCATTAGTGAATTTAAATGCCAAGTATGGGGGATGGGCTGTGCAGAAAAGAATTAAAACCGTTTCTCAAGCTTGCACAGAAGGATACGTGAAAAGTAAGTAGAAGCAGCGTATCAGTCCTTTCATTCCTGGCGCGTGTGTCCTACTGGTTTCCAGGAGGATATCTAACACATCTCCAAAAATTATAATCCACAGAAATAAATCAACAAGTTAAGCTCATTTCCCCTCATATCTATTTCCAAGTCTTCCAAAATGGACAATAATTACACAATAAATCAGTTTCTCAAGGCGTTTATGCAAACCTTTCTCCTCTGATGATATAAAGAATGTTTGGGGGGAGGAGGTTAAATTGCTTTTGTAGCAAATGTTCTTAAAATGTTTGTCATTTGTTATACTAATAAATCACCCAAAAATGGTAGCATAAAATATAACATTTGCATGACTAATAATTCCTTAATATTTCACATTTATGAGTTACCAATAAATCATTTTAATTCTAGGAATCACTGTAGATCCTTCAGCCTTCCCTTTTCCACCTCAGAAAGCAGTTCATATTTATCACTTGTATTTGTTTCATTTTGTATCAAAATGATTAGAGACAATGTAGACACAAGTAGAACCCTCAGGACCCTGTGGAAGAAAGCTTGGGAGGCACTCAAATGGATGTGGTATCTGGAACTACATTGTCATTTTATCCTGTCTCAAAGGATGCATGAAAATCAGACATTCTTATTCACGTGCACAGCCAATGCGAAGGAGACAAATCCTTATGTAATACCGCTGAACTGCTAAGCTAGTCTATATTATGGTGTGTGTGTGTGTGTGTGTGTGTGTGTGTGTGTGTGTGTGTGTGTGTTAAGGTTTAGTCACTTGAAGCAACACCACAACATTCTCCCTCCAGCCTGAAGACTGTATAAGTTGGTTAGTTGGGACTCCTGATCAGTTCTGTGCCAAGACAATTGCCAGCAGCACCCTGGAATTCAGGCTTAGAGGATTGCACCCTTAGTCTTTACAGCTCTCATTTTCTCCATTTTGGGTCACTTCTACCGGCCCCTAGTGACAAATGGTTTTTACAACCTCTGATTCATCTCCTGCCACTCTTCAGATTTATACCCAACGACGGCTCTGACATTATCATCAAGGTGCTTTTGGATTACTCTAATAATGACTATGTTTAAACAAGTAATTTTGCAATATTGAGAATAACACGACCCAGTAGAACAGGAACGATTTTATAGAAAAAAAATGAAAATTGCAAAACAAAAAGCTTTATTATTGCTGGTTGCACAATACCTGTTTTAATTGCATATTTTAGAGTTGTTTGGCAATGTGTCAAAATTTCCTCCAAATTTTGTGGTTGGTCTGCTAATTCCCAATTATATTCTTGAAGAAGCTCGTTGGGGTAGTGGAAATCAATTACTTTAGTTGATCTATCGAAACTTTTCACCACATACTGAAGCAAAATGTTCATAACATCTTGCAGAAACGCCAGAGTGGGCCTCTCTCCATTGCACGCTGGCAGCAGGTCTGGAGAATCGAATGGAAAGGATGCTTTAGACTTTACCAAGCAAAGGTCCAGGCAGTTGTGGATCAGGCAATTTCTCTTTGAGTTGAATTTACTGGCACTGGATTCGCAGTGCTTGGGAGGGAGGTTGGGGCTAGGGGGATATCTGGGAGTTAGAGAACAGATCTGGTTTAAGGGCTAGAAGACCCCGTTTCAAACAAAACCCACATCATCTGCAAACACAAATAGACAAAACCTCCTTCGGAAATTATATTTTGTATTTTTATTCCTAACATAGTATCTTGTTTGGTTTATCCTTTTTTTTTTTTTTAAAAAAAAGGCTGGACTTGTCTGTTTCACAGGCTTTGTCCTAAATGTTATGAGTATTCGTTTCAATTGTCAAGACTCCACGTTGGGAATGTTTGAAAATGCCTTCGTGCAAACCAGGAAAAGTCAGTCTTGCCAAGTCATTATCTCTGACTTGTGAAGGCCAGATATTGTCAAAGTTGGGGCATGTGGGTGTGTGTGAGCGCACTTTCATGATGTTTGGGAGACTGGGAATCATGCAAGCTGAGGTAAAATTTAGCGCCCAGGGCTCACTTAAACGGAATCTTTCCTCAGTGAAATCACGGTTACAAATTGCTCTGGATCCAATCGAACATCTAAAAAATACCCCTGTGATTCCGAACTATCTGGGAGGGCACTTGGAAATTTGCTCTACTTAGAGACTGAGGCAGCACAGAGAAGCCCGGACATTGCGCGCAAGCCGAGGCCACAGCCACCCTCAATTCTCAAGGCTGCGCTAGCGCCAGGCCTTGTGGCCGCCGACTCCTGTTTGGAAACGCTAGGACCGGGTTCTCGGCGCGCTCCAGCTCCTGTACCCAACGCCCTTCCAATTCCACGCAAGATTCTCAGAGGGCCCGCCCCCACCATTCACTGGGTGCCTGGGGGTCAGACGTCGCCGGGGAGGAGCGCGGTCCTGGCCAGCCAGCGCCTTTTTACCTGTTGCGTGCAGAAATGCGTAGTTGACATCCGCTTTGGGGCAGCTGCAGGGTTTTTGGTCGCAGGTGCAGGCGACCTTCCGAGTCGCGGCCCGCGGGACCACGCTCCCGCCGCTCTCCGCTGGCTTCTCAGAGTCTCCATAGAGAAGAGCTAGACAAGGACACGGAGCGCGGGGCCGGGTCAGCCGGCGACAGTCTGGCTCCTGCATCCCAGCCCATCCGCAGCCTAGGACTCGGTGGACGCAGGTTGCAGGCTCGGCGACAAGCCAGCCCTAGCCCCCGACCTTGCCCGCCCTTCTCCCCAGAGCGCCAAACACTCACCGCACAGCTTGTTTCCGATGCCGCCGGTGAACTTTTGAGCTACCTGGCACCAAGCTCTTGCTGGGATCGCCAGGCAGAGGGACAGCGAAGTGGAAAGAGAACAGACGGACGAGTGAAATTTCGTTCCAAGTGAACGAGGTCTTTAGTGAGGAGTCTGGGAATCCCGCTCCAACCTCGCGAGCGGCCGCGGGCGACTCTGTTCTCAGCAGGTGGGGTAGCTAGGGGAACCTGACTCCAGGGCTAGCCCTGGCTTCACCTTGTCCGGTGAAGAAAGCCACACCACCGCCCTTCGCACTTGTTCACCAGGTGCGCAGGTTTCCAGACCCTCACTGCTGCGCCAGAACTGTCTTTCCTAGACCCCGGGCTACCCATTTTGTCGCGCTTGCCTTCCAGACCCTAAACTACTCCCCATTTCGTCTTTCTTTGCCCCATTCCTTCCCTGTCGAGAGGTCTCAAAGCAAAGCCCCCCCCCCTTCGTCCTTGAAGTCCATCGATTCCCTCAAACGCTGCTGTCTTTCAGGAGTCTATGCTTAGGGGAATGGGCTGAGACATCCTGGGTATCTTCCCGGGGGACAAAAGACTGCGGAAGTTTGGGGTTTTCACACAGTTAAGGACTTAACCGAGGTAGCAGGGCGAAGCGTCCGAATAAGTTTCCTGTTGCAGATGTCAAAGCTCTGATCATCTGCGCAGCCCTGCAAATCCCAAGCTGGCTATCCACAAAGCTCTCTCGCTCCAGGTCTCTATTGTCCTACCTGTACCCGGGTTCTCGGGATCCCCAGAGCCATCTTCAGATCCGAAGGACCAAAAGCCGGAGCCGGGAGAGGCCATGGGCTCTGCGAGACTGGCGCTGGTCGCCTCCGAGTGGATGCTGGAGAGCTGGCTTCAGCTCGACCCAGCACGCGCGTGCGTGTGTGAGTGTGTGTGTGTGTGTGGCGGGAGGAGGGCAACGCTCGGGGACTGGCGCGTCCGCGAGACGAGGGTGGGTGTCACACAGGGACAGGAAACGTGCTGTCTGCGTGTGCCGATGCTCGTGCCTGTGTGTATGTGTTCCAGTCAGAGCGTATGGACAGGGCTGTGCGGTTCGCAGAAGCTAAATAGAGAAGTCGCCAGGATCTTAACAGATTGGAAAGTGGAAAGGGCCCAAGAGATTTTTAGGGAGAGGGAGCTCGGTGGGGAGATGAGGGAGTGACGGAGGGGAAATGGAGGAGCGGGATCGTGAGGTGCGAGGCTGTGCGTTGGAGCGCGAGTCAGCTGCGGGGGAGGGAGTCGTGCTTGCGCAGGGCTGACCGAGCCACAGGCGCTCCCCACTTCCCGCTTCCCACTTCCTGCGCTGTCCAGGGTGCTACGGCAGCCGGCTGCACGCTGGCCCTAGAGATCAGGGAGACCTTGGAGGGGCTGGAAGGGTGACCGAGACCGATTTTTACGTGTGCATCGATTGGTTCATTGTTTGAGGGCTGACTCTGACTGAGGACAAGCAAAAACCGTTCTTGCGCCCTGCTTCCTCTTAACCAGCGCCGAGGTCGCTGTGACCTCAAGAGCCCAGGCCACCTGGCCGCAATCAGTCACAGCTTCAGAGCGTGGGGAAGGTACCAAGGAGGGAGGGAGGTGGGCCGCTTACAAGCCGACGAACTCATTTTATCTCCTTTGCAGAGCCTAGCGTCTGCCTGCTGAGCTGAGCCAGCCTCGGGGCGCAGGGTTCCCGCGCAGTCATGCACTGGGTCCCCGGACCCACTGTCCAGATTTTGACTGACGGCTGAAGAGAAAGAATGCTGATTGAAGCAATTAAAATCCACGCTGGAGTCTATCACTGAGGACCTCCGGCTGGGAAAAATTAAATAAATAAAACGAACAGAAACTTCTTGAATAGGAACGGGGGAGAGCTGACACAGCCCACAGGATTGATGGTTGATGGGGGAGGGGATCCGGTTATTAGGTGACCTTGGCCTATAGAGGCATGAAACAGCCTATTGTTTGTGCGTGACACAAACACGCGGGGTGCGTAGGAGGCGTGCAGGGGGGTTCCAAGTGAGCAAACCAGACTTCCCAAATATCAGAAGAAAATGCATTCCCTCTTTTCAGGGGGACTCAAACCAATGCTCAAAAGGAATTCTTAAGGTCGGGACTGGGGGGGGGGAAGGGCGTGGATTGCCTAAGAATATAAAATTGTCAACTTCCAGGTCCAGAGAGCAGTAGTTCAGCTTTTTCTAATAAAGAATGAAACGATCCTTTCTGTTTTCCTTTCCCTAAAGGTTCGTAAATAGGAGCTGCACCTTGAGGATTTGGGGCCCTTTGGACTTCGATCTGGTCTACACTGTAACTATGACTCCAGGCTTACGGAGAGCTCAAGAAAGACTGGCAGGAAAGCGCTGGTTTCAGCCATTCCCAATCGCCTTCCCTGGGCGCCCTGGGCTAGTGTTAGCCTTTTCTGTAGTCCCCAAAGCCCTTCTTTCCTTCTCTGAATTTTTAAACAGGCACCAAAGCAGGGACCCTGGAGCCTTCTGTCTTGGCGACCAGGGTGACTTGTTTTGTTAGGGATCCTGAGACCTGGGGTGGCTTTGCAGAGGCCCAAGTCTTGGGTCTCCAAGTGCATTCTCTCCCCAAAGCTTTATCTTCTTCCCACGTGTCCGAATCCAGGGGCCCATGGAGGAGCTAGTTAGTGGATGCCCACTGAAATTGTAGGATCTCTGGTTGCAATTGGTACTGTTGGGTGCAGCCCGAGGCTGCCTCTAAGCTTGCTCTGGCGACAAGCAGGAGCATGGCCAGGGAAGGCTGTAATCTTGAACCTAGGGCTCAGCTTGGTCAGTCTTTAGGGCACTCCCGGACTGATCGCTTCAGCTGGCAGAGGCAAAACCTCCTGGAATGCCTTGGATCCGAAGTCTGCTGGGCGCTTCCTCCTTCAAGCTTTGCCGATATGACTCGGGTTCTTTGTTTAAATCCATACCAAATCCTGCAAATAATTTGCTTCAGGCCAGCTGGCTGGGGTTGAAGCTTTTTTTTTTTTTTACTATGGATGAGTGGTTTGAAATAAAAAGGTTCATAAACACACACACACACACACACACACACACACACCTTCCAAGGAAGAAATGGAAGAAAACAACAAGAGGAAGGTAGAATCTCAACATCTGAATTTAACTTCTTCAAAAACAGTGACTTAAAACGGTGCTGTTTAAATGCAATTAAAGCTCACAGCCTCGATCGAGTATTTTCAAATCAAAGGTTGTTTTTTACATTAAGAAATATTATTTTTTTGCCACTTCCCACTTCAGATGCAAGTGGGATTGGGTTTGTCTTTTAAAAATCCATCTCTTCCTAGACAGCAATTTGCGTTGTAAATTTTTTCATTCCCCCAAAGAGCCCCCCCTCCTCTGGTTGGCGATAACAAAAGAGCTCATGGAGGTAATAATTACAGCTATTAGTTGACAAAGGAGGCAGCGCAGACTGGGAAGGCTGTTGCCGGGAAAAGGCTTTCCAGTTAATGTGGGAGACCCACACCCAAATCTCCAGCATGACCCACAGGAAGGTGTCCTGGGACCACCCATTTCTTGTCTACAGTGCATCCAGAAATCCCTGTGGCAGTTGGGACCAAAGAAGAGCATTTGGTACAAGTTCCCCGTGTCCCTTTGGGGCTTAAATATCGAGGGACCGAGAAAGTATAGATGGAAAGAAAAGGGGACAAAAACAGCTATGACCTTGCAATCTTCCACCAAGGGCTGGCTACTTCCTTTTTCAGTTTTACTTAACCCGGAGTGCAGGGGCTGGGGCAGAGCTGTTTGTGGCCTCTCTACCCAGAAATTGGATGCCTTTGCTGATACTCTTGGGAGGACTTCGGTATTGAGGGGCCACTGGAAACCAGGATTGAAGGATGACAAGCAGAGGAGCAGGGCTCCTCCTTATAGTACCTGCTCCAGGTGGAGTGCAGGAGCACAGAAAACGTAGCCAGCTCAGGGCGCCCTACTCCGCCTCCGATATCGGTGAGCGCTGCGGTTACGGTTTCTTGTGTCAGGTACCAGTCCTGCCGTTCTATCCACACGTTGGCACATGACAGGGTGACTCCTCTGTCCTGTCTGTTTGGTCCCAAACTGGAGTGGAGCTAACTAGGGTAGGAGCGGGGAGAAGAGCACACTTGGATTTTGGGCGTGGCCCTGTCACAGCAGGAGGCTTCTCCTTGGCTGGATCCTGTTTGTAAGATGAACCCGCTGCAGAAGCCCAGGTCTGGGGAGCTTTAGGGGCCCACTCTGCACAGACCCTGACAACTCTGGGACACAGATGTATCAGCGCTCTCTGGTTTGTGTTTTGGGCAGCAGAACCCTGACCTAACCTGACCAAAACCTGTTTGCTTATCCAGTCCTCACTGGAATCCTTCCTGTACCTTCTTTGCCCGCGCAGGATCATGTAGACCTGGTGTCTTTCATGGAGGGGTTAAACCTGGAGGAGATATATATATTCG
>NC_022018.1:15399292-15400852 GCF_000317375.1 Microtus ochrogaster | reverse complement strand
GAAACTCCTGCTTCCTACCCGCTGCCCGTTTGCTCACTTTTATGTGGCCAACTTCCAAGGAGGAGAGGTTACTTCAAATCTGCAGAGGAAGAGACCTTAGTATCTGACAGTTCTCAGCCTGAGGACCAGTGCCAGTGTGGTTGGCCAGGAAGGCTGTGTGGGTGTGGGTTGGGAGGTTCGTCCAGGATTCTAGGTTCAGTTTAAGGTGGGCTATTCTGTAGAGTAGCTGGAGCTGGGGATTAGCTTCTGAAGACAGATCTCGTCTCAGCTCCTGCCACCAGCCCAGCTGTATACCACAGACAGAGCCCCCAAGGCACAAGGCAGAGAAGCCCTTGTAAAACACACTTTCCAAGATGCTTACTTTATTTTATAATCTTACTAATCAAAAGAGGAGAAAAAAAGCAAGTTTTAGATGAGTTCCCCTTCAAAGTTCTTTCCACTTTGTTCTGGCATATCCAAACAAGGTCCTGCGAAAGTCTTTTCAAGAAAGAAGAAATCTCTTAAATCATTTAAAAATGAGCAAGGGGGTGGTGACAGCTCAGACACAGTGGGTACCTGAATCACAAACAGTGGAATCAAGTGGTACATTAGGGTGATGGGGGCAACTGCAGGTGGGAGACGTCTAGAGGTCCAGTATCTGGAACTCCCCAAAGGGGTTTAAGATTCTGAGGGCATCTCGCTGTTGCTATGGTCCTTGCAGCATCTCAGGGTTCAACACTTTGAACTCAGTAGGGGCTACAGTTGCTGCATCAGGCGCTGGCGCTGGGAGGTTTTGCGCAGGAGCCTTCTGTAGTCATAAGGGTTGGCGGAGATCTCCTCGCTTCCATTGGTGGTCCAGCACCTGCAAGTCAGACAGGGTTTCACAGTCAATGGCAACTGCTAGCAGTGGTATTTCCAGATACCCTCCCAGGGCTAGGCGCTCCTCTTCCTTGAGCTAGCCACTAACCACACACATTTAAAAAGACACAACCAAAATGTCAGGCTAAACGAGCCAACTTAACTGGCTGTAAAGATGCTCTGCAGCTTTGCAGAGTTGAAGCTAGTGGCTTTTGTGTTTGGATGAGAGCCAACCACTAGAAGATAGAGATCACAAAGGCTGGCTTTGTTTGGAACAATAATTCACAGTTAATACAAACACACTTACCTTAGTGCTTTATTTAGTTTTTAAGAGACTTTCATCAATCAAGAAGATTCAAGGTGTATAATCTGAATTTTTTTTGGTGTTTTTTTTTCTCTTTTTCGAGACAGGGTTTCTCTGTATAGCCCTGGCTATGCTGGAACTCACTCCAAAGTCCAAGCTGGCCTTGAACTCAGAGATCTGTCTGACTCTGCCTCCTAAGTGCTGGGATTAAAGGCCTGCAACAACACCACCCTGCTCACCTTCTGGTCTTTTAAATCAAATGTCTCTTTTAAACACTCCCTCAATCTGAATAATCACTAATCACTCTAGTAGGAATAAAGTTACTCCTTGTTCTGTTGACTTTTCAAGGTTTCTTTCCTTCTTCTTCTTCTTCTTCTTCTTCTTCTTCTTCTTCTTCTTCTTCTTCTTCTTCTTCTTCT
>NC_022018.1:15385473-15399192 GCF_000317375.1 Microtus ochrogaster | reverse complement strand
CTCCTCCTCCTCCTCTTCTTCCTCTTCTTCCTTTTTCTCTTCTTCTTCTTTTGAGACAAGGATCCTCTACTTAACCCAGACTACACTGTACCTTGTACTGTAGACCAGGCTGGTTGAACTCAGAGATCTTTTTGCCTCTGCCTCCTGAGTGCTGGATTTAAAGACACGTGCCACCACAGCCAGGCAGGTTTCAATGTTTTTAATGAAACTGCTTTACTGGACCCACTGTAAGAGCTCCAGTCAATGTGGACTTTTAGTTTCTGGCCTTCTTTCTTTTACTGAATAGGGAAAACAAATACAAATAACTCATTTGGTACTACAAAAGACCCTAAATAATAAAAGTAATCTTGAACAAAAGAATAAAGCTGGTGACATCACGCTATTTGCTTTGAAAAATCTACAAAAAAGTAATAGCAGCCAAAGAGCATAAAAACAGATTCACAGACGGAGGAACTGGAGAAGAGGGCTCACAAACAGATTCATTTGTCTTCCATTGGGCTTGACTGAGATGCCGAGAGCTTATAGCAGGGAAAGGCTAATGTCTTCAGTAAATGATTTTGGGAAAACTGGATACACACACACACACACACACACACACACACACACACACGAATGGTAACAGAGATTTACTTCACAGCATATACTGAAGTCCACTTAAGAAGATTAAAGACTTAAACTACCACCTAAGACAGAAAATCTGCTAGAAGAAAATATAGAGGAAAATATCTACAACACTGGTTTGGACAAAGGATTTTTGAATATCACCACCAAATCACAGGCAACAAGAGCAAACACAAACACAGACAAATCAGATTATACCAAAAAGCAGGCAAATCAGATTAAAAATACAGCAAACAAAAGAATCAAAGCAGTGAAGAGACAACTTGCTAAAGGGTAATAAATATTCGCAAATGATACAATTGATAAAGGGGACAGTGTCTAAAATCTACAAGGAACTCAAATAATTCAATCAAAACAAGTGAAATGGTTAAAAAAGGGACAAAGGACCTGAAGAGGCACTTCTCAGAAAAAGACACACAGATAACCAAAATGTGCGTGCAAAAAATGCTCAATGCAAGATTGAGTGACTGTCACATTCTAGGAACAAAGGATGCCAGTATCAATAAGTACTACTCTGACTAGAAATAAGAATCAAGTTCCCAACTGTCTGACAAGAAGACTGGTTTGCTTAAAGTGACCTAGTCATTAAACAGGATTAGGAAGTCCCTCTGTTCAGCAGCCTTAACAGATTGCTAAGCTTTTAAAAGAGTGGAAAGTTGAAGTCTTGTTGTTAGGTTAGAGAGATGACTCAGAGAGTGATTATATTTGCTGTACCCAGAAGGAGAAAAAGACAGGAACTCCTGAGGAAACTGGGAGCATGGGGATCATGGGAGAGGGTAGAAGGGAATGGAGGAGGAAGGGAGGCGAGCAGAGAAAAAATTATGGCTCAATAAAATCAATAAAAAAGAAAAAAATTGCTGTACAAGTCTGATGTCCTGAGTTCAGATCTCTGGATGTAGGGGTGGGTATGAGTGATCCCAGAGCTCCTACAGTACCACAGGAGGTAGAGTGGGAGAATTGCTCCGAAGCCTTGAGCGTGTAGCATAGCAGTAAGATCAAGAGGCCCTGTCTAAAAACAAGGCAAAGGTAGAATGCAAAGACCAACTTGCAAATGTCTTCTGGATTCCACACGAGTGCTGTGGCAAAACTCACATAAATATAATGCGCACACACACAATTAAAAAATAATCACATGTTAAGGGAAGTAGCTAGAACAAGCAGGTCACATGTGTGTTTCTATTTATATGAAATGTTCTGAATAACTGCTGAAAGCAAATTGATTAGTGGTTGCCAGGGAACAGGGGTGGAAGGGTGGTGATACTAGTCGGTATTTGGTTTCCTGAAGTTAGGTCTGCATGAAATAAGGTGAATATATTAAACCCACGGAACTGGACATTTTAAAATGGTCAAGTGAATTCTGTTGTATAAATTTTATCTTAAAATTTAAAGAATGACCAACATTATTAATCATCAAGAAAATTTAAACTTAAAATCACAAGGACACATAATCTCACCAATGTAGGATGTCTGTTACCAAAATGTAAATGCTGACGTGTGTTGGTGAGGACGCGGAGGGAAGGAGCTCAGCACAGCACTGGAGTGTGCAGGCTGGTGCAGCCGTCATAGAGGACAGTGCGTGCATTTTTCAAAAACATGAAGGTCTGAGTGTTTAGCAACTGTTATTAATGAGATCCCCAAAGCTCGCTACCAAGCACATCAGCTCAGGAAATGAAGCGAATATCCCGAGAGCTGTGTGTCGTCTAGTGCTCCCAATGCTACTCCCAACACCCAAGCTATGCACTCAAGCCGTGTGCCCACCAGTGGATGAATGGTTGATGGCCAGTTGTGGCGATAAGGATAAACCTGGAAGACAGTATGTCAGATATCAGTGAAGCCCTGCAGGAGCCCACTCGTGTGTGCATCCTAAAAACATCAAACGCATAGGAAGGTGCTCCTCAGGGCTTGGAGACAGGGAGCTGGGGACACACTGATTAAGGAATATAAAATTTCAGTTGGTAGGAATAAATTTAAGAGATCTATTGAGTGACGATAATTCACAGCAATACATTGATGACTTGAAATTCGCTTTAAGATAGACTTCTAAGGATATGTTAATGTTTTCATCATTTTAAAATTTATTTTACATATCAACCCCAGTTTCCCCTCCCTCCTCTCCTGCTGCTCCCTCCCCCATCCACTCCTCCTCCTCTTAGATGGGGTAAGGTCTTCCAGGAAATCAATAAAGCATGGCACATCAAGCTGAGGCAGGACCAAGCTTCTCCCCTCTCTATCAAGGCCGAACAAGGCATCCCACCATAGGGAATAAGTTCCAAAAAGGCAGCTTGTGCCTCAGGTCCTGTTCCCATTGCTGGAGACCCCACAAAAGACTAAGCTACACTATTGTCACCCAGATGCAGAGGGCCTAGGTCTGTCCCATGCCACGAGCTCAGGTCAGCTGTCTCTGTGGCTTTCCCCATCATGATCTTGACCCCCCCCCCTTACTCAAACAATTCCTCCACTTTCTCTTCAACTGGAATCTGAGTTCAGCCCAGTGCTTGGCTGTGGATCTCTGCATCTGCTTCCAGCAGGGGAAGACCAGTTCAGACATCCTCTCCACTACTGCTAGGAGTCTTAGATGGGGTCATCCTTCTGGGTTCCTGGTAGCCTCTTCTCCCTGGCAACAGGTTTCTCCCTAACCTCACAATGCCCCCCTCTGTCAATCACTCTCCCTCTCTGTCCTGCTGATCCCTCATGCTCCCATCCCGCTCTCTTCCCTTTTACTCCCTCCTTTAATTTATCCAGGAGATCTTCTTAACTATTTCCCCTTCCTGGGGCCCTCCATGTGGGTCTCTCTTAGGGTCCTCCTTGTTACCTACCTAGCTTAAATGGGACTGAAGATTATAAAGCTATGCAAATTTTAATCAGTTCAATTTAGCTATTCCACAGTGTATGCGTATTTCAAAAATATTCTTTTCTGTATCACAAATGTACATGATTTTAATTTATCAGTTTAAGTTTAAAATTTATTTTACATTTATCAACTTATCAACTTTAATATGTCAATTAAAAAAATCCATGAAGCATTTTGTTTGTTATTGCTGGCACACTCTTCCCCAGGCCTACTCGAACCTTACTGGGAGGTGTCATCAGCAGTCGGTGACTGTCTGTTAGTAAAGCTATGGATGTACTCATGTACACATAAAGATGCTCTTCCTGAATTAATACAAATTGGGCATATACTTTAGTCTCAAATTTTGCTAATTGTTCCAAGATGTAATTTAGAGCTATTCTTCTTTTGCATTTGTTGTCTGTTTTAATCCAGGCTCTTACTGAGGTTTAGCCACAGGGTTGCTGTGAGTTACCGCCACTGTCTTTCTAAGTTTAGAAAAGCCCACCCCTCTGAGAGTTGCCTTGTTCAGCACTGGTATGCGAATATCACATCCCACTAATCTCAGGATTGTTTGATACAAAGACCACACCTTTGTCACCCTGATAGTCACTGTTTCCTTAAGTCCCCAGCATGGAGCTTTACATAAAGTGGCAATATTAACAGTGGTTAAAGTCACTGAATTTAAGTTTATAAAACCCTGTGTTCAAATCTGTCCCCATCAGTTATTATGTGGGTGACTGCAGTTGCTGCCCTCTGGAAACTTAGCTTCCATATTCATAAAAAAGGGCAGTAATAGTAACTGTCTTACCAGTTCAGTGAAATATCAGCGTAGTGCCTAGAACTAAGTAAGCACTCAACCAAAGCCAGCTCTGGTACCCTTATTCTAGTGGATATTAAATGCACACCCATGGAAGTTGCTAGGAAGCAAGCAGTGTCTCTGTTATATAATGCCTTCATAGTAGGCATGGATCGTCAGTTGGTGAACGAGAAAGAATATAGCAGAGACAAAGGAGTGTCAGCTGTTACAACAGGAAGCAGGCAGACCAGCGAAAAGCAGCTGAGCAGGGTGTGAAAACCCTGGGCTGAAGAACCCTCACTCGGTTTGTGACCACACACAAATCATTTCAGCTCTCTGGCGCTTGGTGTTCTACTCTCTCACACAGAACCTCATGCTTCAGGTAGAACCCCACCAAGTGTGAACAGGTTATAGTTTTGGTTTCAAGATGGAAGATAAATGCATCTTCTTTTTGGAGACCATAATGCAGGTAGCGTTTGAAAGAGCAAATGAAGGTGGATAATGATAGCCATCAGTATTTATAGAAATCCTCCCCTGGGGACACAGTGTGCTAAGCAGGGTATCATTTCACTTCAACTATAACAAGACAGTGAGGCGGGAATTTTGAAGATTCTTTTGTGGGTGTGAAAACTGTGGCTTAAAGAGCTCAGAAAAGATAAAACTTCTCAAGTAGCTCAATCGGGGTCCAACTCAAGACATTTGGACTGAAGAATTCTTCTCTCTAACCATCACTGCACACAGTAAAAGAGAAGAGAGAGGGGGTCTGGGAACCCTAGGCCAACAGGAGCCTGGCTAAGGATTTCCGATCAGTTCCCAGTTCCTGCACATTCTCCTGTTTTTTATGCACCATGTTTATATTCTCCTACGCACCTCTAGTCTCAAAACTTCACCATGAATTTTGGAGAAAAGGGGAAAATTATTCAAAAGAACCGCTATAAATGGGCTGCCTATGCATGCTTCAGCATTGCCAGGGCACAAATTGCAAAAATTTCAGATTTTATGGTATATATAAAACAAAACTGCTTAAAATTGGGATTTTTGAATTTCCATTTAAAATTTAACATTGAAAGTTATACTGCACTGTGCGTTGTTACCTTTCATTAGCCTCGGGACGTTGATCCAGGAGTTCCTTCTGTGGTCTCCATTCTCTTACATTAGAGCTATGCTCCTTTGGTCCAGAATTAGAAGGCAAAAGTTCCTTATAATAGAAGTCTTCCAGACCTAGTAATTTTCCTTGACTGGAAGTGAACACATAAGCATGATCAGTATAATTTCTACTCCCTTGACTTACAGGCCAAGTGTTTCCTTCTTAATATTTACTGTAATTTAAGAGCATCACATATGTGAGAGAAATCTTGAAATGTAAAAATCATTAATCCTGTTCATTAAAAGCATCCCTTACACTGGGCGGTGGTGACGCACGCCTTTAATCCCAGCACTCGGGAGGCAGAGGCAGGCGGATCTCTGTGAGTTTGAGGCTAGCCTGGTCTACAAGAGCTAGTTCCAGGACAGGAACCAAAAGCTATGGAGAAACCCTGTCTCAAAAATTAAAAAAAAAAACAAAAACAAAAAAACCCAAAAAACAAACCTCTCATCCTTACCTTGACTAGCACATTAGCTGCTGACTGGCGCCTCTTGCTTTTGTCAGGTTTGATTTAACATGAACTGGGAGTTTCCAGAACTGCCAGTGACATGGCGCTGATTTGGCCAGTCTACACTCCCATTCACACCAGGCTCATCTAACTGAAGATTGGCCTTGGTGAGTGAATACAGAGAACTTTCAAGTGCTTTCATCCATAGCCTTAACTGACTTCCGCTATAGGTATCATCAGGTGATAAATAGGGAACTCTGTTTATGTTCAGTATAAGCACCCCCTTCTATTGCTAGCATTATCTGAAAGTGATTTGGCATGAGAACAAAATTAGAATGTCAAAACATTGAAAAACTGCAATATTAAAGGGAAAGGAGTCATGTGAAGGTAAGTGTACCATATCTACAACAACTTCAACCCTTGCCATCCTAATAACCCAAAAAAATATAAAACATGACATTAAATATGTAAAAGGATCATACTTCTTTCCAAATATATGTGATTGCTAATAAAATTTGAACATAAAGATTTATAGTTTTATTTGAACAAAATGGTGCTGTAATTTTGAAGAGATGATTACCTGTCTTTTCTTGGTCTCCGTTTTTCTTCTTGGATTGACTTCTAATGGGAATAGAATAATTGAAAATACATAATATATAGTAATATGAAATCATAATGCATAATTTATTATCTTAATTTATTATCTTAATGATGGATGAGAAAGAAGGAGAACAAGAATAAGTGATTACTAGCTTATAAAACTATTTCATATAACATATACTATGTGATTCTGTTTATATGGGGTTCTATAAAAGGCACATACATAGACAACAGTCAATTAGTGATTACTTAGGATTTGGGTCAGGAATGGGGTGTGGGAGTGACTGATAGTGGGTAGAGTTTCATCTTGGAGTGATAGAAATCTTGTAGAATTGACTGTGGTGATAATACAACACTAAAAGCTATTGTGTTGTACTTCAACTGGGTGATTTATATGGCTTGTGACATATCCTAACACACTATGAATGAATGCACCTACATATGGACCTCTCTGTGTGCACATCCAAGTAGATTATGTGATAGGTATTAGGTAGTTTGCTATTTGTATTTGGAGCTACAAGAGTAATCTAAGCCAGAGACAGTGGTTTTTAACTCAGCAGTGACTGAGGTCATGACAGATGATGAGATTATTCTAAGAAACTCAAAGGTGAACGGGTTGTAAGTTTGAATTCTGGGCAACACCATAAAGGAGAGAAGCATGGTGCAGAACCATGGTGAAGGGGAAGACTAGAGTTGACCCAGCTAACTGGGAAGCCAGATGTGAGCTTCATTTTCCTGCCTGTGGCATGTGACTCTTGTTTCCGATGAACTCTCAGATTCTCTGGGTTTTCCTGGGCATGGAGTTCTGTTCCTATCGGCCAGGAATTTGCAGAAACTCAACAAAGTTTCACTTCTCTTTTTCTGCTTGTAGGCATTGGAATGAATGCCTCTGTCCAGAGGGCTTTCCTATGACGGATTTTCCTTTCTAGGTTGATATTTATATGTAAGCTCAGAGAAGCGGTTACCAGAAAAAGTTTCTGGGTGAATACGGTAGGTCCAAGACTACAAGAAAAGCCAGGACCATGAGGATAATGGCTGGAGGGAAACAAAGGGGACACTTAATGGGTTATCTGTGAAATGGAATTTGAAGAGGGCCTCCATGCTGCAAGGCCTTCTGGGGCAGCCTAATGTAGCCACGGTTTCCGTTGGTCTTCAGTTTGACTGCAAGAATGAGCCACTTACATGGAGTAGATAATAGTAGGTAGAATCTTCAGGGTTATTTAATGTTTTGGGTTTTCGGGGTCTTCTCGGAGGTCTCAATATTTTTGGCTCTTCTTTAGAGACACCTATAAGAAAGGTGATTGTAAATAAGTTCTAGATTCAGAAACTATGTTTTCCTTCGGATAAATGAGAATGTCTGCATGTAAGCTGCATTTGTTATTCACCCATGTCATATTTCTTGTCATGTGCTTTCTTCCAGTTGTCTGACAATTTAGGACTTTGAGAGGAAGAGGGAGAAAACAGAGCAAAAAGAGTTTGGTAATGTGGAATAGGGACACAAGTTCATAAAAGGGATGAGGTCACGACCACTCTTAGAATATTCAAGCTGAATCTACTTATTTCATTTTTACCTCAATTGAAAGAAAATAAAAATAAAGTATCAAGTTATTATATATATTCTTAGCATTTTCAGAAACACTTTAAAGTTGTCTGTGACTAAATTTTAACTTGATTTTAATACCATTTAAAGTCGGATTGAAGTATTAGAACTATCCTATTGCAACAAAAATAAATTGAAGATGGTAAAGAATCTGAATAATTGCTGTGCAAGTGAGGAACAAAAAAAGATTCTGAGAATAAAGGAATTCTTGGCTCTGCAGCCATTAAATTGTCTCTATTCAATCTGAGTATTATTACAGATTCCATTGAACATGGCTATTGGGGCTGGGCAGGCACAAAGGAGGAAGGGAATAGGGGAGAAAGGCAGCAGAAGAAAAACAACTAAAAAAATTTTGTTTGAAAAGGGTCACAATGACTTGCATAAAATACAGCCAGCCCAATCCTAGCATGGCTGGGGAGGGGCTTATAGAGTCCCAACTCTTGTCTATGAAGCTGTTGGCAACTGATGACTGTTGGGGAGAAAGCTTTCTACAGGGATGAGGTCCCTGAGATGCTACCCACATTCTAGCACCTTGTCCCACAGATTAAAAAGGCTCAGCGGGTATTTAAACACAGAGAGCAAGTGGAGTTGGTTGGGGTGGGAGAGTGGTAAAGATGTAGAGGTTGAATTAGAGAGAATGGGAGGGTGGACTTGACCAAAATATGCTACATGTACATATGAACATTGAACAAAATACTTCATTATTTAAATCTTTATATATTTATTCTATGCATATAAATGATTTCTCTGTGTACTAAATGACTGCCTAGTGCCAGTGGAGTTCAAAAGAGGGTGCTGGGTCATTTGGAACTGATTCCTTGGAACTGGGATTATAAATGGTTGAGAGTCACCAAGTGGATGGTGAAAATCAAAGCTGGGTTTTCTGCAAGAGAAGCTAGAGCTCTTGACCACTGAGCCATTTCTCCAGTCCCAGAAGATCAAGAGTACTCTAGGAAGACAGACTGTAGGCCCTTTCTGTCCCGGTCTTTCTGTTCTTCGCACCTCTGAGTGTCACTGTCATCAACCTTCTGACCCAAGGACCATATTTCTGAAAGTGGACTCCATTTCCTGCTTTTTCCTGAATTCTCAGAACTCAGTGAAGGATTTCTGGTTGGGGCTGCAGCAATAGCTCAGCAGTTAATAAGAGAGCTTCCTGCTCTTCCAGAGGACCAGAGTTCAGTTGCCAGCACCCACGTCACACAGCTCACAATTTCCTATAATGCCAGCTCCATGGAAATCTGACCACTTCTTCTGGCCTCAATTGGCATCTGTACACATGTGTGCAAACACACACACACACACACACACACACACACACACACACACGAACAGGGGTAAAGCTGCATTGACAAACCAAGAACAGAGGCCTCAGAGGAAACCTGCTGGTGTAATACTGTGATCTCAGACTTTGAGCCTCTAGAATGGAAGAGTTATGCTGCCTAAGACACTTGATCTGAAGTTTGCTACAGTAGCCCCAGAAAATGAATATAGAGCCAAGCTTGTATTTGTTGCTACTGCTGCTCTCTCTCTCTCTCTCTCTCTCTCTCTCTCTCTCTCTCTCTCTCTCTCTCTCTTTCTGCTTTTAGGGTTGAAGTTAACAACGGATGCCTTCCTTGATTGTTCACCACTCCTTTATTGAGCCAGGGTTTCTTGATGAACCAGGAGTTTGAGAATTACTGCTAGTCTATGTAGACTGCTAGTCTATGTAGCCAGCTTGCCCCTGCGATCTTCTGTCTCTGCTTCCCTAGTGCTTTTCTAGTGGTCACCATGCTTGCCTGGCTTTTTCGTGGGCTCTGAGGATTCCAACTCTGGTCCCTGTGCTTGCAGGAGAAGATGTTTAGGTCCTTTTCCTATGATGGTTTTTATACACACAATGGGCATAGAGTGCTATGGGCGATGCTTACTCAAGTTCTGACATGGCCCTGACAGACTCCGGACCTTGCCCAGGTGGGCAGCACGAGACAGGGGTTTGGAGCCGTTAGGAGGTTATATACACATTAGCTGACAGGCATTGGGCTGAATGGACAGTAGATGCTCGCTGTAGTTTTATTAAGTGGGTCACTGACTTGCCATCACGTATGAAATCAAATATCCAACACTCCAAAGATAAATGTAAATAAGACAGCCAATAAAACTCTGGGAAGAAAATCCAGGTGAATTCATGAAGCACTTAGGGCTATAAATACCTTAATCAAAATTCAGGAGTCAGAAAGCATACATATTTGTGCATCTTAAAATAGCTAAGGAGCTGAGATGTGAGTATGCCAGGGATACAAGTCTTGCCTAGCACATTCAAGGCCCTGGGTTCAGTCCCCAGCACCATATAAAAAAGACAAAAGCTTTTATGTGGCAATAAATCAAAAGGGGTAAGACAAACTTGGAAAGCTGTATTTTACAGCCCCCCCCCACAAATAACAGGCAGTTGAGGTAAGTGCTGATAAAAGCCCACAAATGTGTAGACCAACAGGAAGATGGAAAAAGATACAGATGAGATCAAGATGAGCAAGTTAATACAGTAAGTCAGCATCAAAGGCAGCTTTACAAGGGGAAAGGCGGCAACAATGATCATTTTTGTTGCAGACAAATGAGCAAAGATTACAAAGAAACCCTTACAGGCAGGATGTCAGAGCAAGCATATGTTCTCAGATGGCTGAAGCAAATGCCAATTGTTACAGACTTTTAGCAAAGTAGACTCACAATAAAAAACAAAACAAAAGCCCCACCTTTTCCCTCAATAATCCTATTACCTTTAAAGTTTATCTCATACTTATAATTCTAGTAAACAAAAAAAGTTTCAAAGATGTTTGCTCAGTATCTTTCCATAGTGACAATGGTTGGGAAAAAGCAAGTAAGAACACATGAATGTATTTGCAAAGCATAGGAAAGAATATGTGTTTTATATTAAGGATTTGTAAGAGGAGAGTAAAATGGGCTGGAGGCAGAGAAGGAAGCAGGATTAAAGGGAAAAAGAAAATGTAAGCTAAGAATGCATTTATAAAAATATTTATAAATACACATATGGGTTTGAGTGTATCACAGCCCTAACAAAGCACAAATACATTGAATTAAATTTTTAGAATATTTAAGTACTCTTATGCTTTATGGAATTCATATTAGCTTAGTTTTTCAGCTTCTTTGTTTTCACCAGGACTTCTAAAACAGGGGTTTGAGTGTTGTTAAAGGGGTGGCTTCCTAAGACATTGCCCTATGAGGTGGACAGCCAGGAATGAAAACAATTGGTGGGTCTGATCGCTCTGCCAAATTTCCTGTTTTATTTTCTGGTTTCTGCAAGCCCCGCCCCCTGAGAGTTTATCAGCACACAGGAGAGGCACAAGTTTATTCAGTGCCCCAATGTCCTTCTTCATTTTGTTCCTTCAGGGAACACAAGCCTTGTCAACTAATCACCCTGTCCCCATAATTACAAAAATGACACAAACATTTATAATCACAGACTTTCCACAGTGTATCAATGTTGGCACTAGGAAAATTAGGTTTGTGGCTATTTCGTGTGATGTGAATGATAAACGCAGCCTGCAAAGGTTACAGCCAGGAGGCAAGGCATTTATTCATATTGTAGTGCTGGTGATAATTTCCTTAAGTGTTTCGATTTATCAGAAACATACCTTTTGGATAATAAATCGGCAGGCATTTCAATTTATATCCAGAAGAAAGGAGACAAATTTAAAACTCACTGCTAGCATTTGCTTTTGAAAGTTTTAAGTTCCGTATTTTTCTCATTTAGTGATAATTACACTGCTTTACTTACAACTTCACCCAGTGTGATTTCCCTGAGCATCAAGGTCCTAGGTCAGGCGTCAGCAGCTGCACATTGAGCTACTCTCTTTTCTTAAGAAGCCAGTTTTTCAGTTTTTGTAAATTTCCATTTCTTCTTGACAGGCTATGACCTTCAAGAAATACAATGACCTATGTAATTCTTAAGGACTTCTCCACAGATGCCCTAAAAACACTCATCCAGGACTGATGGCCACTTGTAGTTTCCCATTCACCTGCCCTCAGGCCAGGCTCAGAAACCTAGAGACCTGAACCCAAGTCCTGTGTGTTAAGGTAAGTTTCAAAGTGCTCTTCTTGGTCTGGCCTGACCTCCTCCCTTTCTCTCTGGGAGACCTTCTCAGTTCTCACTGGACCTGGTTTGATCTTTTGCTTTTCCCGTGGGTGCTCATGTTCTCCTCGCTGATGGAAGGAGCAGGGTTAAGGTTGAGTGTCCTTAGCAGTAGGGGTGCAGCATATTGTCCCTTGTGAGTGACCTGTTTCAGTCTCCTGACCTTCTTCACAAGAGAGCTACTGCTCTTCCCTCCATCTGAACTGCACAACTCATGGCTTTGGATACCAGGGCTGGCTTACAATCACAGTTACCATGGACTACCATGGCTACCGTGGACTTTCAGTGTTTGTGAACTCTCGGCCTTGGGCACTTGTTAATAACATACAGAGCCTTGAGAATGTATAGGCCCCTCTGGTCTTAATTTTTTCCCATATATGTTGGAAGGTATTCTGCATGCTATGGGAGGAGAAAGGAAATAATTTACATAACTCAGACACAAATTCTGTGACCTCCAACAGTGACCTGCCTGTAGTATATACTTTTGCAATAATGGCACAAATGATATGGAATAACCAACCACTTTTTGATTGGATTTAAGCCCCACTCCATAAGATAGAATCTGTACCAAACACTGTTAAAGTGGCCAAGAATCAGAGGATAGGTCATAGGCCTAGGGGAAAACCTACTACTATTATTCTGCTAAAGGAACACAGCAATAATGACATATTGCTATGCCCACAATCAGTGCTTAACTCAATCCTCATTAGAGAAGCTTCTTCCTGTCGTAGATGGAAATTAACATAGAGATTCAGAACTGAACAATGTGTGGAGAGTGACTTTGGAGCACCCAGTCCTTAACGGGGGATATTTTCACCAAAGCCATCCCCTCAAGGTCAAGTGATCTGTGAATAAGAGGAGGCAGAAAGATTGGAAGAGCCAGAGGTGGTGGTGACTCCAAGGAAACAGTGTCTTCCAGACACAGCAGGACTGATTGACATCAAACTCACAGAGACTGTGACAGCACACACCTCCTGCCGCTTTAGCCACTTCAAAGACAAGAAGGAAAAAACAGTCCTACTCCAGGGTGAGAGCCACAGCTACCCACTTGGCGATCCTTGCCTCTTGGACCTATCACTATACACATACCACATGCTTTGGTCACCTTCATTGGGCTGAGCTGAGGCATTTCCAACCTCAAAGACCAGTCTTGCTTTAACCTATAGGACTAGCTCTGGATTTGCTCACAGACATCATGCAGTTATATGCCACAGCAAACGCACACAGGCCTGCACAGTGATGCAGATGGCAACTGAGAGAGCACTGCACTCCAGGCAGGGGAGACACCATCATTAAAACTGATGTACATCATCATTGTAGATCATCCAAAGACTCCAGATGAGGTTTATTGATAAAAACCCATGATTATGTGCTTAGAACACAAGGGAACTTAGTAGTGGTATTTAAGGTCTCTATGGTTCCTTTCAAACTTAATAAAATGTTGAATTTATCTGAAAAAATATTTAGATATATATAGTCTGAGGTAAAAATGGTAAAACCTTGTCTTTTTTTCAAAGAGCCAACTAAACACACACACACACATACACATACACACACACA
>NC_022018.1:15379343-15385373 GCF_000317375.1 Microtus ochrogaster | reverse complement strand
TATGCATGGTTTAGGTTTCCCCTGCCCTTTGCTCTGTAACACAGATGACAATTTGAGAATCTTCTCAAAGAGCTGAGCTACATTAGTATTTTTCAAAAGCCATTATTCCTTATTAGAGCATGTCCAAACACGGTAGCTGGAAGAGACACCAAGCTACCTTTGGCTTATATGCAGAGGAGACACTACTAGGCAGAGTGAAGTAGCTTGCTTCAGGTTGCAGTGGCGTTGGACAGGTTCTTCATTTTCCCTAGCACTGAAGACAGTGAAGATGGAATGTGTCCACTCAGCTCTGATGAGAACTTTGCTCTCCTTCAATCAGACACTGAGTCTTTCTAGAACTCTTGGCAATGAACCACTTCTCCTTGGGGGAAGAGTGAGCTGTCTTGTTTACAGAATTACAATTCCCATTCTGGAGCAATATTTCATCCTGTAGTTGGATTAGCTTGCAAATTGCTATGATTATTCTTTGATAAATGCATTTTAAGAGACATTAATATTCCATGGATGGCGTGTCATTACTTATTCTTTTCTCTTCGTCCAACCTTGTTTCTTACACAATTTTTCTCTTTTTAAGCTCTGATCATTTCCTTGGCTATTTCCTCATAAGTAGTTTTACTGGGTCAATTATATAAACAATTTCTTTTCCTTCCTTCCTGCCTGTTAGTTTTTCTTTTTCTTTCTTCTTCTCTCTCTGTATTGTCCTCCCATTTTTCAAAATATTGAGTATAATCTCACTCTTCTTTCTTTCTTTCTTTCTTTCTTTCTTTCTTTCTTTCTTTCTTTCTTTCTTTCTTTCTTTCTTTCTTTTTCCCTGACCGGGAAACAAAAATATCACTCTTCTTATATTTGGCAGTAATAAATAAGTACATTCTCACCATTGTTCAACTTTTCCTTATTCTTTCTATTTTGATAAGTAAAACAGTCACTTGTTTTAATTTATACTCTTTATTCCTGGATGTCACACATGTGTTCACTCATCAACCATGTACCTGCTTATGCAAACCAATCAGTGTCTTGA
Source organism: Microtus ochrogaster (assembly GCF_000317375.1). Taxonomy (NCBI): domain Eukaryota; kingdom Metazoa; phylum Chordata; class Mammalia; order Rodentia; family Cricetidae; genus Microtus; species Microtus ochrogaster. Next base: position 15,384,355 of record NC_022018.1, on the reverse strand, counting down.
GTCTCCTTTCTACATTCCTGGCTTTCCTAATCTGTGTGAGCACTTTCTCTGTCTCACACACAAGCCTGCACATTTCTCTAAAATACCCTCACTGGATTCTTGTCAGTTCTTCAGTCTTCTGATGATTCCTTTGAGTCCCTAGAAGGTCTGAGCACCCTAAATCATTATCATTTTTCTCTTGCTCCTTTATTCTCATGCCATCTTTTTCTGAGCAGAGATTGTGAAGTACTCAGACACAGACACTGGTCTCTGTCTTCCTCAACCTTAAAAAATAACAGCTCTGGAAAAGGTTTGGATAGTCAGTGACAACTAAGAACCTATTGAATTTTCTCTCTGAAATCAGAAACAGTTTTAAACACTATCCAGCTGTGTCTTGTTGGCTTGTGATAAATATTTTAATAAAATTAGGTTGATTTTAGGTGTACTCATGGTTGTATGATGGAGTTTTTACTATGGAAGCATATGTCTTCAGTGATGACATCATTTTATTCATTTTGTTGATCATGTACTTTTTCTATCTGAAATGTATGAATGATCTTTAGTAAAATTAAAGTTTGAGGGCAGAGATTTAGAATGAATGCTTTGTTTTATATTATTTTTCTTTTTTATTGAAAACAGATGCTTTTTCTCATACAGTTTTTCCTGATTACAGCCCCCACTTTACTCCTCCCAGTCCTTCTCTATCTTCTCTCCCAACCTGATCCACTTCCTCTCTGACTCTCATTTGAAAAGGACAGGCTTCCAAGAGATAATAACCAAACATGACAAACAACAACAATAAAACCATCACATAAGAGTTAGTCAAGGCAAACCACAGAGGAAAAAGACCCCCAAGAAAAGGCACAAGAATCGGAGACACTTTTTCACACTTTCAGGAGTCCAATAAATACACTAAACTGAAAGCTACAATATATACACAGAGGACCCGGTGCAGACCCGTGTAGGCCTGTGCTTGCTGCTTCAGTCTCTGTGAGTTCATATGAGCTTTGCTCAGTTGTTTTAGAGGGCCTCGTGTTTCTGATGCCCTCTATCCCCTTTTGTACTTATACTGTGCCCACCTCCTCATCTGTGGGATTCCTTCAGCTCTGAGAACAAGGTTTTGATGGAGACAACCCATTTATAAATATGTGGCACAAAGTCTTCCCCCCCTTCCTCTCCCCCCTCTCTCTTGATGTCTGGCTGTGGGTCTCTTGGTTCCCACCTACTGGAGAAGAAAGCTTAACTGAAATATTTTAAATTCTTGCAATGCCATAGTGTCTCCCCTTGTAATCCTGAAGAACAACACATCATTCCATCATGCATCTCTTCTTTATTGTCTCTTTGTGATTTCCTTGTAAGCTTCATTTTAAGATATTAATTTCCAATATTATTTCCAGTGAGTTATATTCCATTGTACTAGTTTATAAGAAAAAATAACTGTGATACATATCAACCTATGTATCATCTATTGATCTATCTGTCTATCTACCATTACCCATCTCTTATGTCATCATCTGTATATCCATACTTAACTTTGTTGCTGAAGCAAATTATTGCTGAGACCTATTCCTTGCATTGTTAAGGCAATTCTTTACATTGTTAAGGTGTAATTCTCCCACCATTTTATGCATCCTCTTTCATGATTATTTTCCTCAGAAACATCTCCACCTTCATACTATATCAGCTGAAACTGTTGCTTTTTACATTTTATTTTAATTTTGCTCTTGAATGGAATGGTTTTCATTGTTTCATAGTTAATTGTGATGTTGGTTTTAATTGAGGAAATACACACATTGCTAAAGAATATACTTCAGGTTTTAGTTTACTGGGTTTTGCATTTTATCAACACTACATGCTGGATTCTATTAAAAAAGGCTTTGGTATTTATCGAGATTTTTCTTCTGACCTTTTGATATAGAGTTATATTCATATCATACATATCACTTGGACAGTCTCTCCTATATGCTGTTGCATTCCACAGGAGAGCACTGTTTTCAGGAATTTTACCTTTAAATCCATAACTGACATGGGCTGATTCAGGTTGAACAAAACATTGATTTGAAACCTTTTGTTCTAAGATGTATAGACTTTCTAAAATAGATGTCATTTCATTTTATTTTTATATTTTCTTCTTAAACATAACACACACTGTGGATATTAGCTGTTCTTTGAATATCTGAGGACATTGTCTAAATATGTTCTTACATACTGTTTTGGAAATATTTTTTTTTTTTTTTTTTTTTTTTTTTTTTTTGAGACAGGGTTTCTCTGTGGTTTTGGAGCCTGTCCTGGAACTAGCTCTTGTAGACCAGGCTGGCCTCGAACTCACAGAGATCCGCCTGCCTCTGCCTCCCGAGTGCTGGGATTAAAGGCGTGCACCACCACCGCCCGGTTGGAAATAATTTTTGATGGAATACCACTGTAATGTTTTTCTTTGGAAGGCATATTATATTAAGTAATTAATTTTGCAAAGTTAATTGGCTTTTCAGAAGGCAGGCATTTTAGTATTTTCATAATGTAGTTGGTACAATCTTATCCTTATTTCTATTTATTTATGTATTAAAAATAATTAGGACTTTTTCTTTTTGTGTTTAGTAGCATTACCGTAGCTTCATTTATATAACTGTATTTCTGTCTTGTACTGCCTCTTCCCCCAGTGCCCTTATGTTTGAACTCCACAAGGGCTGAAACAATTCATTGGGTGAGCCTGCATGATTCAGTGGTCTCAGGGAATGCCCTTACAGACAGATCTGGAGGTGAGCTTCACTGTACCTAGCTGAGCTGGCAATCAAGATCAACCATGACACCTGACTATTCTAAGTTTGGGCTTTATTGAATCGTTTACAAACCAAGGATCATCTAAAATTATATTGCATGGTAATTATTAAAAGAAATTTAAGCATTGTATTTATAAAAATAAAAACAAAAGTAACAGATCAAAAATTGTTTTAAAGCAGCTTGTCTTACTTCTACAACGCTTACATTGTCTTTAGACTGAATTTCTGACATGTAAACTAAATCCATTCCAACAAAACCGAAAAGCTTGAGGTGGAAGCAAAACTTCTGCAGCCAAATTACTTTTTCATATTGCATAGATTTTTAACTCCTCAAGACTGCAGAGGACATGGAATTAACACAGAAACAGAAGCAAAGCAATTAACAATGTGCTTCCAAGAGCCCATTAAGTTTTTGATACAGATGCATGATCAAAGGCCAGCACCGCAGGTAGCACGGAAGCTGAGCAGTCCTTGGCGTGTTTGGACACCGTGCTACTCACTCGTACAAGAGCAAGTCCAACAGGGGCTCCATAAGTGCCCTTAATATAACAGCACTGCAGTAAGGTAAATTCACATGCAATGTGCTTACTATTTCATACCACTAGAGAAAGAGGCCTTTAAAAAAATCTAGCATAATTTTAAAAATTGTTATTAGTCATAATGGGCTAGTCCCTAAACTCCTCAAAAGAATAATCAGGTCAGACTAATTTTTTTTATCACAATGATATTTTGATGTGAAAAAACGAATGAAGTGAACAGCTTTTTGCCAATCCTCCTGCTGCCAGTGCACCCCTCCCCAACGGAGGTGACCATGGCAAACTGAGTCCACTGGAAGCCCTGAGTCTATTCTCCTTCCCTTAAGTTCTTCCTGCAGGTATTCTGTCACGTAACAAGAGAGGTAACTGACACATCAAGGGTATTTTATGAATGACATAAAACTTTCAAAATAAGTGAAAAAAAAAGATGCTATTTTCCCATGACATTTACTTTGAAAACAGTAGTGAAACTTTTCCCTTTGATCTGCTCTCTGTGTGCGGAGCAAGAGCCATCTGTGGCTTAGGATGCACTGACAATACCATGGCAATGAATAGAATAGTATCCTTATTTGTTTGCCGGGCACCACCTAAACTTGCAGCCTTGTGGATTAGTCAGTGCCTCTCCGTAAGAGAAGAAAGGGGGCTTATGTCTATGGTACCAGGGTTATTCATGCCACAATCGGTCTTTGTTTCCCCTCTGTTCAATGGGCAACACAAATTTCCAGGTGTATCATATTTAAGAAGAAAAGCATCTCTCTGCCTGAAAGCATTTGACAGGAGGAATCATGCAATGTATGTGACAGGCCTGGACAGCTCTCAGGGCAAGAGTATTCACTAGGATCTGTGACTAAATGGCCAACTTCTAGCTCACATGTACCACATCTAGCTGTGCATACTGCATTCTTGTCCTAGTTAGGGCTACTATGATGAAACACCATGGTTACAAGCAATACAGACTTCTGAGGCATGAAGCAATCAAGTCTCAATCATGGGACATTTTGATAGTGGGATGTTTGAAAACGAGTCTGATTTAGTTTACCAAAAGAGTTTTTTCTTAGAGGTACAGGGTGTGCCAGGAAATGCTTGGAAGGAGTGGTCTGTGCTCATAGAGGTTCCTAGTACATCAGCCATAGGCCTGGATCTTCTTTCCACAGCTGAAGGAAGGCTCTAGTAGAACCATGTTTTCCTTAGGTGAACTGTATATGTGAATAGCTGTTCTGATTAACTAAGAATATCTGTATCAGGTCTTCTTCTCTGACCAGAGGAGCTTAGAAGCAAATAATATATAAGAAAATCAGCAATAGTTTAAGGAGTGAATTGTTTTGAAAAAAACAAATTTGTAAAGCCTTATTACCCTGGACATTATACTTTGTTGTACTCGTTGTGTTTAGAGGAAATGAAACAATGTTCTAGCTAATTAATTAACAGACATTGAATATCTACTGCATGATGAATAAATGGGTACACAGTGTGTGAATGATCCTGGGTGGGAAAGGTTTGGGGTAGATAAATGTAGACTGAAAATCCATTTCTGTGGTGAAACCCAAACACCTTTGGGAAGTCTGTGATACTAATAAAATGTATAAAGAAAACTGGAGGAAAGTTGCCAGACTAGAAAGGGTAAGAAATGGATATGTTGCGGGAGGTCCTTCCGCTCCTCCAGCCTATAGCCACTGAGATACCAGCCCATTGGGGCGTGGTCTCTCTCCCTTTAAAAAAG
>NC_022018.1:15373904-15374693 GCF_000317375.1 Microtus ochrogaster | reverse complement strand
TGCTGTGGCATTGTTTGTGACTTACGCCTTCATGGATAATTGGACTTCTGGGTTTAAATGTGGTCACATGATAAGCATACACTGATCTATAAGGGAAATTAGCATCTAAAATTTAAGATGGGGTTTACCTAGCTTTGAGATAAACCTGACCTAGTGAGTGATTAGCCTCACAGCTGGACAGCCCAGTCTCTAGGCACTAGACCCTGGGGCAAAAATCGTGGGACCCTCTGCCACCCACCTCAGCTACAAGGGCAGACTTCCTGCAGGTATGCTGCTCCAACACCCCTCCATTGCTCTTCCCCCAAACCCACCCATCTCTCAAGACCTCGGTGACTCACTGAGACACAGACACCAACAGCAATGATTAGACAAAGAGGAAAAGGCACTGCCTGCACCAGTTGGGAGTAAGAGTGGGCAGGCACCAATGCAAGAACACATTCAACAGCCTTAAAAGCAATATGGCACCACCAGAACCTCTTGTTCTACAACAGGAACACCTGAACATCCCAACCCAGAAGAAGCAGAGGAAAACAACCTTAAAGACAACTTCTTGAAGATAATACAGAGCCTTAAAGAGGAAATAAAAAAATCCCTTTAAAGAAACGGAGAAAAAGAGAAATAAAAAATTGGAAGAAATCAATAAATCTCTTATTTACACTAGTGAATTAACAGACCACCTGAAAGCTCTAGAACAAAAAGAAGCAAACTCACCCAGGAAGTGTAAATGACAGGAAATAATCAAATTGAGAGTTGAAATCAATAAAATAGAAACAAAGAGAACAACACAAA
>NC_022018.1:15352176-15372804 GCF_000317375.1 Microtus ochrogaster | reverse complement strand
AAAAAAAAATCAGTAGCCTTCCTATATACAAATAATAAATGGGCCAAGAAAGAAACCAGAGAAACATCACCCTCCAAAACAGCCACAAATATAAAATATCTCAGGGTAACTCTAACCCAACTAGTGAAAGACCTGTATGACAAGAACTTTAAGTCTCTAAAGAAAGAAATTAAAGAATATATCAGATAATGGAATGATCTCCCATTCTCTTTGGTAGGTAGGATCAGCATAATAAAAATGACAATCTTACCAAAAGCAATCTACGGATTCAATGAAATCCCCATAAAAATCCCAACACATTTCTTCACAGACCTTGGAAGAACAATACTCAACTTCATATGGAAAAACAAAAAAAAAACCTAGAATAGCTAAAACAATACTGTACAATAAGCGAACTTCCAGAGGCATCACCATTTCCTGACTTCAAACTCTTCTATAGAGCTATAGACATAAAACAACTTGGTATTTGCATAAAAACAGACATGTAAACCAATGGAATAAAATCAAAGATCCTGACATTAATCCACACACCTATGAACTCCTGATTTGTGACAAAGAAGTCAAAGGGTACAATGGAAAGAGGAAAGCATCTTTAATAAATGGTGCTGGCATAACTGGATGTCAACATGAAGAAAAATGCAAACAGATTCTTATCTATTGCCATGCACAAAACTCAAGTCCAAATGTGTCAAGGACCTCACTGAACTTGACAGAAGAGAAAGTGGGAAGAAGTCCTCAATTCATTAACACAGGGGACCACTTCCTAAGTAGAACACCAGTAGCAGAGACACTGAGAGCAACCATCAATAAATGGGACCTCCTAAAACTGAAAAGCTTCTTTAAGACAAAGAACACAGTAAATAAGACAAACAACAGCCTACAGAATGGGAAAAAGTTTTTCCCAACCCCACAATGGATAGAGGCCTGATCTCCAAAATATATAAAGAACTCAGTGCTGTCCTTCAAGAAATCCTTCCCATCATGGCAATGCCCTGCTGATCATGTCAGAACCCTTGACTCAATTCTTTTCTCATGTAATCAAGCACCCTAATCCTTGGTGATCTACCAAAGAATATAGATAGAAATATTATTTTTAGCTTTCTTGTTACTATCCATGGTTTCCTTCATGCTGTCAAATCCTATTCACACCAGACAAATGAAGTATCCCCAAAAATAATATTGTTTAGATAGGACAAAATGATATTTTCACCATCACAATAATTCAGATACACAATACACAACTTCCTTTTTTCCTAAATTGGACTTAATTCCTACCTCTTAGTACTCATTTCTGTTTCCTAATATTTTTAAAAGAATTTGTGGGGCTGGATAGATGGCTCAGAGGTTAAGAGCATTGGCTGCTGCTCTTCCAGAGGTCCTGAGTTCAATTCCCAACAACCACATGGTGGCTCACAATTATCTGCAGTGAGATCTGGCGCCCTCCTCTGGCGTGCAGGCATACATCGAGGCAGAATGTTGTATACATAATAAATAAGTAAATAAATAAATAAATCTTAAAAAAAAGAATGTGTGTAGGATGTGTGCATGTGTGTGATCATGTGTGGGGCCAGAAGTTGATGTTGGGTGTTTTCCTCTGTCACCCTCCACTGTACTTACTGAGGTCAGGTGTCTTGATGAACCAGAGCTTGCCAGTGTGGCCAGTTTAGCTAGTCATGTTTTACATCCTATCTCTACTCTGTGAGAGCTGGTGTTACCTCTGTGCTGGGGATCCAGACTCTGGCGCCCATGTACATGGCAAGTACTGTATTCACTGGACCACTCCCCACTGCCTTCTTGATTCCACAAATCTAAGTTGCTCAGCTAAGTTGCTTTCAATCGTCTTAATATTAGAGATTAGTATCTTAATTCTATCCCCTTTTGCTAACTGGAGCCCCATCTAAACTGGGGGTGAGATGAAATATGAGCAGTTTCCTTGCTTTGATGTAGAGAGGCCATTTACTCTGTGGTCAGTTTTCAGCATCTGCTGCCTGACCGTCCCATACAGCTCTGATGGCCTGAAGGCATTTCCCAACATCATTACTTCCTGTCAAGTCATCTCAGACCCTGGTCTCTGGCTAATTGGGTTTCTCTCCCAGGCACTTTCTTAGTTACTGTTGACCGTGCGAGACTTCAGAGAGGTAGAGCAGAACTTCTGCTCTCTACACACAAGGGCCAACAGCCTCAGGTGGCTTCAAGAAGAGCTTCTGACTTACCTCACTCAGGATAGTGTTTTCTATTTCCATCCATTTGTACGCAAAATTCAAGAAGTCCTTGTTTTTTACTGCTGAGTAATACTCTAATATGTATATATTCCACACTTTCTTCATCCATTCTTCCATTGAACGGCATCTAGGTTGTTTCCAGGTTCTGGCTATTACAAACAATGCTGCTATGAACATAGTTGAGCATATACTTTTGTTGTATGATAGGGCCTCTCTTGGGTATATTCCCAAGAGTGGTATTGCTGGGTCCAGGGGTAGGTTGATCCCGAATTTCCTGAGAAACCACCACACTGCTTTCCAGAGTGGTTGCACAAGTTTGCATTCCCACCAGCAATGGATGAGTGTACCCCTTTCTCCACAACCTCTCCAGCAAAGACTATCATTGGTGTTTTTTATTGTAGCCATTCTGACAGGTGTAAGATGGTATCTTAAAGTTGTCTTGATTTGCATTTCCCTGATCGCTAAGGAAACCCAAAAAGAGGAACATGGGATGTACTCACTCATATTTGGTTTCTAGCCATAAGTAAAGGACATTGAGCTTATAATTCACGATCCTAGAGAAGCTAAATAAGAAGGTGAATCCAAAGACAAACATATAGGCATCCTCCTGAATATTAACCTTCATCAGGCGATGAAAGGAGACAGAGACAGAGACCCACATTGGAGCACCGGACAGAAATCTCAAGGTCCAAATCAGGAGCAGAAGGAGAGGGAGCACGAGCAAGGAACTCAGGACCGCGAGGGGTGCACCCATACACTGAGACAATGGGGATGTTCTATCAGGAATTCACCAAGGCCAGCTGGCCTGGGTCTGAAAAAGCATGGGATAAAACCGGACTTGCTGAACATAGCGAACAATGAGGACTACTGAGAACTCAAGAACAATGGCAATGGGTTTTTGCTCCTATTGCATGTACTGGCTTTGGGGGAGCCTAGGCAGTTTGGATGCTCATCTTACTAAACCTGGATGGAGGTGGGCGGTCCTTGGACTTCCCAAAGGTCAGGGAACCCTGATTGCTCTTTGAGTGAGCAGATGAGGGAGAGGGACTTGATCGGGGGAGGGGGAGGGAAATGGGAGGCAGTGGCAGGGAGGAAGCAGAAATCCTTAATAAATAAATAAATAAATTAAAAAAAAACAAAAAAAGAAGAGCTTCTGAGATACAGTCTTCTTCCTGTTACACACCTGCTCATAAAGGGACAATGGCATGTTGAAGAATAAAGTGAAGACCTGTGGCTTCTGCTTTCCGATCTGCCAACCTTACCAAGAGGAATGAAGCAGAAAGCTTGGCAGCCAATCAACAGCCCACATTCATCTCCAGGACTCTCTCCCACTTCCACCTTTCCTATCGTGTAGTGGATGAGAGTACGAACTATTGGCCTTTGCCTGCTTCTTTCGAATCCCCACACCACCTGTGCCTTCAGCTGCTGTGAAACCTGGAGCAATCCACAATTACTGCCCCATCCCCTCTGTCTAGCCCTTTTGGAACGGGACATGGACAGAAACCAATCTATTAAGGCTTTTGTTTAATTTTATTCTTCCCACTGTGAGATATTCTGGTCCCAGCCAGGAAGCATGCATGTAGCAGCACCATGGGTCACTCTATGCACAACTCTGTTAAGCTTCACTACAAAGACTATGGCACAGCGATTGATAGGATCCTAAAGATACTGTCACTTTCTTCTAGGTCAGGCAAACAGTCACAGTCATCTTTGTATTTTTTTTTTTCTCCAGAGATTTTTTTTTGCAAGGCTAACAAATAAATCTACATGAGGTCAGGTAACTTCCTATTTTTGTTGAGAGCTACACATTACAGAAATGGGGTCAGGAAAGCAAAGGGTTTGAAAGTGAAGGGAAATAAAAGATGTTCCTTCCTAGAAGAGTCCTGAAGAGTCAACATATCCCAGAGGGGTGGGTAGCAGCCTCCCAACCCCATTTCCCACTTTTGCCTCACCCCAGGATAGGCCACAGAGAAGAGGCTTCCTAGGGCATGGAGGAGACTATATTTCTGATTTTCTGATCCTGTTTGCAGAACATGCTGCTTCCACTGTGGAGATTGTAGGGGCCAGCAGGGGTCATGGGCCCTGGGTGGAGCCCAGCAGGGGCCATGGGCAGAGGCCAGCAGGGGCCATGAGCAGAGGCCAGCAGGGGCCATGGGTAGAGGCCAGTGGGGGCCACGGGAGGAGGCCAGCAGGGGCCATGGGAGTCCTGCTAATAACTCATGGACAAATGACTGGTGATAATGGGCTCTACCTGATTCTTCAGAGACACAGAAGATCCCAGGGCCTTTGCACATCCCTGAGGAACTGGGATCTGATCATTTCAGAGATGGGGCAGAGTGTAATTGAGGATGTTGCTGATGAGGGTGTGGACACAAGAGAATCTTTAGACTCTGCTAATTGGAATGTAAACCAGTGCAGCTACTACCTGTGGAAATCAGTATGGGGTTTCCCAAAAATGTAAAAATAGATTTACCATATGGTCCAGAAAGACCACTTCTGGGTATTTATTTACCCAAAGGACTCCAATTCATCATATCACAGAGATACCTTATATCAATGTTTGCTGCAGTGCTACTCATAGCACCTAAGTTACAGAACTGACTGAGGTGCTCGACAATAGAGAGACAGACCCAGACAACACAACAAGCACAGTGCAATTGCTTTCAGCCATAAAAATGAAGTTGTAGCATTTGCAGGAAAATGCATGTGGGTGAAAATTACCATGTTACGTGAATTAAGCCAGTCCCAGAAAGATATGCATATATGCTTTCTCTTTTCTGAGGTTACAAGACTTTGTACAGATATATGAGATCACGTGTGTATGTATGACAAGAAAGTAGAAATGAAACTCTTGAGGGGACAATGGAGACTAGCAGGCAGGGACTGGATGGGAAGGGGGGTAGAGCTGTGGGGGTAAATAAGTTCAGCATGCAACATATACTTGCATGAATACATTCTTATATAGCACGATATGAACAATCAATAAACACAATGAAAAATAAAAGAAAACAAAACAAAACAGGAGTTCTGTGTCTGAGCATAGGTTTGAAGGCTCCACATTCTTGCAGATGTGACCCTGAAATAGGGATGGTTCGCGTTTGCTTTCTCTTATTAATCTGATATCGTAGCTCCCTTCTCTGAGCTACCCCTTGCCCTCTGCTGGTGCTCTAGGCCAAGTTAAGGTTAAGATGCATAAAAGCAAGAAAATAATGAGGACGCCCCTCCAGGAGAGTGGAATTAGAGACAGTAGGAGGTGGGTAGAACATTCTGGGAGAATGTTGTCTGTTTATATGAAATAGAATGAAACAAAGGCGGAACATTGCCTCAGGTCTACCACAGAACATCGCAGAGAGACTAAGACAGAGTCTGGAATGTCCTTATGTCTCAGTGGCTCGACCATTACTGATCTTTACCTGAGAGAAACTGATGAGTAGAAACACATCTATTAATTGGCTTATGGTGATAGATACCCAGATAAAGCGGCTTCAGTTGCTGTGACAAAATCATTTCATTCAAGTTTTTCTGCAGAATGAAATAGTCTTCAGATAACTTGGATATCTAAAAAGAAGACCACATATCAGATTAAACCAAAGATAGGAATGCCAGGGCTCTACATGCACACGAAGTACCCAGTTCCTTACCAGACCTCATGGGACTCTAAAGCTCTTCTCCCAGAGCTACCTGGACTCGTGTACCCATGCCCAAAACGTCCTCACTTTACACCGCCTTCTATTCTGTGTTTCTTCTTGTCATGTTTTTTTCATCAAAAGTTGCAAACCTGTGATGCTACATTCAACATCTGTCCATCTGTCTTTGGGGCTCTTCAGAACTGGCTTCTGCGCTTACCTCCTTGCTCTGGTAGTCTACTTCTGAGGACCCACTGGCCTTTGGCTGTGTAAGGCTCCCCACTTCCTCTCCGTCTTCTTAGCTGACTCAAGTCTTAGGACTCTTCTCCTTGATCCATTCCCCAGTTCCACACTCCACCTCTCAGCTGCTCTGCATCCCACCCTATGACCTGGATCTCTGCTAGGGTGAGGGTAGGGTTTAGGACTTTCTGTCTCTAAGACTGCACAAGTCAGAATTTCTACCTTTCTTCATCTGTTCCAGGTACACATCAACTTTGGGTTTCAAATACCTGATTTAATCTCTGGTGAGAAAAATTGTACAACAAAGAAAGTAAAGATTGCACACATAAAGCTCACTTTTCCAGGTGCTTAAAAATAAAAGTCATGCCACAATCCATAGACCCAGAGAGGCTAGCTGACAAGGAGGGCCCCAGGCGGGGGTGCATGGATTTCCCTGGGAAGGGGAAACAGAGCAGAACTGCAGGACGCACTCGGGGCAGGTGAGGATGGGAACACGAGGGATTGGGTTAGGGCGTGAATGGAGACGGAGAGAGTGGGAAGACATGACTGGAAAGGGAGCGGGGCACTTTGGGCATTTTGTATCAGGTAAAAACCTGATAGAAGTAAACTCCCACTAATTTACAAAGATGATCCCAGGTAAGACTCCTAAAGATAGTGATAAGTAGCCTGAACTTCCCCTCTCCTGTGATCAGACTGGTGGCTACCCCAATTGTCATCCATGAGCTTTCATCAGTGACTGATGGGAACAGATGCAGAGACCCATAGTCAGATATGTGACCAAGCTCAGGGAATCCTGCTGAAGAGAGGAAGAAAGGAATGTAGGAAACAGAGGAGTCAAGAATACCACAAGAAAACCCACAGAAACAACTCACCTGGTTTATAGGAACTCACAGAGTCTGAGCCAACAACCAGGGAGCCTGCATGGGGCCAACCTGTAACATCTACCTATATGTGACAGTTGTGTAGCTTGGTCTACTTGTGGGACTCCTAATAATAGGAGCAGGGGCTGCACCCGATGCTTTGGCTGGCACATGGGAACCTCTTCCTCATACTGGATTGCCTTGTCCAGCCTTAATACAAGGGGAGGTGCTTAGTCTTACTGCAACTTGATATGCCATGCTTTGTTGATACCCAAGAGAGGCCTGTCCCTTTCTGAACAGAAACAGAGGAGGACTGGATTGAAATGGGGAGGGCAACAGAGTGGAGGTAGAGGGAGGGAATGGGAAGAGAAGAGGGAAGGGAAACTTTGGTTGGGAAGTAAAATAAATAAATAAATAAGATAGTCTCAAACCAGAAACAAGTAGTGGTTTCATATAATAGTTTAAAAAAAAAACAGAAGAGTAAATGTCTAGGGAAATTACTCAGTAGCAGATCTCCGCTGATAGGTAAAGGACAGGGGTGGTTGGGCCCAATCTCAAGGCAGAGACCCAGGGCAGGCATCATGCTCTCTCAGGGTGCAGCTCCCACAGGGAACAACGCTTAGTTTAGGGACCAAAGATACTCAGTGTTCTCCTTTGAGCATCCTCCTCCTGATTTTCTTCTGCTATTTTACAGGCTATTGACTACTCAAGTAATTTATGCATTTCAGAGCTCATCTAGTTAGCATCTGTCACTCTGCACAGGATGAAGTAAAGGTGCTGACACAGATAGACATCTCCTAAGGCAAGGTACCTGGAAAGAACAGGAATAGGCATTTGCTGCTCCTGTGATCTCTCCCTGGTTCACTCTTGGTCAGAATTACTTATCGTCATGCGACCTTCATGTCCATCAAACAGAGGCCCCAAGCTTCCTATCAGCTAACAACACCAAAATAAGCTAAAATCTGGGGAACGGAGAAAGCCTATGTTCTCAGTTTTTAAAAATCTTTAAAAAAGAACCCACATTTTAGTGATAAAAGATTTCACAGATACATGAAATTTTCTAGTCTCCAGCAGCAACACTTGAGTAAGTGATGTAAACCAACATCTGGTATCTTACTATGTGTGATGGCTATCATAATTTTATTCTTTCTTCTTATGACAATCTATGGGCATAAAAGTCCATGGCTACATAAATAACACAGTCATCAATATATACTATTAAAAACATCTCATAAACACATATAAAACACGCCCTCAAGATGTGGGAGTGATTTCTTTCTAATCTGTTGCTTTCATTGGCTAATTAATAAAGAAACTGCCTAGGCCCATTTGATAGGCCAACCCTTAGGTGGGTGGAGTAAACAGAACAGAATGCTGGGAGAAAGAAGCTGAGTCAAGGAGTCGCCATGATTCTCCTACCAGACACAGACACAGGTTAAGATCTTTCCTGGTAAGACACCTCGTGGTGTTACAGGGATATTAGAAATGGGTTAGATGGATATGTAAGAGCTAGCCAATAAGAGGCTGGAACTAATGGGCCAGGCAGTGTTTAAAAGAATACAGTTTCCGTGTAATTATTTCGGGTATAAAGCTAGCCGTGCAGGTGGCTGGGTGGCGGGATGCAGCCCAGCCCGCCAATCTTATTACAACACCCTCAGTTATTTACTATTTGTTTAATTAGTTATTAGGTAGTTCCTAGAGACTTTTACTAGTAAATAAATTTATTTACATACCTGTCTTGAAAACATTGCCAAATCACAGGCTTCTTTTTCTGAAGCCACCTTTGAGTCTCTATCGTTTGTGTCCTTGATAGGATGGGTCCCCTCCTGCTTTGTAGGACAGGAATAAACACTGTGCATGTTTCTTGCTACTTCTGTGGGTGATGAAATGATCTTTTGATTCTTAAGGGTAGGTGACAGCCTGTCCTTTCCCAACTGTTGCCTTTGCTTGGAACTCCGGTATTTACTCTGAATGAACAGGGCAGCCTTGTCTTCCTCCTGGGCCTGCGCCACTGGCCTGGTGTCTTTCTCTCTGAGGAACCCATGCAGGTGATAGTCTCTCTGCAGGCTGCACAGCGATGCATTCTGAGTAACCACAGTTGGCTTCTTTTCTTTTCCTTTGCTGTCTGCATTTTGAAAGACTGACCTTTGGCTAAGACTAGGATCCACAGTTTTTCTCAGGTAAATCTCCTCAGTTAGCCACAGTCCTGGGCAGTTTGGCTTTTCCCATGGCTCCCTCCCTTCCAGAAATGTTGCTTTTGATTCTTCAAAGTTTGTCCCCTCTGTGTACCACTGACAGTAAGTCTGGATCATGGTGTCCCCTTTCTCCCCATTCTGTATCTTCCTGCTTTCCTCCAGGTCTCGCACATACTTCTGCCTGGGGTTTTCTTCTGCCCAAGGGTCTCCCACAACACACAGCTCTTGATTCTGTGGTCCCCCGCACACATTGCTTATTTTCTTCTGAGTTTGATATCTTCTGTTTTTACCCTCAACGACATTGGTGGCTTTCTTCTCAGTTCTGCAGGGAGTTGTCCTTCCTGCAGATGGGCTCTCTTTGTTGTTTGGAGATAAAATGTTGGATTCATTAATAGAAACTGCATTTTCTGTCTGTTTCATCACAAAAGATTCCCTGTGCAAAAGATGAATCTGGAATAAGATAATGCTAAACCAGAGCATATTACTTTTGTTAGAAGTGATGTGCAGCACTGTATGGTAAGACAGGCAAAAGAAACAAAGAAAACTCAACACAAAAACAGATCAAGTCTCATTAACAAAGTATTTTACAAAATGTCCTCTGTATTGATAGCTGGAATGGATATTTAAATAACAAAACCAGTTTCAACTTGGAATGGAAAGTAGGCTAGTGTGTGAAAAGCTATATTTCTATTTGATGAGGTACCAAAATTCTACACATGATCAAGGCAGTCAAAAATTCAGCTTAGGTGGGGAGAGGCTCACGAAGCCCCACCCCTAGCTGAGGAGCTTTGGCAGTGGAAGGCTGCTGGGATGGAGAGGGTCAGTTTTTTTTTCCAGGGAAGTGGCCCCTGTTAGGTAGCGCTAGCCTGGTGGATTGTCCTACATCCGTGCACATGCGAAGAGCATTGACTGGAGTCAGTGGGCTATGGAAGAGGACATGGATCTGGGAAGAGGACATGGCAGGAGGTGAGGTTGTCTGGGAGGAACCAGATGAAAACAGTTGGTTGATATGTTCAAAATACATTGTATAGCCGGGCGATGGTGGCGCACGCCTTTAATCCCAGCACTCGGGAGGCAGAGGCAGGCGGATCTCTGTGAGTTCGAGACCAGCCTGGTCTACAGAGCTAGTTCCAGGACAGGCTCCAAAGCCACAGAGAAACCCTGTCTCGAAAAAAAAAAACAACCAAAAACAAAAAAAATACATTGTATACATCTATGAAATTCTCAGAGAATGAAAAAAATTTCCAAGAATTCTAGGAGTTTAATTCTCTAAAATACAACCTTTATAACAGAGAGCACATAATGCTATGTTGTGGAAACTACACCCTGCTTTGGAACCAGAAGTCAGTGTGTTCACCAGCCTCATGTACTTATCTTTAACATACACCAAACTCAGTGATCACAGGAAATATCATGCAAAATTAAAGCTAAATCAGTGTCCTTGGTCCACTTGAGATTGTGTAAGACAACAATGATTCTCCCATTCTCCTCCATCTGAGGACAGGGAGGTAAGGTCTTCTGTATGCCAATTTTTCCTTTCCTTTTCAAGCAATATAAAACCCACACAAGAACACTGCAGTTATTAAAAAGGGCATTGCACCATAGAGCTAAACACTCATATCTGACACCCTAATACCGTCTATAGTGATTGGTGGTGATAGGGTGTGGGTGGGTTGAGAGTTGGGTTGGTGATGGGTTGGAGGGTAGTTGCTCAAAATTTCTGCTTGGCCTGTAGCCTATGTGAGAGTTTTGGTCTTTTAGAATCTGTTTGTGAGGAAAGACTCGAATTTGAGTAAGAGTCAGACAAATACATCGGGACTGCACTTTCCTCCTACATTGCTTGAGGCAGGATCTTGCTGTGGAGCTCAGGCTGGCCTTGAACTCGGGGTCTTCCCAGTTTCCTAACTGAGGATTACAGGCCACATCCTGCCCATTTTCCTCGTTTCACCGACTACTTCTTAGACACCGGTGGCACCTTCAGGCTGGTGTTGGGGCATAACAAAGTACTGGAGGAGCAGTCAGAAAACACGGTAGAGATCACAAACCCTCTTGTTTCACTGAGTCACTCCAGAGCATCTTGAGTACTTTCAGATTGCCTACTGAGAATACTTATATCTCATCAAAATATAACCGAGGCAAGAGAAACACAGTCTCTAAATGGCTACCTGTCAAAATTCATTGTAAATTTTTGTTTACATTGTTTGTGAGACTTTTTTATCTTACTGGTAAGACACTGCTGTATACATATCTAAGACGCAAGGTTCACCTCACTGTGGTGGACACATATGAATTCACTCTGTTCCTGAGCTAGTCCAGCTGTGGAGGACCTCAGGGCCACATGCTTCTCAGGAGAACAGCTAGACCTCCAGCAGGGGAAGAATAGCTGACCTTGTCTGATTCCTGCTGGACAGGCTTAGAGGTCTTTATTGTCTATGAATGAGATTTTCCTAGATCACAGGTCAGGAGTGCTCAGAAGAGGCAGAGGCAATGTGAGAAGTGCAGATAGAGAGGTGGGTGTGAGCGTGAAGGAAAGGCAGGGGTTGCAGTGCAGGCCATGGGTAGTGGTGTGCGCCAGACCTCTCCTTCCCCATCTTCTCTCATCCCTGTTTAGGCTCTCTTTCAGTCTACAAGTAGCAATTTCTAGAAGTGGTAAAAATTGTGTGTGTGTGTGTGGTGTGTACATGTGTGTGTGTGGTATATGCATATGTACATGTACATGTGTACATGGCTATGAAGGCATATTCAAGTCTTCCTTATTTGCTCTCCATTTTATTTTCTAGGCAAGGCCACACATTGAAGCTGGAGTCATGGATTCTGCTAAGCCGACCTGTCGGTTAGTTGACTCCAGGGATCCGCCTGTCTCCATTTCTTAACGCTGGGATTATAGAGGTACACTGCCACATCTGTCTTTTTATGTGGGTGCTGGAGAGTTGAACTCACTTTCTTATGCTTGTTGCAAAGCACTTTACTTCTGCATATTATCTATCATTATCTACATATCTGTGTATCTATATATCTCTATCATCTATCTATATCTATCTATCTATCTATCTATCTGTCTATCTATCTATTTATCTATCTATCATCTATCTATCCTTTTATGATTTATCAAAATACATAACTATATATTAATGGGGTACTATGTGCTGTTATATACATTTACATAACATCTAATCAGATAAATCCTACCCAACTCCTCAAACACGTACCAGGTTTTTTTTTTTACTGTGAAAATACTTAATATCCTTGTATGCTTTTAATGTCTGATTGTGGGATAAATGTCCAATGTAAAATATCTCATCCTCAATTATGTGGGACAGTTTCTTATTAACTTGTCTACTCTGAAGGGGAATTCGTGGAGGGTAGAGTGTTATTAATCAGTGTCTGTAAACTGAAAATGAATGCTGGTGTCTTCAGAAGAAAGGTGGAAGCAAATTGGTACATAATTGAACTGTAGATTTCCTTGATACACTATATATACAGATATTATATATACTATATAATGTCTATAAGCAGTAATATTTCTAGAAGATTATCAGTCCATCTTTTTCTTATATGTAACTTCTCTGCCTCCTATCATGTAGATCCTGCCCCTGATGCAGTCATGGAGATTCCCTGGAATTTGCAGGACAGTTTTTACAACCAGTAATAAGGAAAAAAACATCATTCAGTATTGTCATCAAAGGGCACATACATAGGTCTTTGAGTACACAGCACAGAAAACTGAAAACATAAAATGCCTCTGAATTTCAAACCGACATCCATGTTTGTTAAATAAGGAAATGAGGTTGTGTGATATGGGGAGAGAGTGCATGAAGGGAGGGAAGGGTAGGTGACAAGGGTCCAAAGCTCACTGTGGGCATGAGTGTTGGGTGTGAGAACAACACACGTGGCTGAGTGGAGAGGAAAGGATGCCATCTTCTTCTGTCTTATTTGTTCATCCCTTCCATGGCTGATTCTGATGAAGGCGAAGGATTCTAGGCTGGGTGTGGCATGACCTTCACTTCTCTGGAGAACTATTTACTCATATTTTCATCAATTCACTTTACCATTGGGACTAAAATTACCTTACCTCCGTTAATCTGAAGTAATCAGACACAGGTCTCTATTCTTATATCCTCCACGCTCTTTGCATAGCCCAATGACTTTTCCCTCTTTGTGTGATACTGAGGATTGGACTCAGAGCTTTGATTACACAAGGTTAAGCACTTCACCAAAGTCTTCCCTTTGTATATATTTATAGCAGAGCCAGCCAGCCTTACTAGCAATTTATTGGTCATATTCTTTTTCATGATGCTGTGAGTAATTTGAGGATAAGGACTTGGTTTCTTTAATCTTTGTATTTCACCACGTAACATAAAGTCTGTTGAATAAATCTGTGGACCTGGCAATGGGTACTTTGAAATATGCATGTAAAGACCCAGGGGAGGAAAAAAGGCAGCAAATGATTACGATTAGAACTGATGGTATATTGGCTGCTATGGCCATAGGAAAAAATGGGAGGTTTGGGGACATTTAGATGGGGATGGAGATGTTACCCAGTCCTTGGAGTAGAACTGCAGAGGGCTGCACCTTAGAAGCCAAGAGATGGGGGAGCCATCTGGGAAACAAAGTGTGACCATGAGTATAAGATGCTCATGAAATCCTATGTGGTTGTGTGCTTCCCTGGTACTCGCTATACCAGTATCAGACAGTAACAACATAGACTAGAAACATCATTCTATGACCTTGGAACACCTTGATGCCAAAATAGCATCAGAGAGAACATCATTGTACCTTTTAATTTCAAAGTTTTTCTTGTAGTCAAATTCCTGATCATTAGCCCGATTGTTCATTACTGCAGCCTTTCTCACATTAGCGGTTCCTCTTCCTTGTTTTCTCAGGAGGTGTCTTCTTGCAGCTAAAGCACATGAGAAAAAAGGAGCAGTTGGGAAAGAAATAAAAGAACAGTAAATGAATACAGATGAGTGGTTTTGACTATCATTGTCATAGAAAATAATGAAAGTAAAGATGACAATAGATCCATTTTTTTAAAAAATGGCTATCATTAACAAGACAATTTTAGGTATAAACTACAGCAATGGAATCACCGCTGGACTACGACAGCAGACGCCGAGAGTATGGATGGCAGCGCCTCCTTTGCTTGAAATTATCTCCTTCTTGTTATGTTCAGCTCTTCACAGAGAAGACCCTTATTATCTACATGGATAGTTTCTGTATTTTCACCCATTATCCTGGGAGTCATATATATTTTAGAATTCAGTTTTCAAAGTTTTGCTTTATTTTAGTAAGGTAACATGGAGTAACTATACATCCAGGAACATTCCCTTTCCACATAGCTTTTTATAAAATTGTTTTTATTGATGTATTTTTTTTCTCTGCTTCCCTTCCTTCCTCTCCCCTCCTCTTTTGCCCTCTCCCATGATCCCCATGCTCCCAATTTACTCAGGAGATCTTGTCTTTTTCTACTTCCCATGTACATTAGATCTATGTACGTCTCTTTCAGGGTCCTCATTGTTGTCTAGGTTCTCTGGGATTGTGATTTGTAGGCTGGTGTTTCTTTGCTTTATGTCTAAAAGCCACTTATGAGTGAGTACATATGGCATTTGTCTTTCTGGGTCTGGGTTACCTCACTCAGTATGATGTTTTCTAGATCCACCCATTTGTCTGTAAATTTCAAGTTGCCATTATTTTTTTCTGCTGCGTAGTACTCCATTGTATAAATGCATCACATTTTCCTTATCCGTTCTTTGATCGAGGGGCATTTCAGTTGTTTCCAGGTTCTGGCTATGAAAAATAATGATGCTGTGAACATAGTTGAGCACGTGTCCTCGTGGTATAATTGAGCATCTTTTGGGTATATTCCCAAAAGTGGTATTGCTGGGTCTTGAGGTAGGTTGTTTCCTAATTTTCTGAGCAATTGCCATACTGATATCCAAAGGGGCTGTACCAGTTTGTACTCCCATTAGCAATGGAAGAATGTTCTCTTTACCCCGTAACATCTTCAGCATAAGTTGTCATCAGTGTTTTTGATCTTGGCCATTCTTACAGTAAGAGGTGTAAGATGGAATCTCAGAGATGTTTTGATTTGCATTTCTCTGATGCCTAAAAATATTGTGCATTTCCTTAAGTGTCTTTCAGCCATTTTAGATTTCTCTGTTGAAAGTTTTCTGTTTAGGTCTGTAACCCATTTTTTTATTGGATTATTTGTTCTTTTGATGACCAATATCTTGAGTTCTTTGTATAATTTGGAGATCAACCCTCTGTTCAATGTGGGGTTGGTGAAGATATTTTCCCATTTTGTAGGCTGCCGTTTTGTCTTGTTGACCATGTCCTTTGCTTTACAGACCAGATAGCTTCTTAAAGCAAAACTCAGGACCATTTTTTTTTCACAACAGCAGACTATTCCAACAACTT
The DNA here is from genome assembly GCF_000317375.1 of Microtus ochrogaster. Classification (NCBI taxonomy): domain Eukaryota; kingdom Metazoa; phylum Chordata; class Mammalia; order Rodentia; family Cricetidae; genus Microtus; species Microtus ochrogaster. The sequence goes on along the minus strand of NC_022018.1, from coordinate 15,357,244 downwards.
GGAACGAACTAATGAATATAAATAGTCTCACTTCTTACTATAAACAGGTAATGTTTAACTGACGGAGAAGTTATGAAAATCTTTTTAATCAGAGCTTTATTCTCTTGGGGTGGAGGATGAGATCCCAAAGTACTTTCATGTCTTGAGGGGAAGTTAACAGTTTGAAATTCTGACTGACAGAACTGAGAACAGGACATGGGTCTTTTAACAGTTACCTATGATGTCCACCATGTGAATTTTTTTCAGAGGGTGGCTATGCATGTCAGTGAGCTAAAAATTGGTTTAATGAGCCTAAATAAACACCTAAAATGAAACAAAATAGAGCAGGAGTAAAATATCAGAGTGATAGTCAAGTATATTTTTCATTATGGCTATTTGATCAATTTTTTAAAAAAAGAATACAGTTGCAAGTCATCCTAGGCATGATTTAAATTTATATGAATGCCTTTAAAATAAAAAAGCAGAAAACCCAAAGTCTATTAATGCATTTTAATAAAAATTTGTTAAGTGTGGTCCTATATATCATTTTCCTAGAGTTAATACAGAGGAATAGATGCCCTTTAACAAAATAAAATTTAATTAAATTGTCAAATACAATTGTCAAAAATTATGACAATTGTAACCTTTGGAATATAATAGGAAAAATCTTATTGCCTAATGAGTTATGGTACTGTATATGATTCTTGTGACTCAAATTAATACAATCATTTGCCACATAAAGCAGGATGGGTCAACTGTGTTTCATTAATCCTTGACAGGAAACTTAAAACCTTCAATTATTTAATTTAAATCAAAACATTTATTCCAATATTAAAAGTGTCAATCATTGCAACAACCTAATTTAGAGTAGCATGTCAATAAACACAAAAGTCACATGAAAATTGCAGGTCTATGAGTAGGAAAATTCAATTTATGACCATATATACATATCTCATTATGCTCTCCACACTACAAGGTGACCTCATTGATTACCTGACTGTATTATTACAGCACTGTCTTTCCTCTTCTGCTGTAGCTTTTGGTATCTTCTTGAACCCAAGAATGCTCTGACACCAGCTTGAATCAAAACAAGCTTGTCAATGGCTTCCTTTCGCATTAGATTCAACTGTTCCACATGGTAATATTTAAGGAACACCTTAAGAGAATTAAAATAAAGTCCAGTAAGATCTTGGCACACAGCTGTACAGTGACTGTGTGTCATGCTTGAAGAAAAGACTGCATGTTGAACCTCATTGGGTCTGGAAAACATATTTACTTCTTGGGTGTGACTATTGCCCAGATTTTGATGCATAAACAAAATTTGTCTTTGAGAAGGAAATAAAAGGAAGACCTGGAAACTCTTGGGGTTCTTGGATCTGATATTCAGAATGGGGATGGTTCTGAGCTCTTTCCAGAAATATTTACATCATATATTCTGGGTTAAGGCCATTTTATGCTTAAAACATCTTTAAAACAATGATATTTTCCAAATTTAAAAAATCATACAAATCTATATAAATAGAAGGGCAGGTATTCATCAAATGCTCATTCACCAAATGATTCTTGAAACCTTTGGTTTCTTTATCTGCTGGGGATATAAAGATAACTATGGCAGGTGACTGTCAAGGCATTGCCAGTGGGGAAAATGAGGCAGATAGGGTCCCAGCAGAACCAACAACTGTCCTGATAGACTAACCACAGGGTGACTTCAGATCATTCTAAACTTAACATGAACTTTTACAAGGCAGGAGCCTAAAGACTAAAGGTATGTTTTCTTTCACATCTAAAGATTTTACCTTTACCCCTTCCCTTTAGAGAATATCTTTTTTTTTTCTTTTAATGGGTAAATTCTTCAACACAAATCACCTCAAAGAGTTCATTGAGCCCATCAAGAAAACTAGTTAAAATCAAATGTTGTAGCTGAGTCATAACATCTGGTAACCTTGACTGTAGAACTCTCTCAGTATGCCTTTGAACCTGGAAACCTGGCACCACAGGCAAACAGTTCTGTGTTTACTATGGATTTTGATTGAATTCAATTTTAATTTCTACAGGATTCTAGATGTTAATATATTTAGTCCAGTTTGTTGTTGACAATTCATTTAAAATTTAATGTGTTTAAAAAGGTCATCATTTTTTGCATAGCGTTAGAAATGTTCTTATATTAAACACTTTTATCCATGTTAATGAGTTGGAAAGGTGAAGTGGAAAAATGTGAATAGCGTGAAAATGCTACTTAAATATCACACAGAACTGGCAGGCAAGGCCTTTTTACAAGTAAAAACTCCATTTGAAGTCACGCATGCATTTCTGATCATAAATGATGAGCTTTTAGCCTGATACAGTTCATCTTTGTGAGCATTTTAAAGAAAATAGTCTGAATAAAATACATATTCTCTGTACACCTTAAATTTTCCCTTATCAAATATAAAAAAAGTGTTACTGAGTGTAAGACAGGTGATCAGAATAAAATCCCTCAAATTATTACCTGGATAATACATTCTCTGAACGTCATGAAATTCTCTCCCTTCCTCCTATGCCCAAGACACACTATTCAGATTTCCCCGCAAATGAGGGCATTTTGTTCTGGTCCCTTTGGAGTAGTGGACAGTAGTTATTCTTGAATGGTCAATATATGAGGATTTCTTTAGCTTTGCTCTTTTTCCATCCTGTCTGGGGTATATCTGGTATACCTCCAAGACACATTTTGAGTGCACTGGGACTTACCCACTTTAAGAGGCTCTCAGGACACATGCCAGGTCCAGTGTATCCTTTCTCCAAACAGCTAGAAGTTTGGCTTTTACAGTTAAGATTATTTTTTAAAAAAATTTGTTCTCTAAGGAGTTAAATAAGATTTCCAAGACTCCCAAAGTTAATAGTATATGCCAGTACTCGAACATCATGATGATGCTAAATATTTCAGATAAATACTAAAATAAATAAAGCTAAATACTTCAGATAAATTTCAAGTTTAAAATAGAAACTAAGTGAGAATTTAAAAAAGCAGAGAAAGCAAGAATCTCATTTTGATCTTAGACTAGCTCTCTGACTGTTTGATAAAGTAGATAAAATGATGGTGGTAGTACATGCCTTTAATCTCAGCACTAGAGGCAGAAGTGGTATGTCTCTGTGAGTTCAAAACCAGCCTGGATTATAAAATGAGTGTCAGGCCAGAAATTCACAGTGAGACCCTGGTCCCTCCCATAGAAAAATATGTTTGTTTCCAATACCATTTGAAGTTAAGAATATTTATTGCCGGTGTCATTGGGAATTTTCTTCTGGATAAATCTTTGAAATAAAATTTTTTTATAATGCCTGCATCAGGTTTGCCTGTAAGCATGTCTGTGGAACATTTTCTTGATTGCTAACTGATATAAGACGTCATAGCCTACTGTGGGCAGTGTTGTTCTTAAGTAGGTAGTTCTGGGCTTTATAAAGAGCAAAAATGTTTTATCTTCATGAAGGAAGGCTTTATGTAGCATAAGTTTCACTTCAAATTTTATATATTCTCTAACAAGAATCATAATAGTTTTAATAATAGTAAAATGTCACAACTCTACAAATCCAGTAATCATTATCTATAAAAATTATATGAAAATATTACTTTTGTTTTTCCAAGAGCCCAATTATCAAGACCAGCCTTTTCCAAAATGGTAGCGCAGGTATCTGGGCTCACTGGGGGCTCTTCACTAGACTTGTAGCAGAGAACATAATACCTGAAATGATAAAAATGACTGGTTAGTGGTCCAACATCTCATCAGCAGTACCCACCTGGCAACTTTATCATGGCTAACAGATGCAGCTACCAGACTGAATGCTTGGCTCTCAGATAGCCCCCAAATGATGGCAGAGTGAAACCACCCCAGACAGACAGAAACCTAGAGCAATCTGTAGTTTCACTCCTGTGATTGCTTTCTATTTGGTTGTAGTCATAAACTTCATGTACAGGAAATCTTTTAATACAGGCACATGGGAATAGAAGGGTATGTGTGTACAGATCACTGAAAACTCATGTTGAAAGCCTACAGAATTTAAATCACTTTGGGACTGGATATTTTATAAATGATGGAATTGCGGTTCAGAGTTTGACTTTAAGGCATGAGCATGTGATAGCTAAACTTGTTTGTCAAGCTATTTTTCTCTAAAAGAGAAAACCTCAGTTGAAGAACTGCCTACATCAGTTTGTTTATAGGCCTGTCTGTGAGGCATTTTCTTGATTGCTAACCAGTATAAGAAGGTCTAGCCCACCGTGAGTGGTGTCATCACTAGGCAGGTGAGCCTAGGATGGATAAGAAGGCTAGTTGAATAGGACCCTGGGAACAAGTCCTTAAACAGTGCTCCTCAGTTAGTTCCTCCTTCAAGCTCTTGCCTTAACTTCCTGTCTTGGTCTTTCTCAATGGAGGACTATAACCTGTAGGCTAAAATAAACCCTTTCCTCCACATGTTGGGTTTTGTCACATCAGCAGAAAGCAAAGCAGAACCTACTGTGTACAGTCTTGTCAGCAAAGACCTCTGCTTAGGGAATTGCAAGCCAAATGACTGTGTATAGGGGTCAGTTTGAAATGGAGCTAATTTCTATGGATCTTAGAGTAGGGTTCATTCTAAGAACAACAACAACAACTCCCTCCTCCCAAACAGTAAAAACTCTGTGCTACAGTTCAGAGCTTGCATGTCTCCAATGTCCCATTTAACTTTCTGTGTTAAAGAGAATTAACTTGCTCTGTGAAATAACCTTTAGAAGACTGTGGGAATCCTAAGAAGTGTCACCCACTGGAAGGTCTTCAGGTTACTGGGGATATGTCCTTGAAGAAGTTATTGGACTCCATCTGAGAGATATAGCACCATAGGCCCAAAGTCATGGAGGGAACCAAAGGCCTGGAAGCTTGGATCAACCTTTTATCTTCATCAGTTAGCTACTTCACCCTGATGTGTAGAGTTGATTACCACACCTAGTGTCTTCTTCGGTTCTTTGAGTACCTTCCCCGAGGGCTGTTTTCTTGACCAAAGCAGAAAAGCTTGCCTATGATCACCAGGAAAGGCCTGGAGAAGTTTTCAACCAAGGAGCTTAGTCAGTGCCAAAGGCACAGAG
>NC_022018.1:15331471-15351965 GCF_000317375.1 Microtus ochrogaster | reverse complement strand
GGCTATTTTGCCTGAGTGTACATAAATCTGGCGAGCCATTATAGCTCACTTTCTGTATGAAATCCCACTTCCTGTCTTTCCTAATAACTGCATCCTCTGCCAGATCCTCATTTGTGGGTAGGGATCCTGACATTTAATTAATGCTCTTTCCCTCTGTGAACACCAGTCTTTTGAATTTCTCATTTACTACTTTGCATTGCTTGTTAACTTCCCACGTCTTTGCCTCTGATAATCCTAACTGGGTTTCAATTACTGAAGATAAACCAGTTTTAAAACTGTGTCTCCACAGCTCTTAGTATACTAGCTTAGCATACATGTTCTATATTAGTAATACTTCAGTAGAATAAGATAGAAAAGACTAATTATTAAATACTGATTTATTGATTTACTTAGTGATTTACCTAAAGTCCTTCTTATAGTGCTTATTGTCAAACACGACTCCAGTCATGCTACCTGGAACAGAATGACCTGGAGAAATAGCTGAAAACCCAAACTGAACCAAAAACAGTTGCTACCCTTAGCAACCTGACCACAAGAGCTTACGTCTGCCATATGCCCTTAAAAAACAAAAGGCCCCAATCTAACTTCCATATATATTTTGCTTCTGGAAAAAGCCCCACTTGATTGCTTGCCACACTGAGTGGTTATATAAAATAAAATATAAAGGAAAACTGGACTTGGACTGAGGTTTTTCAGGAGCTGGAGGTCCTGGTTCAGTCTCCTGGTGAATACGTCTCCTCTCTTCTACTTTCATTAGTGTCAGGGTGCTTACTCCAGACAGATTATTGCAGCAATATTTATATTAACATCTAAGAGGGTCTACTCTCCTCACAACACATGAAATATATGATAATAAAATTAGATTTTAATTTTAACCTTGAAAGTTCTTTACATCTAATATTTTGAGTTATGTACTTTCATGAACAGAACTGAGTATTTATCTACCGACCAAGTAAAAATTTCAATATTATAAATTTTGCATTTATATACAGTTCTGGGACTGAGCAATAAAAAGTAAAGTCAATTCAATTCAATCTCTGAACTCTAAATTTCAAATCTATAAAGTTGGTCTTAAACTTCTATGAAAACCTTCTAATATAAATCCATAATATAAATGTAATTTTTATACATCATGAAAAAGTGTTCTTGGTTTCAGGGTATTCCAAAAAAAGTTTTTTTATTTTCTTTTTTGGGTATTTATTTATTTATTTATTTATTCTTTTTTTTTTTATTAAAAGAAGACAAAATATCTCCTTTCATTATACATACCAATCCCAGTTCCCACTCCCTCTGCTCCTCCCATTCCCGTCATTTACACTCCTAACCCTCGCCATATCCTTTCCTCAGAGAGGGGAAGGCACATTGCTTTGGGGAAGGTTCAAAGCCCTCCCTACTATATCTAGGCTGAGCAAGGTATCCATCCAAAGAGAATAGGTTCTCAAAAAGCCAGTATATTTATTTTGGATTTTTAAAGAAAAAAAGTTATGATTAATTGCTAAAAAATAAGAAAATTGGCAGAAAGAATTCTCATCACATAGAATATGGATCTTAGAGTTATAATAGGTTGGGTAGAAAGTGTCGTGTGTGTGTGTGTGTGTGTGTGTGTGTGTGTGTCCATCACCAAAGAAGCAGGTGTTGAAGCTTGATCTAGCAGTGCTTCTGAGAGGTCACTAGATCACAAGGATGCCTAGCTTGTCAGTGGAATAGCTATTAGGAGTTGGGATCTCACTGGAGGAAGTAGCTAGCGGAAGACACAGAGGCGCATATTTTCACCTGCATGGCGTAGCTTTCCTGTCCCTGCCCCTTCTTCCTGTCCCTGCACCTGCAGGACTATCTTTCCTGTCCCTGTCTCTTCTTTGTGTCCCTGCACCTGCAGGATGCATCTTTCCTGTCCCTGCCTCTTCTTCATGTCCCTGCACCTGCAGGACTAACTTTCCTGTCCCTGTCTCTTCTTTGTGTCCCTATACCTCTAGGATGCACCTTTCCTGTCCCTGCCCCTTCTTCATGTCCCTGCACCTGCAGGACTATCTTTCCTGTCCCTGCCCCTTCTTCGTGTCCCTGCACCTGGTGGGTGGTGATGGAAAAATGTAGTCAGAATTTGTTGAACAATCAAAAACAAAGCTTTGTTTTCTTTTTAATATTCCATTACATGCTTTGAAAAAAATATTAGGGAATTTTATAGATGGAGAATTCTTTAAACATTAAATTTTTCTCAAAACTGCAATATGTCTAACACTTGAAATTTCTTTTAAAATGATGATGAATAGAAATACAGACATTTAAAATATTAAATATTTTAAATATTGAGCCTTAGCATTACCACTAAAATATTACTTAAAATACATTTACTATATGAAAATTAATTTTACAATGATTTTAAATGTTAAGAACTCTTTGTACCTAGTAGATTCTTTCTTAAATTAGAAAAGATTAAATCGGCATAGATTTAATTGACTTTCTATATCTGCCAAATCTCCATAGACATGACATTATTCAATTTGATCATTATAAGTGTTCCATCAGAGAGTCATAGCAGATTGAGGAGGGGAGGGAAGTAAGATGCCAGAACTGCTGGCATTGGGGTTTAGAGAGCTTGTGGGAGCTGCCCTCTGTGCTGTGGATGAGCTGCTTTGCAGCATTCTGAGCCTTTTCCCACTGCTCTAAGGCCTGATATCGCGCATGTCTCCAGATATTGCTAGGCGTCTTTTGAGTGGCACCATCTCTCCTCTTTAAGAATTGTTGTTGTGCCACAGTGGCAGCATTGGGCTGAGAACTCAGATCGCATTGCTCCTCAGTACAGAATCTTAGACCCTTGACATCCAGCCTTTCATGTGCATGATTTCTTCCATCACAGAGACTTCCCAGGACACAGGAAAGTTTCCCAGACTCAACTAATGTTCTCTTTTCACCTCATGAATAAAATGCTTTCCCCCTAGACCTTCTGAACTATTCTCCACTGATTTACATTCTCCAATTCTCCTGAAAATTTTTGAAAAATAAACTATACAAAGGAAATGCAAGGAATCCACATACCTTCTTATGAAGTTAGCAAACAGTATTCGATGAGAGTAACCAAGCCTCCGAATCCTGGCTGTTTCCAAAATCCCTGTGCAACGCAGCTGCAGCAAAACTTTCTCCTTGTCATACTTTCTTGCCTGCCTCTCATTATTTGGCTTGATGCAACGCACAAAATGAGGTTGGCCCACCACCATCTTAGATAACAAATCCATCAAGGAATACTATAATATACAACCAGAAATCGATTTCATGGTATGACATTAAAAGAAGTATGAGTTTGTAGGCCTTCACTTTTGAGAATTAATGTTACAAATAGCTAACCACAGTGAGTGGAAAGAGATCTGATAAGAGGAAAAGGAATTCATCTACAACTACAAATCCAGGGGTAGAAATGTAGAGGCAATGGCTGGGAGGTTGCCTAGCAACTCTAAAGGCAGCATTAAGTGATCAATTCATTTTTTATATATTTTAAAAGTAATTATGTCCTCTCAAGCAAACATACCAAATTACAATATTGAGACATATAATTTGGTTAATTTACTTTATATACTAATTTTCTTGTTCTACTCTGTCTTTGTAGAAAGCATAAAAAACAAACACTTCAATCTCTGTTGGAATCCTCTACTTTAAAATTAGGGCAGACAAGTAAGTCTCAAAAATAGGACACAAGAAAGTAATCAAATTATTATCCACTTAACTATTTTACTGTGCTTTAGCTTATTATCTTATTGATTTGGGGAGAATATTGTTATTAATATAGTTATTAAAACTGTATTCTGTACCAATGGTTTGTTAAAATAATAGCCGATTATTAGACAATTAAGAATATCTCATTAGGACGAACAGAGTTCATTAGAAGTGGAACCTCAGCGAATTAGTTATCTCCAAGGCCAGGATCAAAATTTCCTGGAGGACTGGGAGTTCTAGTGTTGGAAATGCAAACAGCTAGAGTTGCAGGGCCAGTGCAGCTCTGATGCTGAAGCTAGACAACTGGATGCTTCCCTCTTGAGGACCAAACAGCTGCAGCTGTCCCTGGAGCCTTTGATTACATTATCTGTGAATCATCACTCCTATACTCATGCAAACATCTGCCCGGCACTGGGATCCCGAGGTGACAGCGCCTGCCAGCTTCCCAGCAATTAGGCATAGTCACCCTCCTTCCACTCTTGTCAACAGAAGGAAAAATAGCTTGAGAACATGCTACATACCATGTGCAATCAATCCTCTGTCAATCTTTGCTTCAACCTGAATTACAAGGAGTCCATGACCTGATCAGATTCAAACAGTGTTGGATGCTCTCACCCGAATACAATAATCCTGTGGACAACTCACTTAAAAAAGTCAACTAATCTGGCTGTAAGTAGGTTTAGTGGTTCGCCAGTGCTGCCTTGATGGTATAAAGGGACAGAGCAGCCGTGGGCATGGGTCTTAAGCATGCAAGTGTAGCAGGCAATACTCAAGTAGGATTTGATACAGTGGCTACTATGAACTTGGGCTTTGAGGACATGTAACACAAGTATTCAGACAATTTAAAAAGTGGTTTGTGGTTCCATTAGAGAAATGCATAAATGCATTGGACAACCAATAGCAAATTTAATATGGTTACATCTACGTCTTCTGTATTAAGTGCTACTGTTAGTAACTGCCAAGTTTCAGGTGGCATTTTCTCCATTGTCCTGGCTGGCTGATTGGGAGGAGGTCAGTGAAAACTGGAGCTGGACTGAGAAGTACTTCCTTTTTTCTTCCTCCCACATTGTCCAAAGAAAGGTCACCTTGTTCCTAGGCCCTGCTGTGTGCTGTGCCTCTCTGCTGAGGCTCCTCTTCGTCCCAGTCCTATAATGGACTTGTTCCTCCTGCTGTAGGTTATCAGCTCACGTTTGTGCAAGGAAACATGGGCTGGAGGTCCACGCTCAACCATGACCAGCCTTGTTCCTTCCTAAAACCTCACAGGGACATTGAACTAAAATGTCTTTCTTCTCTTTCTTTCTTTCTTTCTTTCTTTCTTTCTTTCTTTCTTTCTTTCTTTCTTTCTATTTTTTCCATTCTAGTGGGAATGTCAAATGCTGTACAGACTTTCTTGTTTTCTTTAGAGACAGAGCCTCACTATGTGGTTATGGCCATCCAGGAATTTGCTGTGTAGACCAGACTGGCCTTGAACTTAACAGAGATCTTCCAGCCTTTGTCTACCAAGCTGGGATTAAAGAAAAGTGTCACTTTGTGCAGTTTATATATATTTTTTTATCAAGTTATAGAATTCAATTGTGATTTTCATGGAGTAAGATACCAAAATAAGCAATCTACAGATGAAACTATATATTAACACATCTGTACCAATGCATCTAATGGGTGTAATAAACGTTACCTTTTGTCAGTTACCACTTTTCATATGTAACTAATTTAGGATGGGCATTGTCCTTAAATACAACATATCATAATTTAACATCTTACTCTAAAATACGATGCGACCGTTTGAGTTTTCATGTTGGTGGTTTCACAGGCATGGCGTGTGATGTCTCTAGTTTCACCCTAAGGAGACCAAAGAAGACAGTAAGGCCTTGCCATGTTCTTCACACTGTAATCTACAAGGAGCACAGGGCATTTTCCATCAGTTTCCTTTAGTCTAGGTGTTCAAAGGCACAAAGCCATAAAATGTTACCGATATTCTACTTTAAGGATGGTTGTGCTAGCCACATTGTCTGTGTTGACTGGTCTTGTGCAGAACATGAATGTTTCTGACCCTGGCCACACATATATTTTTATTTAGAAATAGAATAAAATTTAAAGATTGAAAAGATTTAGGAATATACAAGAACGTCACGATGTTTGAGATGCTGTCAGTAAAGCAAACATAAGAATAATAGTCTTACCTTGGTCAGACTTGTGGCTTTCTCTGAATTCCTCATCTGATAGTTTATTATATTTTTAGCTTTAGAAAGTGGCAGGTTACCTATGGGAATGCAGGTAAAATTAATTTATCTTTTAGAACCTTTAGTGACTGCACATTTTTTCCTGTTATTTAAACTATTCTGAGTATGTTAGGACTCAGAGGCTTGGTTACCTATTTATTGAAACAAGAATAAAGAATATTATATGAAGAATTATAATAAATCTTTTTTTTTTCTGTGTAGTCCTGGGTGTCCTGGAACTTGCTCTGTAGACCAGGCTGGCCTCAAACTCAGAGATCCACCTGCCTCTGTCTCCTGAGTGCTGGGATTAAAGGTGTGCCCCACCTCTGAAAGGTTATAATCAATCTTTTTTTGTTTTTGTTTTGTCTTCTCTTTCTCTGTTCTCCTCCTCCTTTCCATCTTTCTCTTTTCCTTCCTCCTGCTCCTCTTCCTCTCTTTTTCATTGTCTTTGAGAGGAGCTTGCTATGCAGTCCAGGATGACCTCACACTCACGGCAATCCTCCTGCTTCAGTCTCCTGAATTCCAAGAGTGCAGACAAGTGCCATCACACTCAGCTACCACACATTCCAAACTCAGAAAGAGAAGGAAAAGCCAACCATCTATATGGCAAAGCAGGCCAGGCAGAGGTGAGTGACAGGTTTCCTCTCAATTTTAGAAGATGCGGGCAGACGGTGACGAGGGAGCAGTTCACTTTGCATCTCTGTATCAGCTTCACAGTGAGCACTCACACCTCAGGAAGTGCTTTTAGCAAGTCAAGTGTGGATGATGTCAATATGAATTTTCAATCTTAGCATTCAAATGTGTGGTTTATACATTCATGGCAGTGAAACAGGTAAGGTTGAAACAGCCACAAAGACTTGGCCTTGAATCACAGCTGTTATCCTTAGTTGGGCTGCTGTTGGTCATAGCCTGTAGTTTGGATACTTAAATAAGGCTCACTTTAAAGTGTTTAATAAAATGACATACAAAGAGTTCAGAACCAGAATTTTATATGTATGTATAAGGATGTCAAAGCAAGTCAAGGGAGGGAGGATAATGTTTTAAACAAATTGTGTTTGAGTAACCAGAGGAGGGTTATGGGGATGGAAGGAGAGCTCACAGAGTTGTGAGGGACATAATGTGTGTGGTTAACAGGCTCACTATTAGTTACAGGGATGCATATATGGGGTTTTTACATATGTAAAAACCAAATTTTATTTGACTAAATATTTCATTTATACATCAATAATAAAACCATTAAAAAGTTTTCATAATTAGCGGCTGAAGAGTAGGCTCAGAAGTTAAAAGCACTATTTGCACCTCTAGGGGTCCTGAGTTCAGTTTCCACCAACCACATGGTGGCTCACAACCATCTTTAGTGGGATCTGATGCCCTCTTCTGGCATAAAGTTGTACATGCAGATAGAGTACCCCACATAAAATAAAAAAAATCTTTAAAAAAGCTTGCACAATAATTTATAAGTACAATATAAAGAACCCAAATATTATATACCCTCTAATTAATGAATGTGAGGATACATAAGGAGTCTGGAGTGAGGAGAGAGATAGCACAAACTTAATCAGCAGAGAGCTCATGACCACCAGGGACAGTCTGCTCCCTGCCCACTCCTGACAAGAGCAGCTTTCTCTTGAGGAGAGTGGACTCTTCTCAGGAACAGCCAGGACACTTCCGTGTTCTTGGTGAGAGTCTCAAATACTTTCTTTATAAGATCCTCACTTCTGTAAATTAATTTCTGTGCCTTCCTCAGATTAGGAATAAATGATTATCCAGTAAATCAAAAATAAAAAAAAAAACCACAAAAAATCAGGGACCACGGTCACAAAAAAAATCACAGAGCTGGAAACTACTGTATGAGGCCTAGAGGAACCTTTTCAAAAGTCAGCTGCCTTACCTGTTTTGGTCAGAGGATGGTTGACAAGTTGTCGAATTACACTGTTTTCTGATGACCTCAGAAGCAACACAATATCAGTTGGGAGTGTGTCTCTGTTTTTTGCTAAGAAGCCACTAGCACTATAGAGGACCTGTGGATACAGGTGTCACGGTGATTATTACAACCACACCATCACTGCCATCCTCGAGGCTTTACGAGCTCTCAGCCTGTACTGAGCAACAGCCACACAAGACTGTGCATGCAATTCCTTACATTTGGTCAGGAAAGCTGTACATTTCCTTTATTGGGAGAACCGGAAGCATAGAAGAACCATCCCCATTTCTCTGAGAACTGGTCCAGCTCTCCTGACTTCAGTATGATAGGTCTTACCTAACTTGGAGACTGAACGCTGTAGGGGTGTGTGTTTCTGGAACTTCTAACTAATTTTAAGACTTTAAAAATATGAACATATCCCAAAGATTTCTGATGGATAATAAAATGTGCTGTTATGAATTGAATCATGTCCCTCCAGAACTTATGTTAAGAGGCCATGTGAAGACTGGGTCATGTGACATCTGTCTACCAGCCAGAGTGGCTTCATTAGATGACAACTCTGCTCAGGGGACCACGGTCTCAACATTTCACACTCTAGAACAACAATAATAAACATCTCTTGTTAGATCATTCAGCCTGAGGTACTCTCTTTCATGAATTAAATAACATGCTTATTAAAAACAGCAGGATAAAATGGCCATAGGCAATTCTTAATTGATAACCAAAGCAGCCTTTATTTGCTAAGTCAAATGCTAAGAATCATGAAAGGTTATAATGAAAATTATATATATATATATATATATATATAATATGTATATATGTTATATCAATTGAAATCATATATTGGGCTGGAGAGATGGCTCAGTGGTTAAGAGCACTGTCTGCCCTTCCAAAGGTCCTGAGTTCAGTTCTCAGCAACCACATGGTGGCTCACAACCATCTGTAATGAGATCTGGTGCCCTCTTCTGGCCTGCAGACATACACACAGACAGAATACTGTATACATAAATGGTGTAGGAGGTTCTTCAGTCTGTGAATTGCTTTCATTGGTTGAATAAAGAAACTGCCTTGGCCTTTTGATAGGGCAGGAACTTAGGTAGGCGGAATAGACAGAACAGAATGCTGGGAGGAAGAAGGACAGACAGGCAGACGCCATGAAGCTCTTGTCTGACACTGATGTTGGTTAGAATCTTTCCTGGTAAGCCACGACCTAGTGGTGATACACAGATTTAATAGAAATGGGTTAATCAAGATGTGAGAGTTAGCCAATAAGAGGCTACAGATAATGGGCCAGGCAGTGATTTAAATGAATACAGTTTTTGTGTGATTATTTCAGGGGTTAAGCTAGCCAGATGGGATGGAACAAAGGGGCCCTGCCCTCCCTACAAAACATAATAAATAAATAGATTAAAAATTATATATATGTGTGCTTTGCCTGCATGTATGTCCATGCACCATATATGTGCAGTACCTACCAAGGCCAGAAGAGGGCATTAGACCCTCTGGAAATGAAGTTAGAGTCAAAGCTAGCTGTGATGTGAGTGCTGGGAACCAAATCCCCTGATTCTCTGCAAGAGCAGCCAGTTTTCTGATCCACTGAGCCATCTCTCCAGCCCCTCAGCTTAGGGGGATATATTGTTAATGGCAAAGGTCATTGGGACATTCTCTGGCCTCTGGACAAATATATAGGGCTTCTCAATTAGTTTATTTTTCAATAATTTTCTCATTTTATACATTACTTCTTGATTTTAATCTTCATATCTCAACAATTATGGCAGAGTTCTGAGGGGATGGCCCATTACTATCCATGGAAGAGAGAGTTTCCTTGGGTTTAAGACAGCATATCTGAGGTTGGACAGGTGTACAGTTGTGTTTCAACCATGTATTAACACTTTTTTAAATTTAAGACCAACCATTAGTTTGCTCCACACATCTGGGGCAGCTCTGCTAGCTGACTATTTCTCTTAGTACTCTCTCTTTCATTTGGAGCAGGGAAGGGTATTGGCTGAAAAAGTGGGGGTGAGAAGAGGGAGGGAGAGAGAAAGAGGGAGATGCAGGGAGATGGAAGGAAGAGGAGATGAAAGAGAGGAGAGAGACTGAGGGAAAGTGAGAAAAAAGAAAGAGAAGAGAGAGAGGAGAAAGAGAGAGGAGAGGAGAAGAGAGGAGAGAGAGAGAGAGAGAGAGAGAGAGAGAGAGAGAGAGAGAGAGAGAGAATGGGAAGACGAGAGGGAGCAACTGCCCCAAGGTACTCTTTAAAAAAGTAAAATACAGATGGCCACTGCCAACTGATCATTGTAGTCAGACTGGATGACAGGAAGACAGGCAAACAGAAGAACCAGGACCAGATGGAGGAGATAAGGGTCATTGCAGCTATCTCCTAACAGACTAAATCAGTTCTACTATGTTTTATTGACAGAAGGCTGAAGAGTGAGTCACAATTCCCATGAGTTCTTACTTTTCCCGCATAGTGGTGAATGCCAAAACTAAGCTCCAATCTTTTGGGTCTCCAGAAGTACTGTGATTTCAGGTTATCTTCAAATTTTTCTGTAGAAGAAAATGGAGATCCTCAAGTAAAATTGATGGTCCGAAGTTATTTTTTTCCCATACAATGCATGGTGAACAGAGATATTTTAATACAGTGAAGTCACAATCAAGTGTGTATCACTGCATCTTACTTCAGAGCAGGTCTCGAATGTAATAGTGGGTCAGAATCACCTGGGGAGCACTGTGGCAGTATGGGCTATTGGCTCACCCTGTGAGTGCAGTATCACTTGGCAGGTCCAGGGAGGGAGCCAAGAATTCGCCAGCTCCTGGTATTGCTCATGCTGTGGTGTGATGGTCATAATGTGAGGCCAGGCTCTAACCCTAAAGCCCTGATGGTGTGGCTTTCCTATCTATTTGGTTACACGAGAAGCTCAATGGGTTCATACAGGCAGTCATTTTAAAACATCAAGCACCTGCTGTCAACTTATTTTCCCTATGACGATAAGGTATTTTCCTTTTCTGTCTGGTGTCCAGGGGACAAAACAACTCATGTCAGGAGAAAGCAATACCATGTTTATCAAAAGAAAATGAGGAAGAAAAAAATGAACCCACATTTTCTCTAAGTGCTTACATGCATTTTATGAACAGGAAACAATGGCTTTTTCATTTACTTAACAACTCAAAACCCCCTCCCCCCTATTTTATGTTGGACCTTCTCATTTTAACCACTTTCTTTCTGAGGTAGGCTCTCAGGTATCCCTTGCTATATAGCCAGTGGGTACAGTTTTAAGGTTGTGAGGTTTGCTTCCTAGAGCCCTCATAGAAGCTCACAGGGTTCATGGTTGTAATCACAGGGAGCACAGGTGGGGACAGATGGGCCCAGAGACTTGCTAGTCAGCCAGGAGAGCTGCAACTGTGAGCTTTGGGTTCAGTGAGAGACCCTGTCTCACAAACTCAGGCACACAGTGGTAGAGGAACGCATCTGAAGTGGACCTCTGGATTCAACATGTCTGTATGAGTAGGCACTTTTGACATGCACTTTTACACACAAATAAGTAAAAATATGTATATATACATATATCTGTATATTGTTTACATTACTGATTTTTTTCTTTCTGTTCACTATTTCCTTTTACATTCTAGAGCTGTCCTTGTTCTGCCCCAGTTTCTGACTTAGGATAGATAACTTTTATAGCGATTTATAGTCCAAGATTTCACATTTGAGATTCTACCATGATGGAAGCAGAAACCCAATCTCCAATCTTGTTTAATTCATCACTATTAATTTTACAATACTATAAACACTCACTGGTTTAGGCATAAGTTCAAAGATCACTTCTGGAAAACCAGGCACCGCAGGCTTTGTGGCAGCTGCTTGGTTGCAAATCATTTCAAACAACTAAAACTCAGTGCCTGGGAAAGCCCCGTGCCTTTGGAAATCCACAGTCACCCAGGTATAAAACAAGCTCACCTATGAGAGTCTGGTCAGTGGCCTTGGGAAACCTACTTTCCTCGTCAAGCAGGGACAATAAGCCCATTGGCTTCTGTAGGAACATGTCTAGGAGGGGCCGGTTGTCTTCGTATTCAATAACTCTAGCATCCACATCTTCATTTAGGTATTCATTCTACAACAGGTTATGAGCCAAACAAAAAAATCACTTAAAACTGAATAATGTATAGGTGGATAGTAATTACCCAGGTTTCCATTTTACATATATTAGAATAAATTGCTATCTGCGACATCGCCTTAAACAGAGTGTATCATTTTGTTTCTTTCTTCGCAGAACTGCTTGCTTATTAAAATCAGCACTGATTATAATCAGGAGATTGGTAAAAGGACTTTGCCAGTCTCTCAGAATTTCAGATGTCTGTGCTGTTAAGGGAAAGTGGTTACTGGAAACGGCTGTGTCCCAGAACTTGCCAACACGACTGAAGCATATCCTAGGTTATGCTTTTCCTATTGTCTCTCTCAAGAGCACTCATGTACGGTTCAGTGGTGGCTTCAGAGGCTGACCCTGCTAGTGGAGTGGATAGCATAGGACATGGAAACCATCTACAGCTTCAGCATCACGACACCAAGGCATAATTCTAGGCTCAGCTAGAATTTTCTGACTTTTTAAAAACTTCCTCTCTCATCTATCAAACCAACTCACAATATGGTCCACTGATAATTGTTTGTATCATACAATGTATGAAATAACCAGACATAGCCACTGGCAATGACGGCAGAAGCATGGTGTGGTGCTTCGAATGTTCTCAGTCTAACGTGTATTTTAAATAAGATAAAACATAAGTCCCAAAGAATCATAAAGCTCAAAAATAGTTTATCTAGCATTAAAAATAAAAACAATTTCTTGAAGTTTCACAGCTCTTACTTTTGAAGGTAACCTTGGGAGAAGTCTGCCAACCTAGAATTATTTTACTGTTAGACACATTATGCTCGCAGCATATAATAGCTTAAATCACAGTTGCAAAGTTCAAAAGAATTTCGTATGTTTTATATAGAAAGTCCACGAGGTTAAGGTCTCAACTGATGCAACTGTCATTTCTTTCTCTTGTTGGTGTCAAAATCCATTGCATGCTTTTGTGGCAGGTCACACAGAGCAGGAAGAAACAATGGCTTCTTCAAGGACCCTTGTTATTATGAACTCCAGATAAACCACAGAGAAAAACTTCTACAGTTGCAATCAGGGCTTATAAATGGCTTATAGTAAAACCATACACTACATCTTATAGGAAGGATTATGGCAGAATGCCCAGTTATCTTTAAGCCTATGTGGACATATGACCCATCATCCTTAGTTCTTGGGTCATGTAAAGGAGAGAGTGAGAAGAGCTGTACCCGGTACTAAGCTGAACTGTGGAGAATATGCACTAGTCTCTGTTCTCACTGTTGGAATTTAGAAGGCCGGGAAGTGCACGCTAAGCTTCAGGGACCATCACAGAAGAGGGGAAGGAAAGATTGGAAGTGGTCATGGAGGATGGAGGGAAACAGTGTCTTCTGGACAGGACAGGATCACTGCACTCAAGAACTCAGAGCACCTAATTCAAGATTCAGCAAAACCACTTTTGGGAATATACCCCAATAATGCTTAATCATACCACAAGAACATGTGCTCAACTATGTTCATAGCAGCATTATTTGTCATAGCCAGAACCTGGAATCAACCTATATACCCCTCTACAAAACACTGGATAAAGAAAATGTGGTACATTTACACAATAGAGTACTACACAGTAGAAAAAAAATAACACTTTGAAATTTGTTATCCAGGCAAATGGATGGATCTAGGAAACATCATACTGAGTGAAGTAACCCAGGCCCAGAGAGATAAACATCATATGTATTCACTCATGAGTGGCCTTTACAATAAAGCAAAGAAAACCATTCTACAATTCATAATCCCAGAGACCCAGATGACTAAGAGGACTCTAAGAGAGATAAGAATGAATCTAATCTACATGGGAAGTAGAAAAAGACAAGATCTTCTGAATAAATTGGGAGAGTGGGGATTATGGGAAAGGGTTGATGGGGAGGGGGGAGGAGGAGAGGGGAGCAGAAAAAACATATAGCTCAATAAAAACAATAAATAAAAGAAAAAAGAAAAATATAAAAATTTTTTAAAAATGGAAGTTGAAAGTCATTTAACTACATATTAACAAAGCAAAGGAAACCAGGAAGTTTGAAGGTTCTTCAAGTTGTGTTCTTCATTTTGAGTGTGTTTGGTCAAGAAAACCCACATGAGGTGCATCTTGGAGGCCACAGCCCCAACAAGCTGAAATGCTTAGTGCTAAAAGCATCATCTCCTCCCTGAGACAGGTTTATGATAATGCCACTGATCCCTCAGATTCAAGCAGTGGCATGGGAGGATTTGTCATATCCTGATGGAGCCACAGACTTCCACATGGCTTCTTAGGCAGGCACAAATGTAAGCATCGCTTCCTCAACACAGGTCAGTAACATGGGAAAGGCCATCTGTTCTCATCGTGGGCTCACCTCATCTGAGAGACCATCCCCCAATCTCCAAGACTAATTTAGCAAATTTCTTTCTCCAACTGGTCCCTCTTTGTACACCCTATCATACTTGGAATTATTTTATAGCATTCCTCGTATTTATATTTATCGTTTTTCATGTCTCCCATTGTAATAAAAATTCTATGAAAACAGCTTTCTACTGTTTACCTCTGTATCTAGAAAGAATCTTACATAGTAAACATTACATGCACGTGCACCCCACACTAGCTTCATTCACATGTTCAGGCCCTAGCATCTAATGCATTTAGGGACAGGACTTTAAGGAGGTACTTTGTAAATGAGGTCCATAAAGGTGGGGCCCTACTCTAGTGTAGCAGCTCTACTTCTAAGCAAAGTAAGAAACATCTTGATTCCCATACACAGAAGACACATGGACATGACAGACATGCTGACTCTGGAGAGAGGCCTTGGAAGAAATCAACTCCATCAATGCTTTTATCTCAGACCTTCAGCCTCTAGAACAATGAGAGAATGAATTTCTGTTGGTTAAACAAATTTTCTTAAAGTCCATAGCATTTTATTACAGCAGCCAACTAGCACACCAAGCTTTCTGGTTTTTTTTTTTTTTTGCCTGTACAGGTTATTTTGAAAAATCAGTTTTCCACAAGGACAGCTCATGCTGTGGAATAAAAGAACACTCATACATTGCTGGTGGAAGTGTAAGCTTATAAATCACTATGGATATCAGTGTGACAGTTCTTCAGGAAGATAGGAATCTATCTATTTCAAAACCAGCTATACAACTCTTGGGCATATACCCAAAGGATGCTTCATCCTACCACAGAGACAGTTGTTCAGCCATGTTCACTGCTGCTCTGTTTGTAATAGTCAGAAATTAAAAACAATCTAGATGCTCCTCAACAAAGAATGGAGAAAGAAGTAGTACATTCAACACATGACGCAGTATTATTTGACCATTAAAAATGACATCATGAAATTAGCAGGCAAATGGATGAAACTAGAAAAAAAATAATTGTGAATGAGGTATCTTAGACACAGAAAGACAAATATAGTATGCATTTGTGTATATAATTTGATTTTAGTTGTTAAGTCAATGAATGATAACCAAGCTACTATCCATCCACAAAACCACAGATGGTAGGTATAGAGCAATGGACTAGAGGGAACAGATACATCTCATTGGGAAAGGCAAATAGAATAGAATTTTGTGGATATATGGGGGATAGAATAGGAGGATCACGTGGGGATGGGAAGGGGAAAGTGGTACTGGGAAAGAATGGGGGAGAGACAGCTAAAATTAAGGCCATTGGAGGGGTATTCTGGAAACCTAGTATGGTTAAAGCCTCCTAAAATATATGCACATATGAAGGTGATCTAAATGAAATGGCCAAATCATCAGGAAGACAGTGATTTAACAAGGTCCTATTGCTGAAGGCAACATCAATGCAGCTCATTGAACATGAAGGTGTGGAACTGTTGCCTACATAGAGCCTTCACCCCATGTCCTAGTGTCTTCATTCAGGAAGGCACTCTGCACACTATCAAAAGAGAAATGTAAACACCAAGCCATCCACAAACCCTTCATCTACAATGGTGAACTACCTGAAAGATATGCTAGGGTAACGGTGGCTCAAAGCTTGTGGGAATAACCAGCCAATAACTGATCTGACCTAAGGTCCACTAAAAAAGATGGAAACTGTGCTTGACACAGCTTTGCCCAGAGACCTAGGGCAAAGTCAAATAATGCCATTCAAAAAAAATAAAGAAAATTTGGAGATAAAATGACTTCTAATGATATAAATGACTCCTAATGTCAGAAATATGTTACATTTATCATAAGAAATAAGTGGTTTCACATACCACTATTCCAACAACTATTTTCTCATATTATGCTGTAATTTCCTAGGCAGAAGATCTAGCAAGTAGACCCAGCTGGCACGCTGCCCCAATGCCTTGCCTAGCATTGGCTGAAGCTGTCAGTAACTGCTCACAGGAGCACACCCAGGAACTGAAAATAGAATGTCTGGGGTGCTGATAGCCAACACAGCTGGGTGCGGCCTGTAGAGAAAGTGGGCTGCTGCAGATTATCAGATGGGCAAAGATACCTGGTTATGCATTGGTGAGGCTTGGACCCAGATCGTGGGGTATTAAAGACAAACATTCTACCATCGTCCCCAGCCTACCTAAAAACGGGCAGATCTGATAAACATGTACATAAAGCTGCAGGCTACAAGATCAGCATATAAAACCAGTAGCTGTTCTATATAGCAACACTGGCCAAGAAAGAAAAATGCACTGAGAAGAGCTTCAGAGAAGTTGAAATACCCAGGAATAAATCTACCAAAGAAGGTGAGAGACTTCTGCAATAAAATCTTTATGCCACTGGAAATAATAGGTAGAAGGAGACACTAGACAAAGAAAGTCCTCTAAAGTTTATAGACTGGAAAAAATCAATAATGTGGAAATGGCTGCATTGCCAAAATCTATCTGGAGATTCAATGAAAAAAAACCATCAAAATTCCAGTGACATTCTTCACAGAAAAATAAAAATATAAAAAAAATTATATGGAAGTACAAAAAATAGTTAAAGTGAATCCAAGCAGGAAAAACAAAACCAACCAAACAAAACAACAAAAAACAAACAAACAAACCACTGCTGAAAATAAAATTGACTTCAAATTATACCTCAAAGCCACAGTGACAGGAAGCACAGCACAGACACAGAACAGCCACATATATTTATCCACAGAAGATACAGCAGACCCAGAAAGAAGCCCACACAAAACAGCCATATATATCTATCCACAGAAAATACAGCAGACCCAGAAAGAAGCACACATAGCTACGCCCTCTTAGCTTCTGAGAAAGGGTTCAAATTACACACTGGAAATAATATAGCTTATTCAACTGCTGGGGTGGATGAAAAGTGTAATTCACCTATAGAAGACTGAAATCAGATTCATATCTCACATCCTGTGCAAAAAATCAATTCAAATGGATCAAAGGCCTTCATCTAAAACTTGGAACATTGAAACTGCTAGAGTAAATTATAGGGAAAATACTTCAACATGCAGGATTTGGAAAATTTCCTGAAAAGGACTCCAATAGCATAGGAAATAATCCCCAAAACTGATAAATGAGATTGCATGAAATTAAGGGGAGTCTGCAGAAGGAGCTATGAGCAGATACTATAGATGCTTCACTAGCTTCAGCTCAGATGGGAAAGTCATATCCAGATCATAGAAAAAAGTTAATCTTCCAAAGCTTTAATTGCCAATCAATAAATGGGCTAACAAAGAAACAAGAAACACAAATGGCCACTCAACATTTTAAAAGGTGTTTAACACTAACAGCCACTAGGGAAATGCAAATTGAAAGCTACTTTGAGATTCCATTTGACCCTAGTCAAAATGGCTGTCATCAAGGTGAAAAAAAAGACAAGAAATGTTGGTGAAAATGTGGGAAAGAGGGATCCATATGTGAATGCAAATGTCCATTTTTTTCTGGGAGTAGTTTCAAGACAGGGTTTTTCTGTGTAGCCTTGCCTGCCTTGGAATTTGCTCTGTAGACCAGGCTGGCCTTAGACTCAGAGATCGATCTACTACCTCTGGAGTGCTGGGATCAAAGATGAGTGCCACCGCCACCCAGCTCTTAGTTTTTATATAATACGGCTACCTAGAAAGGGACTCCTGAGAGTGGAGAGAGGTTTTAGAGGAGGCACTTGTCATGAAAGTGGACAGTGGACTGACTACTTAGAGTCTGAGGTACAGTAAGGGAAAGGAAGGGGATGGGAGAGCGAAGGGGGTGGAGCATTAATAAAAACAAAGTTTGCATGAAAAAGTCATAATAAACTCATTGCTTTGTATGTTAATTAAAAACAAAATTACAGCAATCATATGGACCTATGCTAATTTTACATTTCACTGTAATTACCTTTATTAAAAACTTCAGAAGTATCTGGTGATGGTGGCTTATGCCTTTAGTCCTACCTAGCACCTGGGAGGCAGAGGCAGGTGGATTTCTGAGTTTAAGGCCAGCCTGGCTTACAGAGTGAGTTCTAGGATAACCAAGGCTACACAGAGAAAAACTGTCTTGAAAACTCAAAACCAAAACCCAAACAAACTAAACCAAAACACAAAAACATTGGAAGCTTAAAATGAAATCAGATGAGCAAAACAAGTACTAAAAATTCTCATATCACATTGAGGGTGTTGCTCAGTTTCATCCAGGAAGGAAAAACAGACGATGTGGGAGGTATGGTTTTGGAGATGAAGGGCTGCTCTCCAGCCTTGACCCTCATACTCTAAACCTGGGAGGCCTGTGTAAGTCGAGGGAGAAAACAAGCTACTCCCATCAGGAGCTGCTGAGGGGCTTCATGATTTGGTTGGATATAAGCTTTTATACTCAGTGGGTAAAACATGTAAAGTCTATTTGGATATAGTCTCAATCTCTAAACGTTTTTGGAGTATTTAAAAACCAAAGATTTGTTCATCAGAGTCTCCTAAATGTGTAGACAGAAGTTTCTGTCCCAATTGGTCCTGCATCTGTTCAGTCTCAAAGAAACACATAGAAGCTTATATTAATTATTAACTATTTGGCCTATTGCTCAGGCTTATTACTAACTATCTCTTACAACTTAAATTAACCCATAATTTTTATCTATGTTTGGCCATGTGGCTTGGTACCTTTTCTCAGTGAGGCGTTCTCATCTTTCTTCCTCTGCTTCTGACTGGTGACTGCATCTCTGCCTTTCCTCTTCCCAGAACTCTCCCAGTCTGGTCGCCCTGTCTATACTTCCTGCCTGGCTACTGGCCAATCAGCATTTTATTAAACCAATATGAGTGGCAAATCTTTAAAGTGTACATGAGTATTATCCTACAGTATTAAATGTATTTCACTGTCTTAATAATTAAATGAAATGCTTAGCTGGGTGTGGTAGCACACACCTTTAATCCCAGCATGTGAGAGGTAAAGGCAGGTGGATCTCTGTGAGTTTAAGGCCAGCCTGGTCTACAGAGCAAGTTCCAGGACAGCTAGAGGTACAAAGAGAAACTCTGTCTTAAAAACAAACAGACAGACAAATAAAAAACCAAACCCAAACCAAGCAATCAACTAATCCAATAAAAGACTATAAAATGCTTTTTATAAATTGGAAAGTTAAAATAATACAAAAATTACCACCAATATGCACACAGTTTTAAGAAGGAAGAAATTAGTGCATATAGAATAAGTCATTCTTCAGCAAAAAAACTTTTAGTCTTTATAAAAGGTTTGTTTTGAATCACCCACACAGTTTTTAAGATCAGACTACTGATTTCTATCGCCTACACAATTTTTTTACATCAGATAACTGATTTCTTTTACTTTACAATATTAAAAAGTTTGAAGTGTAGGAATTACATATTGAGTACATTTTTATTCTTCGTAAGTGCTACAAATTATGTGTTGAAACCTATGTTAGAAATGTACAGCACTCTAGGTTGTGAAGAGCTGGAGACAAAGTTACCTATATTTCTTTCCACAGGAGCAGATAGAACAGTGATTTTTTTAATTTATTGTTTCAATATGTACTTTAGATTTTTGCTTGCAAAACAGCTCAATTTTCAGGTCTCACCCACAGTGGCTTTTTAAATGCTATATGTAATGGTTGGTCTATGTGTAGAAACAAATATGAACACATCATGTTAAGAGTCAACTTCAGTCCAGTTAATGTGTTGCTTGAATGCATGAAGAAAGATCATCCAAAGTGTTGGGAGGTATACATGAACACAGAGTAGGTTTTCAGTATTCTAAAACAATGGCTCGCTAGCACCATATACCTGTACTGAGGAGTGTCCAGTGGTTCTTAGGAACGCTGGCATTTGTTCTGAGTCAAGCTGTGGTTGGTGTCTTTCCTTCAATTTGAAATGTAAATGAGTAGGATGGCTTCATTCATTGTGTGTGTTCTATATCACACTGAGCACACAACAGTATAAAAATTAAGTCAGAGGACAAAACCCACTCCAGTGGCAGCATGGAAAAGTTTTGACAATGGATACACATTTCTAACATGACAAATGTGATCACACACCACTCAGACTGCCTAACACCCTTGGTTTTTGTTGAGTTCTTTCTCATATGAAAGAAAACCATAACACACACACACACACACACACACACACACAC
>NC_022018.1:15322161-15331356 GCF_000317375.1 Microtus ochrogaster | reverse complement strand
ACACACACACACACACACACACACACACACACACACACCACAAACAAAACCTTGGCTATTTCTTGCAGAAATTCAGATTGAGGGCTTTTGCAGGATAGTGGCTTCTCATTGAAAATCAGATAATGTCTTTGCTGCCCTAGGCTCTATCAACCGAGAGCCTTTTGGAAAATAAAATAAGCCAAGAGTGTGTTGATTACACAAGTGTCACAGGGAAGGCAAGGATGAGTGCTGAATCTGTAGGACTCTGATAGAATTGGGAAGACCGTGTGCTCTCGTCTGAGCTCCTGAGAAGGATTTCAGCAGCACATTTTAACAAGATTATAGACGGTGTTCATCGACTGACCGTCCTTTGTTTCCAGGGAGGGGATCTAGGTGACTAAGAACTGTTTCACGTTGCTGTTTTCAGATATCATTGACTTAAATGTTCCTAAAATTAATATATACACATATAAATTTGTTCTAGATCCAGGGAAGTATAGAAGCTCTAAATACTATGAAATACCATATGCTAAGAATCATCCAGGACAAACAAGAAAAACAGTGTTACCATAGACTAGATGAAAAACAAAGGAAAGGGATATGAGTTATGGATGCTCTAGATGGATGTTAAGAGATCCTTAGATATTTAATCAATGTTTACAGAGAAGTAGGTTAGCAAGAGAAAGCGGCATGGCTGCCGGGGTGACAGCACAGGCCATTAATTTATCAGATGGATGATGCTTCAGGAAGCACTGTTCCTGTACAGTAAAGTCCAAAGACAAACAAGCTTTACTTATTTCAAACTTTGATGGGTTCTGTATTGAGGCGTTAGAGCAAAATGACATTAATTTAATAAATATGTAAAATGTGTTACGTGGCCAGCCTCTGAAAGCACTAAAATAAGATGATCTTGGACTTCGGAGTTTTTGGCCAGGTGAAAAAGTCCATACCAAGAGTAAGGCTGGGGCCATTTCATGTAGTAGGGAGACTGACACAGATGCTGTGCACTAAGAATATCAAGGTGTGTGGTGGGGAGTGAAATGAAAGACATGCGCAGTATGCTTTTCTGGAGCTTGGTGGTGGGTGCAATAGAATGAAGGTCTTGGCCATAGACACAAGCAGAGTAAGAAAGGCTTTTAAGTCTTCTAATTGCTCTTGATTTTAAGGTGATTTAATAATGTATCTGGGCACTGGGAAGATTCCAATGGAGAGAGGTGGAGAGGGGTCCAGAGGAGGGTTAGGAAGATCAAGACACAGAATATCCACCAGAATGGATGGACCATCCACTGAGTACCATTCAGATGGGTATAGCGGAGGGAGAACTAAACAAATGAAGATAGTGTCTTCAGTCTGTGTGCTTTTCTTGGACTAAAAAGTGCCAAGATGAAGATGTTTTCTTTTGTGACCACTACTTTCAGACTGCAATTTGGAAATGAAGTCAGTCTAAGTCTAAACCTTTTAAATAAAAGACTCATGTTGCTTCAGTTTACATATTTGAATTAAAACATCAGTGTAATCAGTCAACACACAGCAAAGTAACATAATTGGAAAGTGACAAATGACATGAGGACTGATGGCAAGTATGGCTCTTCTGGGTTTAATGAAACAAACAGTCTTAAAATGAAAGTATGCCAAATGAAATTCAAGGAAGTCCCTGCTTTCTCTGTAGAAAAATATTATTGGAGCTGAGCCATAAATTGCACATTGTACCTGACAAAATTACTGCTTTGTGTCATTTGCACCAAACCCATTATCTTGGATTTTGTTGCCTGGATACTAGGATTCAAAATTTTAATGTACTGTAGATGAATACTGAAATTTCAAACAGAATTCTAGCAATGCAGTCTAAAAAATAAATAATTGTAGACAAAGAACATGTCTTTGTTTGCAACAGCTCAAAGTGGTTAAATTTTAAAGAAAAGTGCATTGGTCTTGAGTGAAGGATTTAGAACATTACCTGTCTAAGTCACATTAAATTCACACCATATTTTTTTGTCTGCATTTTTACTACAGGCATGGAGAAAAGTAATATTTTCCTTGTCTTTGAATGTTGCAACATAAAATGTATGGTCCAGGTACTGTTTATATATCCTATGTAATTATGCAGTAGCACACACATATGTATGTTTAGAATCTATACTTCAACTTACCTGCTCCCATGCGAACACGTGCTGATTAAAATAATACTGAATCTGTTCATTTGCAATGTTAATGCACAGCTGCTCAAAGGAATTTTTTTTGAAATTTTCGAAGCCGAATATATCAAGAATGCCGATGCTTAGCTCCTCGTCCCCACTGGAAGAATTAAAGAAGTGTTTGTTGAGTTATCTCTCATTTTCTTAGGAGGCAATGGGAAGCAGAGCATCTTGGGATTCGCATTGGTGATTGAGTTAATTAAACAAGACTCTCCACAGAAAAGAAAGATAATGGTTGTAAAATTAATTTTAATATGTGCATAGAACAGTATTTTCCTTACTAAAGAACCCACTCCCATGTTTTTATACACCTAAACAGAAGTCCTTCCATAGGTTTAAACGCAGTCATAGCCCTGTGTGAGTCCAACATCATAGAACCTGGCTTTTACACAGCACTGCAAACACACAGACAACCAAAACTTTACCAGCAAAACAAAAATTCTTTTCAAATTTAAAATGTCTAACTACCAATGTCTTAATTATTTTCAAAGAACTGTTATTTATTTTTTTACTTATTCACTTACTCATATTTACATACAAATCAAATAACAACCTAGAGGAAGAGACAAGCATGTAGGGATTCATCTTGTAGTTAAATATTTTAATCCGCTTGTGGTGCCACACATCTGTATTTTCAGCACTGAGGACAGAGGCAGAAGACTTGACAGTTCAAGTCTGGGATGCACAGTGGTACCCTGCTTCAAAAAACAGCACAAACCAACCCAAGGGGGAAAAACAAATAAGTGAATTTCAAAATACAATTAAATACTATTTTACACACGAATTATTTCAGATTTACATTTCTTTCTGCTATCATTTGTTGCTGGTTCTGTACACTAAAAATTAGATAATTGGTTCAAACTTTTGCTTCTCTCAGTAAATAGGTAGACTGATTTAATTGGGCAGCTGAGGATAGGGAACCTGAAATGACCTTATCCTATAGCAATGCTGATGAATATCTTGCGTATCACCATAGAACCTTCATCTGGTGATGGATGGAGATAGAGACAGAGACCCACACTGGAGCACTGGACTGAGCTCCCAAGGTCCCAATGAGGAGCAGAAGGAGGGAGAACATGAGCAAGGAAGTCGGGACCACGAGGGGTGCACCCACCCACTGAGACAGTGGAGCTGAACTATTGGGAGCTCACCAAGGCCAGCTGGACTGTGACTGAAAAAGCATGGGTAAAACCGGACTCTCTGAACATGGCGAACAATGAGGGCTGATGAGAAGCCAAGGACAATGGCACGGGGTTTTGATCCTACTTAATGTGCTGGCTTTGTGGGAGCCTAGCCAGTTTGGATGTTCACCTTCCTAGATATGGACGGAGGGGGGAGGACCTAGGACTTACCACAGGGCAGGGAACCCTGACTGCTCTTTGGACTGGAGAGGGAGGAGGAGAGGAGTGGGGGGAGGAGGAGAAGGGTGGGAGGAGGGAGAGGGAAATGGGAGGCCGAGAGGAGGTGGAAACTTGTTTTTTTTTTTTCCTTTTCTCAATAAAAAAAATGAAACTACAAAAGGTTCCCTTTGGGTCTACCCATCAGTGTAAGCGATGCTCAGTGTTATGTGCTGAAGATGTGGTGCTGACAGCCAGAATCTGCACGTGCTCCCACACCTGAAGAGGATCTGTGTGTGCTCCCACACTCGGAGAGAATTTGCGCGTGCTCCCGCACCAGGAGAGAATCTGCGCGTGCTCCCGCACCAGGAGAGAATCTGCGCAGTGCTCCCGCACCAGGAGAGAATCTGCGCAGTGCTCCCGCACTAGGAGAAAGTGGTTGACTCAGAGCTCAGAGTGGACAGGGGATTCCCGTTACTTAAGCCCCATGGATTGTGGGTGTCATGTATCTGTAATCCAATACTTAGGAGGCTGTGATAGGAGAATCTTGAATTCTAGGCCATTCTGGGGTGCACAGTAAGACTGCCTCAAACAACAAGAAATCTTAGTGACTGACTTAACAGAACTAAACTAAACTATCACAACAGGTTTTGGTTCAGTTTTTTTTAAAAGACTAACTACAATCAAAATAACTCTTAAGTCTTGGCTAGTTATAGTTCATGTAAGAATAATTATTATTTAGCAAACATGCTACAATGGTTTTTTTTTTGTACATCATCCTTCTGAGTATCATCTAGTGCTAAACATGTGGACAAGACCTAACAAAGTGATTATCTTGTTTACATCACATGGAATATACAAATATAAAAACATTATTGGATGTTTCCAGTTTTTATAAGATGCTTAACATCATACAGATGCCACTAGTGAGCAAAAACCATTTTGATATTTAGTCATTCTGGGAAAACTGCGTTATGATCTGAGACTCAACTTAATAGGGACTGGGAGGTTCAGGGATGATTGTTGTGATGCTGACGTTCAGGGTGTTAAGACCATGGGGGCAAAAATGGGCAATCTAGATAATGTAGATATAAAATAAGATGTAGGATGGATTTTAGTGGAAAATAATGAAAAGCTACATATGTGAAAAGTGTAAAAGATGATCTCTTATACTTAGTATCTATGTATATGTCTGTCTATCTATCTATCTATCTATCTATCTATCTATCTATCTATCTATCTATCTATCTATCTATCTATCTTTCTATCTATCCCCTACCCATCTATCTCTCCACTGTACTTAGCTACGGATGAAGATAAGATCATCTAACGTAGACGTCCATCTTGCTTTTTCACACGAGCATTTTTAAAATTCCTATCACCTATGGCCGAAAGAAACTTCAGATAGAGTGTGAGAACTTTCATCTCTGCAGATCCAGTCAGTGGTGGCTGTGACTCGCTTTCTTCCTACTCTGAAGTTCTAGGAGAAGCACAGACACAGGTGTGGGAGCTTGTATCCAGGTTACAGTGACTATTATCTACCATGCTCATGTGCATTTCAGAGTCAAACTTCATTGGAACCACAGCACCTCTTCCTGCATGGTGCAGTGAAAGTTCAGTGAAAGGAAAGTTTTACTTTGTAGTCATGTTTTAATTTAAGTCCATGAAGCAAAAGCAAAGAACTGCTTGACTGACATTAGACAAGTGTAAAATGGCACACACTTCATTGTACACAGCCTAATTAAGAGAACATTTGACTTGATAATATGATGTATGTTTAAAATCCCTTTCTACATGATTAATAACATTGTTGCAGTTTTTGTTCCAAGCAATCAAGATCTTTCACAGTTACATGGAATGATAACGTGACACTGCTACAAGGAGATGGAGCATATCTGTAGGAACACAATTTCGATAATTAAATTAAATAATCAGAAACATATTCAAAGAGACATGCACAAATCCAAAACAGACTTACCACCTAACATTTGCAGAAAACAGATGTATAAAACATTTATTTACCTTGGTGATGTGTCATGTTTCAGTAAACTGTTAATACAATTGACTATCCAGCTAAAGAGACGTCCATATAAAGTTTTAGACATGGCATCTCGCACATCAGTAGCTTTTTCTACTGTGTTGGGTCGTATAATTGTTTCTCCTCTGGTGACCACACAGTGGGAGGTAAGAGCTTCCTGTAGCTCATCTGCTTGAATGCAAAGCAAAGATGCTGCTGCAAAACCAATACATTATTGTTAGGAAACAGTGAAAATGACTCTAATTTCAGAAAAGAGAAATGGCTGAATTCAACTGCAGCACCTGACATTGCATAAAGATATGACTGTTTCATGGTATCTAAATTCTACTGCAGAGCCTGACATTGCATAATACATGACTGTTTCATGGCATCTGAATTCTACTGCAGATCCTGACATTGCATAATACATGGCTGTTTCATGGCATCTGAATTCTACTGCAGAGCCTGACATTGCATAATACATGGCTGTTTCATGGCATCTGAATTCTACTGCAGAGCCTGACATTGCATAATACATGACTATTTTATGGTATAGAAGCCACCATTCAGCATTAGTCTCCCTGCCTCTTCCTGATGGCTCTCTTCTTGCCTCCTCTAGCCAAAGTGTAATATGCAACACAACCAAACTGTCTGAACTAAGGAAACAGCTGCACAGGTGTGCAGCTACTCATGTGACATCAACTTTAATTTCACCAAATTGTGCTAAATATTTTAAAAGCACAATGAGTAGGTTTGGTAGAATTTTGATATGATTATGTGATTATGCCTAGAATGTAAGAATGAACTAGAACACTACTTAGGTTTTGGAGTGAATCTGAATGACATTTCACAGCACATATCTGACAGAGCAGGAACCTGGCGTTTCCATACTTCCTGTTAAGTTTTCTTTTTGGTACTAAATTTTCTTAACATGCAATACTCAAAAACATATTTAATATTAATAAATCCAAATATCATAGGAATGTACAATTATCTCAGTAAGGAAAATTCATTTTTTGATAAACAAACATCTCTTTTCTTCTCACAGGGAGGGCTGAGCCCCGGGCTTTGTGCATGCGGGGCCAGCGCTCTACCACTGAGTCATCTGCTCACTTTACAGTGGGCATCTTTAGCCACGCCTCCTGCATGAAGAGAGTCGAAATCGTCACATTTAAATGATTATGTTTAAAATTTTACCAACATTTTGAGTTTTCGCTTATACATCTGACAACTTGGATTTTGGTTTGGCAGTAAGATCCCTGACCTCTGTCTTCACCTATTTCTTCACGTTGAAGAAGCAAGAAGCTATATATGGTCCTCACAGAAATTTTACCTTAGAGTTAACACGATTCATCTCTTTACTTATTTGTATGACTATTGCCATTATTCTGCAAAACATTGTATCCTAATATTTTAAACATTTATCATTCTCAGTATGTTATATAAACAGCTTAATTTGCAGAACAATATTTTAGCATCTATGTCAATATGCTAGTAAATTTAAAAATTGTTGTTTAACTTGTTTTCCTAAGTGCATAGTTGTGAAAAAATAGTAGCATCTCTTGAGCGTAAAAGAGCATAGAAATCCCACATCTGTTGCAAACTATATAAACACACTGAAGCTCTTTGACACAGCTATTTAATTTCCCTCCAAATACTTGCCAGTTCTGTTCTTACTGGTCAAAGAATGACCAAGAAGATAAATGTAATTTTATAGATGCCAGGCACTTTTCATTTCAAAGTAGACAATTTGAAAGGAAAAATTCTTCTATTTAATTTTTACTTGTAAAGATGAACACATGGCACGTAATGCATAAGTGAATAGATGCACTAAAATTTAAGAATTTATTCTGGTATACGATGTTTGAAGAGGATTCAAGTCCCCTGCCTGTCTCACAGTTAGCAGTTGGTCATCTGCAATGCTGTCTCAATTGAATTGTAATGCCGTTTTGGTCATTATAGTTGGTTATTTTCCGAACGTTATCTCCCACTGGCCTGTATGTTGGCTTTCATCCAGATACTATTCATTCACCTGGCATAATTCATTTAGTGTCTGCTACATGCCAGGCATTTTACATGAGGCTATATTGTTAAGAACAATGCTTTGGACACAAAGTTTCAGTCTCAGTGGCCTTTATCCAGAGGACAGGAAAGCCAACCAAAAAATTTAATTGGGAGGAAGGAGGAAAGAAAAGGAGGGAAAAGGATGGGAAATGAGATAGAGGTAGAAGAAAGAGGAGGAGAGGAAGATAAGACTGGGTGTTGATGGAGGACAGGGAGCGGATAGAGAGCCCATGGATATATTGGCTAAGTGGTTTCTGAATGAGCATAGAAGAGATCAATTCTTTACTCTAGTAAAAGATGGGGAGGTCACTTGGTTCAAACTAGAAGTGACCATGTCATCAGTGATTTCTTTTTATCAATGATGTTACATTATTATCACTTCCCTTTTAATAATCTACTATCTTGTGTGTCAATCATATTATTTTATACTTGAAAAGTCAAAGCATGCATTATCAAGGTTTCCAGGTACATAATCACTATGTCAACCTCAGACAACTGCTTCAGTTCTATTACAACCTGCTTCCAAAGCCACACTTGATACAGAAAATAGGTATCTTAAAGGCAGGTCTGGACCAATTACATATGTAAAATGAAGGAAGAATGAATACATAAAAATTAGTATCATGATTATCTAGGCTGTGAATTTAATTCACAACAAATAAGAGATTATGGAATGTATGCCAATATTAAAAATAAAGAAACAAACAGAATATATTCTAAATAGGTAAAAACTATGTCACTCTGCACTGAGGCCTGAGGCTGCTGACAGTTGACACAGGGCCATAGTGTTCAATGCCCCTTTTTTCTGTTGTCCAGGACAAGCTCGGGGGTGGGGGGGAAGGAGAAGCCAGTATTGAGTGCCTGCGGCGTCTGCTACTACATCTTCACTATTCAGAACTTGTAACTAAAATATTTAAAGAGGCTGATTTTGAATGAAAATTAAAGGGCAACTGTTCTCAAAAAAAAAGAGAAAATCAGTTGGATGCCTTAAATTATTAGGGACCTTTTGTCAAGCTCCACTATTAAGAGAAAGTTTAATTTGAATTTTGCGTGCAAATGGATGGGAATAGAAAACACTATCCTAAGTGAGGGAACCCAGACCAAAAACGTTGAATATGGTATGTACTCACTCATAAGTGGATTCTAGCAATAAACAAAAGACATTAAGCCTATAATTCCTGATCCTAGAGAACCTAAATAAGAAGGTGAACCCAAAGAAAAACATATAGTTATCCTCCTGGATATTGGAAGTGGACAAGATTGCTGGACAGGGGCTGGGAGCACGGGGGTGGGGGTGGGGTGGGGATACGGGGAGATGGGGAGAGAGAAGGGAGAAGGGGAGGATGGGGTGAGTTTGAGGGAATGGGATGGTTGGGATGCAGGAGGGGTGGATGAGGGAGCAGGGAAGTAGATATCTTAATTAAGGGAGCCATTTTAGGGTTGGCAAGAGACTGGACTCTGGAGGGGTTTCCAGGTGTCCAAGGAAATGTCCCCAGCTTGTTCCTTGGGCAGCAGAGGAGAGGGTACCTGAACTGGCCTTATACTATAGCCACACTGATGAATATCTTGCATATCACCATAGAACCTTCATCTGGTGATGGAT
>NC_022018.1:15318884-15321059 GCF_000317375.1 Microtus ochrogaster | reverse complement strand
AAAAAAATAAAGAGAAGAAAAAGTTTGATTTGGAACAAGAATGATGTGCGTCTTTTGTATGGAAAATGAAAAATTAATTAACCTATAACAAATGAGTCAATGGAATTCAAACAGTAAAAAACACAATGGATACAGGTTATAAACACTAGAAGACAATTTTAATTCTTTTTTTGTACAGGTCAACTACATCTTATCAATATTTTCTGCATTTTCATATTAAAACACAATATCTTACATAGTCATAAAAGCTTGGCTTCCGAAAATATTGTTCATAGTAATAATTTTACATGTGTAAAGACTGTTTTTCTTAATTGACTTTTTTTTTTTTAGTTCTTCAAGACAGGGTTTCTCTGTGTAATTCTGAATGTCCTGTAGACCAGGTTGACCATGAACTCAGAGATCCCCCTGCTTCCCTAGTTCTGGGACTAAGGGCATGCGCCACTATGTCTGTCTTAATAGCTGTTTTTACAACTTCTATACAACCGAGTCTGAGCATTTTTTGTGAGAGCTACATGAGTAAAAGTGTTTGAAATTATTCCCACAGGACCCAGCATAAGCTATGAAAGAGTTCAGTCTTGAATGGAAGGCAATACAACTCACAGTTCTCCAGAGCTGCGTGATTGCAGATGTAGCTCTTGTCCATCTGGTACTCAGTTGCCACAGAGGAGAATTCAATGTTTCCAACATTCAAGATTGCGGCGAGCACACTATACACACTTCCAAGTTGCTAAAATATATCACAGAAATAGTAGCATCAAATGTGGTCTACAGCAATATAAGGACTATGACTGGGGACAGATGGAGGAAAAGCCTTGGATTCTAGCACAAGAAGGTCACTCTTCATATGGTGATGCCAGACTAAGACCCAGTCAGGCAAGGATTCAAGCACGCTCAGTCTCATTCATTATTGTGACTTTGGAGATCAGCATAAAGCTGTTTCCTTGTGAGCACTTAGAATATTTTATAAATGTTAGTATAAATTAAAATAGACAGGAGGAACACTCCTCAGAGGAGAGTAGAAATATTCTTTAGGTTATAGATATTCTATCCATGTGAACTTTAGGATGCAGTGTTGTTTTTATCACATGTACATTTTCTGCAGGCCATCTTAGATGTGAGGTTAGTGCATGGATTGAGGGAGAGTCCAGTGAACTTATGTGTGCTGATTGAGGGAGAGTCTGGAAAGAAGAATCAAGAGATCCCAGCATCCAAATCCAAGGAGGCATGATGCTTAAGGCTAGGCATAAGACTATAGACTACAGCTAAGAGTTTTCATAGTATTCATTACTGTTTAACATAGATTCTTAGTGCTCAGGAACACGCAGGCACACATGCAAGCTTGTATGTGATTATCTCTGAAGACACTGGGGAGGGGGACTTATCAAGGTATGTCTGCAAGTCATGGTATTATTCCAACTACCTTCATGTTACAGGAGACCCAAAAGACAGCAAACCATGATCCCAATTTAGCAAGCCTTGAAGCTATATCAAAGATTCTTATCCTCAGGTCCAGGCATCTTGAAGCTATATTGTTTGCTGGTACATGAGGCCCAGAAGACAACAAAACATGACCCAGACTTAGCATGCCTTGCAGTTATATTGAAGAAGCCCAGCCTCAGGTCCAGGCATCTCTGTGACTGAGGGAGAAATTGAACTGTTCACAGCATAAAAACTTGTCTGTCTACCCAACTACCCATCTTCAAGGCTGACAATCACCAAATAGCTTAAAGTAATTTGTGTTCTGTAGTAAGCAAAACATTTCTTCTTACGTAGAAAGTCAGCAAAGTTTGATAGATCTAAAAGCTTTGCATGGACTTTGAGAGAACTGGAATTTGAAGCCTGTATCTTAGCTCCCAGGATACATGTTCCTTTTCCACTGAAGAAGGAAAGCAGCGTGGAGGAACAGACAACTCCCACAGTTCCATGGACCTAGGCCAACTCCAGCACTACTTTCTCTTTTCCTGTGGGATAACATACAACTACATGCAATTCCAGAGTCACAGATACTTCTGAGCCTGAAAACAATATCAAAATAAGAATAAACTCACCAGGGGTAAATTCTAGCCCTTCAGGAAAAAGTTTTTTTTGTTTTGTTTGTTTTGTTTTTAATAAGGAAATGAGATAATAGGAGACTGTATAAATTCTAAAGGAATTCTGTGTACTTTCAAGTGTGTT
>NC_022018.1:15312188-15317534 GCF_000317375.1 Microtus ochrogaster | reverse complement strand
AAAAAAAAACAATGTTAGGCAGCCAGGTAAGTCACCAAACCTCTTAGTATTTATTGTAAATGTATATAATGGAAAAGTGGACTTGGAAATTTCATGGTTTAAACATTTTGTCATTTTCCAATTTGTGTTATTTTTTAGAGATTGTCTAACTTTGATTTGCCTGTATTTTGGTTTGTGTTAATTCACAAGTGCACATGTCAATTGTAAACCCTGGGAAGGTTTAAGAGACAAGGACACTATGGGTGGTGTCCACACTGACAACAGCAAATGGGGAAGGAGACAGAGAAGCAGAGTGGCACCACTGTGCTGCAGAAAGCTGTGAAGGTGGGATGCTGTGCTCAGAGGGTGCAGGGCTCATGCTGCATGGACTGTCATTGAAGCTCTTTTTTCAGCTACTGACAAAGGACAGACCAGAGAAAGCCAGTAGGAGTGCAATCAATTCAGATCTGGGTGAAAGAAAAAATAATCACCCACTCAGTTCAAGTCTCCTGACTCTGAACCCAGGCAGGCTGCCTTCATTTAACTCTTAAAGTCAGCCTGAGATGGGCAAGAACTTCCAGGGTGGATTACCTTGAGCCAGGGCAACAGTTTTCATCATAAAACAACCATTACCGATGATGCTTCAGGACCATAAATGGATGTTCTCGACTCATAACTCTAGCCTCCTATATAGATGTTCAATGTACCATGAATATGTTTAAAACTGGAAAACACAGGCTGACATGCATGAATGATATTCCCAGGTTGATTCAAGCACAAAGCTGGTTTTATCTCATTGTTACTCAGCATTGTCTTCCATCAAGAGAGATGGAAGTGAACATTGACTCTTATGAGTGTGACTTAGATGTGAACAAATCAATTTTACACTGGTTCCTTGTTCATAAGACAGAAACCTCTGGATCTGGGAATGACTGGTTAGAAGCTAGGGAGAGAGGTGATGAAAAGGGCAGTGCTGGATTTGAACTTGAACTTTGACAAAGAGGCACTAGAAGTGATTATGCCCAAGAAAGGGTCACTGGAGGGGTGGACTTAGGGCTACACTAGTATCACAGCAGCCAGAGCAGCAAATGTCTTCTCTGTACTTGGGGTTTATAGTAAGATGAAATGCCCAGAGATGGTGGCAGGGTCAGGGAGAAGCGTTGTCTTTTGAGCAAGAATAAGAGCAAAAGATTTTAGCCAGTCCTAGAGGTGCAGGATGTAATCCCAGCAGGCTGAAGCAGGACCATCACAAGTCTAAGATCTGTGTGGGCTACAGAGTGACTTTAAGGAGTACAGGGCCAGACAAAGTAGCTTAGAGATACTATCCTAACAACAACAACAAAAACAACAACAACAACAACAACAACAACAACAGTCTGGACATGTAGGTCAGTGGCACAGCATCTGTCTGACATGCACAAGGCTATCAATTCAATGATCAGTATGAGAAAATTAGGAAAAATTTTCAAGTGGCCACTTCTGCTATCCGGGACATTGATTACAGCATGTTCTCTTGCCTGATAGAGCAACGCTGAAAT
This sequence comes from Microtus ochrogaster, assembly GCF_000317375.1. Classification (NCBI taxonomy): domain Eukaryota; kingdom Metazoa; phylum Chordata; class Mammalia; order Rodentia; family Cricetidae; genus Microtus; species Microtus ochrogaster. The sequence goes on along the minus strand of NC_022018.1, from coordinate 15,316,017 downwards.
AAAGTCAGCTTTGCTTCAACCTGTGAATATAATTAATTTATTTCAAACCATATGTTCCAAATTTAAACATACTTAAGACTAATTAAACAGCTAACTATGAGCCTATGTTTGGGAAAGAATGGAATCTCCACAGCTTTTCTTCCATCTCTGGATGGGGGTCACAAATCACCCACATATGGCTGTGTCAGAGTTGCTCCCTCATACTGAAAGCCGTTATAAATATTCACTAGTAATAAAAAGATCTATTTCCTGACAGCTACCAGTTATCTCTATCTCCCCAAATTGAGACCAACAGTAAAGATTTCAACACCACTGGGCATCTACCCTTTGGAGTACATAGCATATATAGGCACACATGCACTGCCATGCTTCACATGTGATCCACAATGAGTTCTTCATATCTTGGACTTATCCTTTTCATTTACATCACAACACAGAACAGGCAAAGTATGCTATTAATCAAGTCCATTCTCCTATCTCCATATAACAATTCGGTCATTCTGCTTTGTGCGCTGCTACCACTACCACCATCTCCTTTTCACCCCTTCCTCTATGGTTTTGGAGTGAGGTGCAAATAGGAAAACTAAATGCACGTATTGGAGTCTTTTAAAAACTCGATGCCGTCTCACTGGAAGAAAATTTTTGATGTTAAATGCCTCATCTAAGAACAAAGTCTGTAAGCTTCTCCAAAAGTCCTTAAAGAGATATCAGAGTTTCGTTACACTTTACAGGCTAGAGGGTGTTTTGTGCATTAACAGAGAAAAGGAAACTAGTCTTCTCCTTTTTGCCCTAGAAACCACAGCATCATCAAGTTTTTAGGTAACAACTATAACTTGCTAGTTACAGAATAGAGAGCCTAAGCTGTCACTCAAAGCTCCAGGTAGAGTCCATCAGTGGAAAGAAAGAAAGAATATATCATTCAAGAATAAGGATATTCAAATTAGAGTGTCTACTTCTAAACCAATTCCCTGATGGGGAATGCAGAATCAGAAGCCCCATCCTGAGGGAGACAGAACTGATAGATACATACAGAATACTTAATTAATCAGATAGATTCTTCTCAGGAGCCCATCAAATCCTCTCTGAAATAGATCATATCATCACTCACTTATAAATCAAATCTTTTTTTTTTTTTTTTTGGTTTTTCGAGACGGGGTTTCGCTGTGGCTTTGGAGCCTGTCCTGGAACTAGCTCTGTAGACCAGGCTGGTCTTGAACTCACAGAGATCCGCCTGCCTCTGCCTCCCGAGTGCTGGGATTAAAGGTGTGCACCACCATCGCCTGGCCTTATAAATCAAATCTTAACAAATATAAAATAATCAAATAATTTCTTATGCCTTTGTCATATTACAAAGGGAATAAAGCATGAATAAATAGTAATAGAAACTATATAAAAGCATGAAACTGAACAACGTATTCTTGAATGACCAGTGAATCGCTGAAGAGAAAGAAACAAAAACAAAAAAATAGGGAGGAGAAATTAGAAAAAAATAGAGTCAAGAAAAAATAAAAGTACAAATTACCAGAACATTTAGGCTTTGGCTAAGGGAAGTCTATGGAAGTTTTAGCTAGAGAACTTAGATAGAGCTCAAATAGATGATCTAATGATACATGCCAGGGTGCTATAAAAACAAGAACAATAAATAGTTTAAGTCAGTCAAGGTAAAGAGTTAATAGCAATCAGGACAGAAATAATGAATGGAGATTGAAAGAACAATATATAGAATATATTGAATATATAGAACCAATCAGTGAATTGGTTCTTTCAAAAATGATAAGATGGTAAATGCTCAAATAAACTAACCAAAAAAAAAATGTTCCAAAGCTAGATAACTAGAGACAAAAAGGATGGGAATTTCAATATATTCCAAGGAGATCCAGGGAATTGGTAAGCAATACCTTGGAAATTTATATTCTCAAATACTTGAAGACCCTAGAATAAAATGACAAACTCCCATACACAATATGACATACAAAAATTACATTAAGAAGATATATGAAAAACCAGTAGGTGCACAGCAAGGAAAGAGATTGAAGCAATAATAAAAACTCTCCCAACAAAGAACACCCTAAGTAGATACTGGAAGGAGTCATTGAGGAATTTTACCAGACCTTGAAAGAAGAGTTAACACCATTGCTTTTCAAACTGTTTAATAACAGAAACAGAAGAAATACTGCTAAAGTTATGCCATAGAGCCAGCATTATGCTAATATCAAATTGACTATGGGCACAACAAAAAGAAAACTACAGACTAAGTTTCCCAAGAAGATGGTAATAGGTGTGAACATTATCAATAAAATTTGTGCAAGCTAAAACACTAAGTCAGTATACCATGAACATTTTGGTTTTATTCTAGAGATAGAAAGATAGGTCACTGTGAACACATCAAGAAATGTAACACAGTACATGTACTTAAGAATTGAAATTATTGAAAAATCATATTTCAACAGATACAAAAGAGGCCTTTGACAAAGTCCATCACATGTCCTCCTCTTGGGATAAAGAAAACCTCAAAGAAACTAGAAGTGGTAGATACATATTTGAGCACCATAAACAACACACATGACAAACCTATAACTAACATATTAAATGAAAAACTTAAAAGGATTTCTTTTTCTAAAACCTGGAACGAAGCAAAGTTGTTCAGTCAAGTGCTCAAAGTCTTAGCTAGAGCAGCAAGACAAGAAAAACAAAATAAGGCAGAATGGAAGAAAAAAATTACTTTTATTTGTAGACAATATAATCATATCCTTAAATGGCCTAAAGACTGTGCAAGAAAACATTTAGTTCTGATAAGTGCTTTCACTGGAGTAGCAAGATACATAACAAACACCAGAAAACTATCAGCTCTTCTATAGTCTACGAACAAATCTGGCAAAAGAGGAAAACAACTAGCCAATTTCGTTTATGACTTTATCAAAACAAACATAAAATACTTCAGAATAAGTGTAATTGAGGCAGTAAGAGACCTGTACTATACAAACTTTAAGACACTGAAGGAATTACGAAAGATGCAAAAAGATGAAAAGACTTTAACAATCATGGATGGGCACAATTTATTGTGAAATGGCTTATTATCAAAATCAATCATTAAATTCAACACAACCCCCCAAACATTCCAATGATATTCTTTACCATATTAGGAAAAATAATTTTAAAATTCATGTGAAAATAGAAATGATCCCAAACAAGAAACACAACGAAAGCACAAAGCCTACAGCATTAAATCTCAAATTACATCACAGAGCCAAAGTGAAAAAACTCTCATGGCAGTGTCATAAAAACACGCACATAGACTAACAGAATAGAACAAAGGCCTCAGAAATAGCCCAGACGGCTGCAGACACATTTTAAAAAGGTGTCAAAAGTGCATTTGAAAGAGAGGGGCTACTCAATAGCCTGCCTGCAGCAAGCAAGGTAGGTGCTTTGTTTAGGAGATACCCAGCACGGAGATCTGATCTTGGCACCAGGAGAGTCATCATTGGGGTGAGTGAGTTTCTGACCCTCGGCAGCAGCCCAGGACACAGAACTCAGACATTCCTCATTTCCCCCCACACACTTCCTGGTCTTCCTGCAGGGACTTTACTCCCCACATACTGCCTCTCTCTTCCTATCCCACCCAGCTTGCATCCAGAACCCTCCCACCTTCTGCCTCCCTTCCCTCTTTGGGCACATAACATCACCCAGCTCAGCCTGTCTGGGTGCTGGGGCCTAATCCTGATGGCAACCGGGTGGGCAGGAGTTCCTTTGTTTCAATAGCCTGCCTGCAGCAAGCAAGGTAGGCACTTTGTTTAAGAGCTACCCAACCAGCACGGAGATCTGATCTCGG
>NC_022018.1:15297556-15303553 GCF_000317375.1 Microtus ochrogaster | reverse complement strand
TTTAAATGATGCCCAGAGAATTGTATTTCCACATTTAAAGCTAGTCTTCTGGTCTTATCCTCTCAAAATCAGTTTACAGTTGATAAAAGTTGTAAGACCTGAACTTCTGAAACAACAACAGACAAAGCATGTTAACCCACAGCATGGCAAAGCCTTTATGTAAGGACTCCACTTACAGGAAACAACCCCCTGAACAGAAAGGAAGGATTGCATGACATTACAAAGTCCTGTACAGCAAATAGAATGAGATGACCTACAAAATGGGGAGAAAAATTGTCCACTATACATTAGACTGGTGTAGTATTATGAGCGGTTGGGGCTGCGTCCCCAGAACCCTGGCCGCATCCCGGCCGCCTCCGGCTAGCTTTACCTGAAATAATTATACGGACATTGTATTTTTTTAATCACTGTTTGGCCATTTTTATCTAGCCTCTTTTAGGCTAACTCTCGCACCTGGACTAGCCCATTTTTAATCATCTGTGTGTAGCACCCCAAGGTGCGCTTACTGGGAAGATTTTAGCCTACGTCCATCCTGGGTCGGAGCTTTATTGTGTGTGTCTCAGAGAGCAGAGCTCTCGCCTCTGTCTGCAAGACTGGAGCATCGTGTCTCTCTGAGGCATCTGCCTGGGAGCCCGGAGCTGTCGAGTCTGACCTCACTTCCTCTTTCTCCCGACATTTTGCACTGTTTACTCCTCCCATCTATGTTTTAATCTATCAGGGCAAGCAGCATCTTTATTTAATTAACCAATGACCTTCCTCCATCAGACTGGGATCAATATTTATACTCCATAAAGAATTGTAAAGCTTCAACCCTAAATATAAATTAAACAAGAAACTGGCTAATGAATTGAATAAATAGTGTTATCTGAACGATATAGAATGGTCATTATGTTAAACAAAATAGGCTAGACTCAGAAAGATCAAATATTACCTGGGTTCTCTCATACTTGGGGTTTAGATTTAAATTTATATATACATGTATGTATATGTGTGTTTATGTGAAAAATGAAAGTATAAAGAGGGTTATGATGAGAGGGAGAAGAGGTGTCCATGAAAGCAGGTGTGAGTTCAAGGGAGAGCAGTGGAATAGAAGGCATGGAAAAAGGAGGAGGGAAGAAGTGGAGGGATGATGGGGAGCAGGGATAGGGCAGTTCAAGGGAGGGCAGTGAAATAGAAGGCATGGAAAAAGGAAGAGGGAAGAAGTGGAGGGATGAAGGGGAGCAGGGATAGGGCAGTAGGGGAAAGGAGATCAATAAATGGGCAAACAAGAATAATAGAATAATATATATTATGAAAATGCTACAATGAAACCTAATAATTTGTATGCTATCCATAAACATATTTAAAGAACTAAAATACAAAAATTTAAGGGGAATAAATCTAGAGATACAGGAAAAACTTAAATAGTATAAGAAAATTCAGCAATTAAATTTATGGCTTAAATGTGAGTTGATTTTCCAGAAAAATTCAAGTAACTAAAAAAAAACATAAAAATATAACAAGGTACTTATTATGGAAGATTCAGGAACATGATAAAAGGCTTTATATTGAGGCTGCCGTGATGGCTCAGCTGGTAAGGTACCTGTTGCAAGCATGAGAATCCCCAAATTAAGACCCCCAGAACCCATATATACAAAAGCCAGACTTGCAGTGTATGCTGGTAACCCAACATTGGGCTGCAGAGGGTGTTGGAGGTTGTGGGATTCTTGAAATCTACCTGCCAGGCGAGCCAAACTGATGAGCTTCAGATTCACTGAGACCCTTTCTCAAGGCATAGGCAGAGAACCATTGAGTAAAGACATGTGATCTTGACTTCAGGCCTTTATATGCATCTGCATACATATGTGCACATACCCCACACATGCAGAGCAATGCCACACCCATCACCATGCACATATAATGGCAATGACTGCTGTATAAAGCCCTGAGCATAGTTCCTGGCATATATTAACCAGTCAGTGAATTAGCTAATTCTCATCATTAACGAAGACTTTTAAAAAGATACTAGGAAAGTGGTTCAAACATCTCTGGTACTTACCTCCATCGTAAAACCAATGACTTTGAAACATTGCTCAATTAGTTCATACTGGGATTTATAGAAACTGTTATTCATCATGTCCTGCACTGTTCTGAGATGCTCATTTTGTAAGTACCTGAAGAAAGTATGAGAGGAAAGGTAAAAATCTAAAATCCATCAAAAGAGAAAGCACCATCACAGTACAACCTGGAGGATTACCTGGGCGGCTTATTTTCAGGCAATTTGTAAAGGGCTAGTTTCTTCTTTTCCGCTAACCCAGCATAAATGTAGTAAAAAATATGAAAATTTTTTTCTCCACTGAAAAAAAAATAAGACATTTTCAGGAAGATGGTTAATGAGGACATTTATTAACTATTAAAATGGCACCCCAATATTAGTGTTAGAACAATCAACAGCTGTGATAGCCCATATGGGCTTCCTTGAATATTACATTTTGGCTTTCTGTTGTTATGCCATTGTTTTCAACTATTAGAATCATTAGTGGTAGCTCTAAACATCACAGCATTTGTGAGTGACTCTCTAGGAATTTTTCTAGGTACCAGAAACATATAATGAACAAAACAATCAGAAATGTTTAACTTCTAGAACATCAGTAGGGATAGCCAGAAAAAGAAATAAGATGCACAGTATGCCAAGTGGAGGTAAATGTTGAATTATCTCAGTTATTTTCTACAAGGCCTTGGGGTAGGCATCATTCCTGCTTTACATATTCAGGAAACTGAAGCTTAGTGCTCCCCATCTCAAGCAGAATCACAGAACCCATGGCTCTCCTGCATTCAGACCAGGTCTTCCTGACTGCGATTGCCACACCTCCTCCATTTTTTTATCTTTCTGAAGCTCAGTTTTCCCATATATGTGAGGCATCTCCTAATAATTCAAGCTCTATGACTTGAATTCTAAGCCCCTCCTCCCTATAGCTAGGGTGAGTAAGGCATACCTTCATAGGGATCCAAAAAACCAATTAATACACAAGAGATAAATCCTGGTTCCACAGCCAGTGGCCCCACCGACTGCCCAAGCATCCACATTCAGAAGGCCTAGTTCAGTCCTATGCAAGTTCCCCAACTATCAGCCCAGAGTCAATGAGCTCCTACTAACTTGGCTCAGCTGTCTCTGTGTGTTTCCCCATCTTAATCTTGACCACTTTGCTCATATAATCCCTCCTCCCTTTCTTCGACTGGACTCTGGGAGCTCAGCCCTGGCTTAGCTGTGGATCTCTGCATCTGCTTCCAACAGTTCTAGATAAAGGTTCTATAATGACTATTAGGGTGGTCATCAGTTTGATTATAGGTGAAGACCAGTTTAGGCACCATCTCCACTATTGCTGAGAGTCTTAGCTGGGGTCATCCTTGTAAATTCCTGTGAGTTTTCCTAGCACCAGATTTCTCCCTAACCCTATAATGGCTCCCTCTATCAAGACACATCTTTCCTTGCTCTTCCTCTTTATCCTTCCTCTAACTCAACTATCCTGTTCTACCATGTTCTCCTCCCCACTGCCCTTCACAACCACCTCCCAACTTAGGAGATCTTATTCATTTCCCCTTTCCAGGGGCATTCAAGCATGTCTCTCTTAGGGTCCTCCCTGCTACCTACCTTCTCAGAGGTTATGGATAATAGCCTGGTTATCCTTTTCTTTACATTTAATATCCACTTATGAGTGAGTACATACCATGCTTGAAAAGACAGGGTTTTAGGGCTGGCTGCTGCCCCAAGAGCAGACACGCCCCTTCTTTTAAACCTTTTAACTTAATTTTGAGCAGCATAAAGATAGAATCTAGGGTCTCAGACATGCTAGGTAAGCACTGTACTGCTGAGATCCACCCAGCCTGCATATCCATCCTAGAAAGCCACACAAATTCTCATCTTCAATGCCACCATCTGTTGCTTGTTGCAGACACCATCGAGATGTCAAGATGTTTATTACAGACAGCATTGTACTTAGCAAAAGTAACCGTAAAGACATGAAAACGGCTTGGGAACTTGCTGGGATGAGGGAAGCTATAAGGGTAAGAGAGGGTGACCAGAATATATTACACACTGCTATGGAATTGTCAAAGAATAAATTGATTTTTTAAAACTTAGAACAAAGCTAAAAGCTTTGTTTAGTTCTTGTCTATTTGGCACCAGTAAATAATAAAGCTTCTCTGGGGTTAGCACACTATATAATTTATTTGCTTTCTTCTCTTGGTGTCGCATTGATTGCTCTGTATGTCACCTCTTAAAGCACTGCAGTGAGGCAATGGATAATTAGTGAAGTGACTCATAAATGTAGACACACAAACTACTGCTATCACTTTACTAAGACTGTAATTTTATAAGGCCTGGAGTTACTATGGGAAATGCACTGACCTTCGGTAGATAAACAACCAGAGAGTTAAAGCAACAAGAAAAAAACTCAGCTCCAAAGGTCCCACCCTAGCCCACATCAAATGTTCACTTAAGGTTCAGTGTCACACAGAGCTTGCTGTTCCCAGGTTGGTGCTCCAGGACAAACTCAGGGTCTCGGTGAAGATAAATGGTGTTCCTCTGACACTAGGTCCACACACAGTATTTTTTTTTGTTTTGTTTTTTGAGACAGGGTTTCTCTGTGGCTTTGGAGCCTGTCCTAGAATATACTCTGTAGACCAGGGTGGCCTCGAACTCACAGAGATCTGCCTGACTCTGCCTCCTGGGTGCTGGGATTAAAGGTGTGTGCCACCACTGCCCAGCCTGATTCCGAAGAAACTAGAGTTTGAACCAAAGCATGCATTCTTAAGAAATAATGAACTATTCCCTCCCCACAAAATCTTAATTATTTTTAAGTCTCCTGTATGTTGCACACGTAAACATTCAATAAATACTTGTCAATGAATGAATGAATGAATGAATAAATCTATCCAGAGGACAAGGTTCAAACTTCAGCTTTTGGCATTAACTGGCCTGTTCCCTGTGTGAAAGAGACAATACAGCAAGTAAGAGACACAAAGTCAATGGTGAGGTTAGCACAGTGCCCACTGGTCCGTAACAGAAGAGAGCAAGCCTGCAGTTTCTGAGTCTTAGGGAGTCGTGTTTGTTTTCTCTCAAGCAGCCCCCTTTTAAACATTTTTCCTTAAAATCACTTACATTTAACAAAGGCTTAAGTCACAAGTTACAAAGGGATTCTAAAGATAAAAGCAGTCGGAGGCTGAGGTGGATAGAAGGAGGCAGAGAAAACAGAGAAGGAAAGAATCGATCCTTTTAAAAGAAAGCGCAAGCTCATTAAACAAGATACATGTCTGCTCTTGCTCCTCCCTGCTTCTCAGATGGCTCTCCAGCCCTCTCTGCTTTTTTTATGGCCCCCAGCCCCCAATGCTCAGCTGGACAGACTGCAGGACCTGAGTCTCTTATCCTCTGGCTGGTGGAGAGAGGAGGCAAGTGAAGGATCTGTCTACTCACATGCTACCTGATAGAGGATGCAGTCCTCTGGGGGTTACAGACCGACAGGCAGACCCTGTTCTCAGCCATGGCTGTCCTTGGGCTCCGTGATGTTTTCTTTCCCCTGGCCCCAGAAGCCTAGAGATACAAATCATTTCTTTCCTTTGTTAATCTTGACTAACTATCAGCTGGGGCTAAGCATTCATTCTTGATTCTTTGATACATATCATATCTTTGTAAATACGGGTTTTTCTTTCTAATAATCATGATTGATATAGCCCACTGAAATTCATAATTTAAAAAAAAATGTACCTATGGAGCTGGAGAAGTGGCTCAGTGAGGAAGAGTGCTTGCAGTATGAGCATGAGAATTTAAATTTGAATCCCAGAACCCACATAAGAAACTATATGCCTATAATGCCAACATTGAGGGACAGAGACAGGTGGTTCCTGAGAGCTACCTGGCCAGCCAACTTGGGGAAAAATAGCAAACTTACAGTTGAGAGACATTGTCTCAAGAGGATAAGAGAAAGAATGATGGAGGACGACACCTGACATACTCCGCTG
>NC_022018.1:15293576-15297316 GCF_000317375.1 Microtus ochrogaster | reverse complement strand
CCGTGCTATGGACTCCCACACACTAACATACATATGCCACGTACATAAACTAAAAATCCACTGGAAAGATCGCTTTTAATTTGTAAAGGTTATAAAATGTTTATTTAGAATATAAAATGCAATTCAAATGAGCTAAAATAGAAATAAATAGAGGTTTTTAACCATTTTGGGAACACCATGTATGAAATCCTCCTATGTAGTGGGACAAGTTTTTTTTAAATACTCCTGTAGTGTTGGCATGAAATCCAATCAGAGATTATTATTTGGGTGACTCAGTTACATGTATAACATTGTAAGCAAATTTTTGAGTACAAAGAAATTACAAATAGGATCATAAAAATATACATAAAATAAAAAACTGTTTTATAGAAACTACAAGTAATTTGTGCTCTAGTTTTTCAGAATTATAGTTCAACACAACGGCAAATTAAGGCCTTGAAGTGATTTTTCCTGTAAGTAATGTAGTAAAACTAAAATAGTTGCTTATCATTTAGGAAATAAAATGTTTATTGAATACAAAGCAAGCTTGAATGTTATCCTGTGTTTTTTTTGAACACATACTATTTGAATAATCATTAAGGGTTTATTTTTATGGCTACAAACCCAGGGCTTCAGTGTATAATTCTAGAAGGTATCATTTTCATGGTTCTGGCCCATAGTTCCATACAATATGCTGGGATAATGCGTCATAAAATTGTGTAACATGGTGGCCCCAATGAAATATCAGCAGGTTATTCCCACATAGTTATTCACCCAACTGCAGGAGAGGCTAAAATTGTTTAGCGAGAATAAAGAGTTCCAAGATGTGGTTGAATCTATACAAGCATAAGATATTGGTTTCTCTATATGTAGGAGGCAAATATATGGTGTGCCTACATATCAATAATGCTATCTGCCATACATTAATTATCTTCAATTCACTGGATGCTGTGTCTAATATTTGCAACCATCAGCACAGCTACTAACACTTTCATTGGTAACCAGGCATGCTCAGTCTTTTGACACGTGACACAACAGTGTCGTCTACAAAGTTCATGTTAACAATCAGGTTACAAAATGGAAATTGCAGAACACTTCACAATGTTTTAAGTATGTTTGCCATTCTGTGATGGGCTGTGCTCATGGCTGTCCTTGACTGCACCGACCTCATTCTTATTAGGCACGGCTCACTATGTTAAATCCCCTATTATAAGAATTATCTTAATGGAAAGGGATGTACTCATGTTTTCCTACCTTAAAGGTGAAAGCAGGGGTATAGAGAAGTTAAGTAAACTGTTTTAAATCACATACACAGTAGGTTACAGAGTCAAGATGCTATGAGGGTCTTAAGTTCTAAACATCATATTCCAGGTAGACTAACCCATCCCCAGTACACCATTTAAAACCATATGTCAGGCTTGGGCTGGAGCTCAGCCAGTGATACAAAGCTCACATAGCATGTACAAGGCCTTGCATTTGATCCTTAGTGCCATAAAAGATGTGCTATTAAGAGTTTATGTTTGTATGAATTTAGTTGACATGTTTCTTTAATGAAGGAGTGCTTAACATGAAATCAACATGGGAGATCCTAACTTTACACATGGAGTTGGGGGGGGAGTTGCAGTCAGAATGTATTGTATGAGGGAAGAATAAATAAAAATTAAAAAGATAATAAAACCACTAGGGTACAAACCCACCAGGTAACTATAATTTTCTAATAAGAATAGCAAGGACGTTTTAGAGTCATTAAACGAGGAAGAGATTTAGTCATTTAGTTACAAACTACCAAAAACAACTCACTTAATCTAATAGCAAAATAACATGAGTCATATTGATGACTTCAAATCAACTAGTAATAAAAATAACCACGCATCTGAACATTCCTGAATATTTTATTTGGTCCTTTTTATGTTGACACAGGAAGAAGAAAAAATCCAAATATCTATGTTTATCTAGAAAAAGAGAAATAGTTATGTTTAAAAGAGAAGCACAGTCCAATCTTTTAATTAAATTGCTCATTGATTTTTGCCTGGAGAAACAACGTTTCCCTGCTTGCTGTGTTCCACTATGTTAGTACCTCCTTGGTGGGAGCGTAATCATTAGGTCATTTATTAGTTCCTCTATCAGACGCTACCATACATGAAAATAGAGCACTGGTGAAGTGTCCGATTACTTCTTATAGTAAGTGCCTTAAACACAGTACGTTATCAACAAACTGTGGAGTTTAAAAGAGCTTTAGCTATGTAACATTGTTCTTGCACATATTTCTCAGAAACTGAGGTATATGTAGCATGCACTTACATGGCTTGGTGAATGACACGGGATTTTTCCAGAAGGTATTCAGAAATCTGTGCCCCTACTACAGCTCCAGAAGAGGTAAATTTCATTTCTAAGTATTTTCCAAATCTGCTGGAATTGTCATTTATAATAGTGCAGGCATTGCCAAAGGCTTCAACCAAATTATTCACTTGTAAAATCTTCTCTTGTAGGGTCCTGTTATTAGCCTAGGTAGAGATGCAGAGATATAAAAGCGGTATAAAATTAATTAGTCTCTAAAAAGATGTCTCATTTTGGTAAGGGCTTTACATGAGAACAAAAATATAGAAGAACATATATTGGGCACACTGCCAGATGCTACAATGGGCTCCCATACATGTATTATAACTTAATTTCTTAGGATCAGGGTAAGAGACATTCTCTGTTTTCTTACATACAGTTCTATGTAGGACATGGCGTGAAAATACTTCTTATAGACAGTCTAAACAACATGAACCTTCTCATTTTAAACATAGACATTGGCCTGGGACTACATCTAAACCCTTTCAAAGCCAAATCTACTTTCCTTGTATCTACAGAAGCTTCTAAGCATGAAAGTTAGAGAATAAAGCCACCTTGTGAATTCTAAGGTGAAGGAACAAGCCATGAACAGTCAGAACAGCTCATCAGAGTGGATGGGAAGAAGGGACTCCCTACTGAGGTCACAGCCTGCCTGCCTATCTACTCACCTCATGCCATCTTTGAAAAAAAGCGTGTCTGCATTCTGTCCCCTTAGAGCACTGGTTCTCGGTCTTCCGAATGCTGCAGCCCTGATGTGGAGACCCCCAGGCATAAAGCTATTTTGTTGCTACTTCATAGCTAATTTTGCTAGTACTATAAATAATAATGTAAATATCTGATACCTAGGATATTTGAAAAGCACAACGGGATTGTGACTCACAGGTTGATCACCACTGCCTTAGAGGGTGAGGGGAGAAGAATAGTGTTGCAAGGAGAGGGGCCACTTGTTCGTCCTGGCCGCCTGGCGAGATTAGTCTCAAAGTAATCACACAGAAATTGTGTTCATTAAAACACTGCTTGGACCATTAGCTCTAACTTCTTATTGGCTAACTCTTACATCTCAGTTTAACCCATTTCTATTAATCTATGTATCGCCACGTGGAAGTGGCTTACCAGGAAAGATTCGGCATGTCTGATTCTGGCAGCCCCATGGTGTCTCTCCCTGACTCTGCTTTCTTCCTCCCAGAATTCAGTTCTGTCCTCTCCGCCTACTTAAGTTCTGCCCTGTCAGGCCAAGGCAGTTTCGTTATTCATTAACTAATACAAGCAACACACAGAGTCGACTTCCATATCAGAATAGTACTCAGAACAGAGGTGGTGCTGGATCAGTGCTGATGGCAGGGGCTACTGCAGCAAGGCTGAGAAGCTGTTCAGAGATTTTCAAGTATAAAGAAGGGGTACGAGAAGAGAACTTGGACACTGGG
>NC_022018.1:15285375-15292720 GCF_000317375.1 Microtus ochrogaster | reverse complement strand
CACCCACATGCTCCCACACATCCCATCAAATTCCATGCTAAGATCTAGAACAAGGTGAAGATTAAATTAACAAATTTCCTCACATCTACGGGGCAGCATCCACACACATCTCATCAGTACTGAAAGCCTCTATCAGCTCGGAAATCAGGCAGATTAGCAAGGCCCTTGCAGACAGCACCCGTGTCAACTAATTTCCATGCTTCCATCTTAGTAGGCAGAGTCACTCTGTCCCTCTTTCCACTCTATATTTCATGTTGATGTCCTCCAAACCCTTTAGGATGTTCTTTATCATAGCAGGAAGTTAATGGCACAGCGACAGGAAGGGGCAGACATGAAAGCCTCATGACTACACCACCCGAAGGGGCCACAGGAATGGAGGGCAGAGGGCAGAAGAAAGCATTACCAACATGTAGCAGGATATAATGAAGGAAGTTCACCGAATATTAACAGAAACATGAAATTCTTTCTATGCATAATTTTGAAAATAAACTGGGCTCAGGTGATCAGTTATTTTGGCTATGTGGCTTCAGTCTATAATAATATGTAAGCTGTTAGTTGTGGTAGTTTGAATGTAATTGACCCCCATAATATCATAGGTAGTGGCACTAGACACGGCCTTGTTAGAGGAAGTGTGTCACTGTGGGGTGGGCTTTGAGGCTTCTTAGGCTCAGGATATCATCCAGCGTCTCAGCTGCGTTCCTGTTATCCACAAGATATATGAATCTTAGCTACTGCTCCAGCACATGTCTGCCTGCACACAACCATTCTCTCCATCATGATGATAATGGACTGAACCTCTGAACTGTGAGAGAGTCACCCCAATTAGATGTCCTTTGAGTGTCCATGGTCATGGTGTCTCTTTACTGTGGTAGAGGCTGTAACTAGGACATTAGCTGTGTATCTGACAACAGATTTTTGTTTTCTTATATTACTGGTGATAGAATCCAGGGCTTAACGTACGGCAGGCAAATGCTTTATCACTGAGGGGCACAGCCCTATCACTAAGTTTTGAGCTTATTAATAAAGGCACTATAAATATTTTTATGTACATGGGTTATTATTTTCTTGATAGATATCAGTAGGATTACTTGGTTGCATGGCAAATATAGTTTCACTGTTTAAAAAAGCCATTTTCAAAGTGATTGTGATGCGTTCATACTGCTGATATCTGTCACCACGTTGAATTCATCACTAACAACAACTGTTCCAGTGAGTCCCAGCTGCTCCAGGTTCTTGTCAACACTTCACCTTCTCAGATTCTTACAAAGAATTTTTAGCCAGTTTAACAGGCACTGTAAAGTACCTAAAGTTTTAATTTGCATGTTCCAGGTGAGGAATGATACTGAACAATTTGTCACTAGTTGCCATCTGTGTAACACTAATGGAGGTGGTCCTCATTTTTTCATTTCTTGTCATTTAATTTCTTAATATTGAGTTTAAGACATTTTCATATTTCTATATCTGTATTAGTTATGCATTTTCCTGACATTTTCTCTTGGATGAGGCTTATGTTCAATGTTTGCCTTAATTTTTAACAATAGCATCAGATAATATAAATTAAATTTTGGTGGAATCAAAGTCTTCCTTTTATGAATTGTTCATTGTGTTGCATCTAAGACATTTCTCATTAATTTAAGATCACAACAAACATCCCTATTTTGCTTTCTAGTTTGTGATTTTCCCATTCATACCTAGTACCTATTTGAATTAACTTTCTATAACATGTGAGTTCCAGACTTTGTTTGCAGGGGAACAGGCAATTCATCAACATTATTTGTTAAAAATTATCTATTAATTGACTAACCATCTTTGACAAAAATAAGTATGTGTAGACTCAGTCTGTTGCATGAATCTGTCTGTCACCATTCCTTAGAGACACACTTCAGTGCTCCAACTTTGTAGGAAGCCAGGAAGACAAAGAATGTGGTGCCTCAACCTTGTTCCTTTTAGAAATCATTAGGTTGTTACAGTTCCTTTGCCTTGTCATACAAACTTTTTGGCCTGGCATGCTAATATTTATTACAAACTTCTTCTGAAGAAGTGGAAGAGGATGAGGAGGAAGAGCAGGATACAAGTGATCTGAAGGGGAAATGGGAAAGGGGTTAGAGAGAGAGGAGGAGGGAAATACAGAGGGATGAAGGTGCTGAGTAAAAGAACAATAAAGAGGCCTGAAAAGCCACACGAAATCATATTATTAACTACTTTAAAAATCTAGAAAATACATAATATTTTATTATTATAATTTTCATAACATTATAAATATATTACATGTATAGGTGTATATTATATATAATAATAAAATATTATATGTATAATTATGCATTATACATATATAGTTTTAATAAACTTTTCTCTCCTGGACTGATGGTGCCTCCTCCAACAGCCACAGACCACCCAGAGAAAACCCCAATACCAAATATGAAAGGATTTTTTTTTTTAGATTTTGGCCAGGGCTGTCCAAGAGACTCCCAAATCATACAGCATATTGTTGTTGCCCTTGGTTTTCCCCTGGGAGGTGGAAAGTAAGTCTCTATTGTTGAGGACCTCATGCACTTGAAGAACAGGTCCGGAGATCTCTAAACTGGAAATGATCTAAATTCCCCTTCCCTGAGGACTAGCTCTCGCAGTACCAGAAGGCACAACGTAAGCTTTTGAAGGAAGGAGGTAACCAACATTCTTATCCAGCCATGATGCCTATATATCAGCATGGTAAGATGTACCTTAAGAGTACAGTGGTGGCATGCATATTAATAGATTTCTAATTGGACTAAGGAAAAGAAAAACCATGACCAGTACTAGAAACCTAGCTAACTTCTCAGTGCTAATGAAGACATCATTGGAAAATCTGCAACCACTAAGTTACTAAACTAGCATGATCCCTAACAACAATATACTAGCATGATCCCTAACAACTACATAAACTAGCATGATCCCTGACAACTACATAACCTAGAATGATCCCTAACAACAATATAAACTAGCATGATCCCTAACAACATAAAAACTTTTGTCCTTGTTCCCACAGTTTGTTGTTGTCCTCACCCCTCATCCAGGAAACTTCTCTTTTCTACAGACAGAGATCATTACAGAAAACCACAACCAATCAAAACACAGAGTTGTGGGGCTCAGTCCTAGCGGATATATCTACAAAACACTCCACACTTATGTCTTAGGGAACATTACAGAAGAGGGGCAGAAGGATTATAAGGAGCAGAGGATTAGGGAGTTTGCTGTGACATTTGTGTCTCCTAGAAATATCAGAAGTTACACCCATAAAGTCTCGCCAGCATGACTGTCCAAATGTGAGGTGAGCGGGGATGACCAACAGATATGCAAAACGAATGGGGAGAAGCCAGATAGTAACTGATGATTACAACATTAACTTTCTGTGTAAAAACCTCCACTTCTATGATTTCAGTGTAATTTCAGTGAATCTGGAGATGGCTTTGTGGAGGTTTTGCATTTGGGGAATTATTAGATATGTCCAAAAGCATGCGCACCTGTTATTTATTTATTTATTTCATTTTAATTCCTGCAGGGTTTGTATTATCTAAATCTACAAGTTACTATTTTGGTGCTTTATTTATGATATAATTGCACTTTAATCTATAATTGAATATTATTACTGAAGCACTCAGTGTGGTAGAGAGGAAATGACACATAAGGCTTGGTGCCTAAAAGTGAAGAAAATTAGAGGATTGTCAAAACAGGGCACATGTATATTAAATAGGTAAATATTCATTTACTTTAAATAAAAAATATTTATTTACTTTATGCATACAGTTTGTCTAAAAGGATGCCTATGTACCATGCATATGCAATGATCTTTGAGGCTAGATGAGGGCATTGGATCCCTTGGGTCTGGAGTTACAGATGGTTGTGATATACACGCGTGGTGGGAATTGAACCTGTGTCCTCTGGAAGAGCAGCAATGCTCTTAACCACTGAGCTCCCTCCGTCCTTCCCTCATTTGATATATTTTAAAACTTAAGTAGTAACAATCGTGTTTCATCATTTCCATGTAGTATCAAGTATGAGTTAGTGAATACCAATATAACCAGTTATTTGAAATACAGAAGTTCTTTTGTTAGGACAGGACAAATCTACCTTTCCAAGGACAGTGAGGTGTTGGACCAGAAGATGAGCGCTCTCCGTCTTCCCAGCACCACTTTCTCCAGAAATAACAATGCACTGCACAGGAAGGGAAGGAATCTGTGAGAGGACTACATCCCCAGGAAACTCAGTGGCTCTCAATGAAGTAAGGGATGTGGGAAGCCTGCCTTACCTGGTCTGAGTTGTATGTGACCATGGACTGGTATCCCAAATCAGCCATCGCAAAAATGTGAGGTGGGTTGGCACTTCTCTTTGCTCCAATATACAACTCAGAAAGCTGGAGTTAGAGTGAGTAAATCCTATAGAGTTTTTTGTCTTATGTCTGTTTTTATTTAATGTGTAGATTATTTACATATAAAGTTCTAGTTTTTAATCTAAAAGATTAAAGCAATGTATCCAAGTAAAACATTATTCACACACATGCCTTTCATGTACATGTATGTGTATACATATCTATATCTATATAGGATATACAATGGCATGACAGAGTGTTGGTATTTAAATGATTCTGCATATTATTTCCAAAGGAGAACTTAAAGTTTCAAAATATTTTATTTGTTTACATGAAAAAACTTTACAAATAATAGGGTAAAAAGTCATTTTGTTGACTACTTCTTGAATACGACAATGTTTGACTTCTGACACTTTTCCCATCCCTTGATATAATCTATATCCTCTCACTTGATTGGCATGAAATTGTACAATTAATTGATAGCAGAACTTTACTAACCCCTGACCTTTCTTTTAAAGCCCAGGCCAATGCTGGTAAATGTATAATTACCCTGTACATTTAAATTGGCATAGAAGAGCTACTTGGCAGAATATTAAGTAATTTCTAGAGTGCACAGATAAAGGACAATAGGTCTAATTAAAAATGAAAAACAGTCTTGTTTAATTCTATATTTAAACCTTTAGTGGCTGAGTAATTGATAATTAAATACTTTTACTCATAAAGCATGCATTGTATAATAGTAATGAACCAATTAATATGTTAAAAAAATTCAAAATCTCACAATGACAATTTTTACAGCCACATGTATCTTATATATAAATGATGTAGCTATAGTTTGACTCTCCAATACTCACTTTAGAGACAGACATTAAGTATACTTATTTTTAGACATCATTTAGGGATAGGCTGTTACTAGCAAAACTGCATGTAATTCACAATCTCTTATGTACTTTTGGAAAAAAAGATCATCAACAGTACGTAGATAGATTTCATATATTTTCCCACATCTATGTCTATATTTGAATGATAAATATATAGCAGTGTTCTCCAGGTGCCAAGTAATATTTTGCTGGCACCCACTTAGATGAAGACTCGGACTATGTGAGTTATTTGTGCAAAGGGAAGGCACCCACACACGTACCTTTGTGGAGTAAAGACCCAGACTCTGAAAAGGGTTAAGGGCAATGAGTATATCTCCCACATAGATGTAGATCTGATCTCTGGAATAACACTTCTCAAGGTGTTCAGATACTGTGTTCTGTGGCAAAATAAAAACAATTTCTCTCTCTTAAAAAATCATTTGTAAGTCAGGCATGGCAGCACAGGCCTGGAGTCTTAGCACGTAGGAAGGTGAGATAAGAGGATCCTAAGTTTGAGAAGGTCAATAAGAAGAGTCTGGGAGAGGGAGAGGAGAAGAAAATAAAATAATGTGTGTTTAACTAGATTTTAAAAATAAAATAGGAATTATTAAAAATATCTGGAATCTTGACTGAGGATTAGAGAGAGATACTAGTGGCAAACAAAATGCCATCATGCGTGAAGGCCAGTTAACTTGACAGGTTAAAGGGGAATATCATTTTGGAAACATCTTGTGTTTTTTTGACATAGAATCTGTCTCACTGTGCAGCCATGGCTTACCTGGAACTCACAGCGGTCTTACAGGCTCTGCCTCTGGAATGCAGGAATTAAAGGTGTGCACTGACATGCCAATGGAAATGCCAGTTTCAAGTGTGCTTTACAAAGGGTATATAGGGTACCAGTTACATGTTGTATATTGTATCTACATATACTATGTTAACTTACATATTATATAGCCTCCAAGGAAATAAGCAAGTGTAGAAGAAGAGATGAAGCAGAACCCAGAAAGAAAAGAGAACAGTGTGCATGTGCTGTGTCTTATGCTTAGAGTATGTGAAATAACAAATTCAGAAAGAAACCTTTCCAGTTGATCACATGACTCTATGAATTGATTTTAATAGTGTTGCAGCCATCATGGGCAGTCCACCACACAAAATAGAAGCAAAAGATCTGAAGCAAAAAAGGGACAAAAATACAAAACAGATAAACATTGTACTATATTAATATGCTTGTCAATAACATGATTGGTGAAACATTTATAATAGACAAGCCTAGGTATTCAGAGTACTGGGAAATTTGATGGGGAAGAACTTAGAAAGGCAAGAGGAATTTCTGCCTTACAAATGCTAAATTCAAGATCTGTGATGATCCCGAGTGGTTATTTGAGGAAATTGTTTATTTACCCTAAATTTACTGAATGACTGTGATAACCACCTTCCCACAAATACTTGATATACATCAACTCATAGAGAGAAATTAATTGTTTTGGAGGCTTGGAATGATATTTGCTTCCTTGCTTTTGGTCCTGGATGGAGTTATACATTATGGTGGGAACGTGTCACTTACATCACACAGAGAGAAGGAGGTTGGGGCCAGGCATCAAGACTTCTCACAGGGCTCTATTTCTTAATATTTCTATTGTCTCCTAATGGTGGCACAGGCTGGTGATCAAACATTTAGCACTGGACCTCCAAGGGACATTCCAGATGCAAACTGTAGCAGATTGCTTCTGTTCAGACTGTCTCTGGCTTTGCTGAATCTCTGAGTATAATGCTCAGGCTTTAACCAGAAGGATGAAAACCTACAGCACCACTGCCCAGACAGGACAGAGGTCTTGCCCTTTACCCTGCAGAGCCACTTATTTCTTAATGACCAGATTTTCCTGGAATGTGAGGGATGAGGGGACAAGCTGAGCCAGTAGCTTATTGTCTTGGACTTTGACAGGGAATGTTTGAAATATTTCTGAGGCAACAAGAAAGGAATGTCAACACAATGAAATATCCTCAGTGCAAGTACAAGCACAATGAAATATCCTCAGTGCAAGTACAAGCTTTTTGATTTGAGAGAAGAACCAGGTGTAGCCTCACTCCAGCATCTCAGAGGCTTCTGTGTCCTGCCCCTGAGAGCTGGTAGAGGACCATA
>NC_022018.1:15282471-15285215 GCF_000317375.1 Microtus ochrogaster | reverse complement strand
AATGTAGACTGTCTTAGAGTAAATCACACCTTTGAGACTCCCAGAAATGACTGAAAAGAAACATTCGTAACCCAACAGCTCACATTTCAGAGACCGCACTTCTTTGTCATTTGAGCATTTAAAAATGATAACAGACCAGAAAGGTGGAAATGTGACATTTTAAAAATAGGAGAGATAAGAAGAGATAAAGTATGAACTAAACTGACCAAGGGAATACTATTTTGCTTTAGTTGACTCCATTTTGTGCCCTTCACCTGACCTTTCCCAGAGCAGATAACCACACCTTGATGAACAGAACATTCTAGTGAGCAGCACCTGAAGGTTCAGAAAGTCTTTGCTTCCAAGGGAGCAGGCCCCAGCCAGCAACCTCCTCTGGAGCAGGCCTGAGCCAGCCACCTCTGTCAGAGCATGTCCAAAGCAGCAACCTCAGTGTGAGCAGCCCCAAGCAAGCAACCTCTGTGGGACCAGGACTAAATGATCACTCAGAGGTGCAGAGTATTCCCCAGGAGCGCTGAGCAACATCCAGGAATACCAAATGACCCCTGAGTGACTGGAACTGTGACCCTTACTACACCACAAAACTCAAACCATCTGAGTTTTGGATCCACTGGCACCTGGAAGACTGATCACTAGAGATACAACCACAACTCTACCAATCAGAAGAAAAGATGGGTAGACAAGGTAAGAACACACTCAATACCACACAGAGTAAAACAACACCAACAAAACCTAGTGGCTCTACAACAACAAGATTTGCATACTCAAATACAGATGAAACAGAAGAAAATAACTTAAAAATAACTTTAGGAGAATGTTTAAAGAGGGATTGAAAAATTCCCTCAAAGAAATGTAAAAAAAGACAAGCAAAAAAACTTTGAAGAATCAACACTCCCCCCCAAAGGAAACCAAGGAAAAGCAATCAAACAGATGAAAGAAGTGACTCAAGACTTAAAAACTGAAATAGAGACAATAAAGAAAACATAAACCGAGTGAATGATAGAAACAGAAATTATGAGAAAATGATCAGGAAATACAAATGCAAGCATAAACAGCAGAATACAAGAGATGGAAGAGAGAATATCAAGCACTGAAGATACAATGCAGGAAATAGATTCATTGATCAAAGAAAACATTAAGTCTAACAAAAGCTTAGCACAAAATATCCAGGAAATATGGGACACCATGAAAAGACAAAACATAAGAATAATAGGTATAGAAGAAGAAGTCCAACTCAAGAGTACATAAAGCATATTCAACAAAATTCTAGAAAAAAACCTTTCCAACCTAGAGAAAAAATACATATGAAGATACAAGAAGCTTACAGGACACTAACGAGAGCAGATCAAAAAAAAAGTCCCCTAGCCATATAATAATCAAAACACTAAATATACAGAATAAAGAAAGAATATTAAAAACTGCAAAGGAAAAAGACCAAGTAACATATAAAGGCAGATGTATCAGAATTATACCTGACTTCACAATGAAAGCAATGAAAGCCAGAGAGTCCTGGTCAAGCATTATGCAGATATTAAGAGACCACAGGTGTCAGCTCAGACTATTATACCCAGCAAAACTTTCAATCACCATAAATGGACAAAATTAGATATTTCATGACTGAACCAGATATAGCCAATACCTAGCCACAAATCTAGTCCTACACAAAGTGCTAGAAGGAAAACTCCAACCCAAGGAAGTTAGCTACATTCACAAAAACACAGACAATAGATGGTCTCACAGCAGCAAATCCCAAAGATGGGAAAAACATATACAATAACATCACCAACAATGAAAACTAAAGTAACAGGAACTAGCAATCACTGGTCATTAAAATTTTTTAATATAAATGGACTCAACTCACCTATGAAGAGACACAGGCTAATAGATAGGATACAAAAACAGAATCCATCCTTCTACTGCATACATAAACACACCTCAATGTCAAAGAAGACATCATCTCAGACTAAAGGGTTGGGGAAAAATTTTCCAGTCAAACAGACCTAAGAAACAAGCTGGTGTAGCTATCCTAATATCTAACAAAATAGACTTCAAACTAAAACCAATAAAAAGACAAAGAAGGGCATTTCATATTCATAGGAAATATTTATCAGGAGAAAATCTCAATACTGAATGTATGTGCCCCAAATACAAGGACACTTTCATATATAAAAGAAACACTACTAAAACTTAAATCACACATTAAACCCCACACACTAATAGTTAGAGACTTCAACACCCCACTCTCACCACTGGACAGGTCTATCAGACAGAAACTTAACAGAGAAATAAGGGAACTAACAGATGAAATGGCTCAAATGGGCTTAACAGACATTTATAGAACATTCCAAGCAAACATAAAAGAACATACCTTCTCAGCATCTCATGGAACCTTCTCAAAAATTGACCACATACTAGGTAACAAAGAAAACCTCAACAGATACAAAAAATTGAAATAACTCCATGTATCTTATTGGATTACCTTAGTTTAAAATTGGAATTCAAAAGCAAAAATAATTTTAAAAAGCCCACAAACACATGGAAATTAAACAATGCTCACCTAAATCATCAATGGGTCAAGGAAGAAGTCAAATACTTCTTACAATTTAATGAAAATGACCACACAACATTCCCAACTTTATGGAACACAATGAAAGCAGTGTTAAGAGGAAAATTCATAGCACTAAATGCTTACATAAAAGAGCTGAAAAAAACCTGACACTAGTGAGTTAACAGAACACCTGACAACT
>NC_022018.1:15279020-15280521 GCF_000317375.1 Microtus ochrogaster | reverse complement strand
TCATAGAAGAGAAAGTGGGAAGTACACCTGAACACATTGGCACAGGAGATCACTTCCTAAATATAACTCCAGCAGCACAGACATTGAGAGAAACACTTAATAAATGGGACCTCCTGAAACTGAAAAGCTTCTGTAAATCAAAGGACACAGTCAACACGTTAAAATGGCACCCTACAGAATAGGAAAAGATCTTCATCAACCTCACCTCGGACAGAAGGCTGATCTCCAAAATATACAAAGAACTCAAAAAATTGGTCATCAAAAGAACAAATAATGAAATTAAAAAAATAGATTACAGACCTAAACAGAGAACTCTCAACAGAAGTATTTAAAATGGCTGAAAGACATTTAAAGAAATTCTCAACATTCTTCACCATCAGAGTGATTTCATCTCTAAGATTTCATCTTATACCTGTAAGAATGGCCAAGATCAGAAACTCTTATGACAACTTATGTTAGAGAGGATGTGGGTGTAGGTAGCACTCCTCCATTGTTGGTGGGAGTGCAAACTGGTACTGCCAATTTGGATTTCAATATGGCAATTTCTTAGAAAATTTGAAAACAACCTACCTCAAGATCCAGTAATACCACTTTGGGGTATATACCCAAAGGATGCTCAACCATACCACATGGGCATGTGCTCAGCTGTGTTCACAACAGCATTATTTGTCATAGCCAGAACCTGGAAACAACGTAAATGCCCCTTGACTGAAGAATGGGTAAGGAAAATGTGGTACATTTACACTAACTATGGAGTAGTACACAGCTGAAAACAATAATGACATCTTGAAATATCCAGGCAAATGGATGGATCTAGAAAAAATCATACTGAGTGAGGTGACCCAGACCCAGAAAGATAAATATCATATGCACTCACTCATAAGTGGCTTTTAGACATAAAGCAAAGAAAATCCAGCCTACAATTTACAATCCCAGAGAACCTCGACAGCAGTGAGGACCCTAAGAGAAACATACATGGGTCTAATGTACATGGGAAGTAGAAAAAGACAGGATCTTTGAGTAAATTGGGAGCATGGGGACCATGGGAGATGGTACGAGGGGAGGGTAGAGGAAGGGCAGGGAGTAGAGAAAAATACATAACTCAATAAAATAATAACAAAGAAAGTCTTTGCTTTAGCCAACTGAGCCTTTGAAACATTTGTTAAGAGCAGTTTTTCAAACTTCTACCATCTGGCCACCTCTGTAATGATGCCATTTGGTCTGGGGTTTTCTAAACCCTACCCTGCCCCTCTCCAGTGTAAAGAGTCTTTGGTATAAGCTTGTTCTCGACTGCCAGTAATTAAAGGACTCTTAATCTGATCCTTCTTGAGTACCACTTCTTCTGTGTTTCATGTGGGTAGGGCATGAACTAGATATGTTTGCTGTTATCTACGATCTCAGCACACTGCAGGGGTCAGGGACAGGAGGGTTGATGTGAGGGTGAGGGCAGCCTGAGCTACATAGTGAGTTCCAAGTCAGCCATGGCTAGGTAGGAAGACCC
>NC_022018.1:15274415-15278843 GCF_000317375.1 Microtus ochrogaster | reverse complement strand
AGTTCTAAAAAAAGTCTAGAAGGATGGAGAGATGGCTCAGAAATTTAGAGCCCTTGTTGCTCTTACAGTGGACCCAGGTTCAGTTCCCTGTACCCACATGGAAACTCATATCCACCCATAACTCCAGTTCCAGGGAAACCTATTCTCTCTTCTGTCCTCCTTCTGTCCATGTCTGTACACCAGGCATGCATACAGTACATAGACATACAACATGCAAAACACTCATACATATAAAATACAGTAAACATTCTAAACTTTGTAAAAAAAAAAGTTAGAATGTTTAAATTTAATTAAACTCAATTCTTACCTCATCCAGAACATCTAGGGTTGCTAAGTCATCTACGTCCTTCAGATTGGAAATGAGCGACCTGTTTAAGTTACCTTTCTTGGTATGAATACGTTCATGTCTGTAAAGAAAATACATTGCTGATTTAGGAACATATTGCTAATCAGTGAGGAAGTAAGTTTAAGATACACATCATGGAGCCAAAAAGCTTTTCTCTGCTGTTTATAGACCAAGAGAAAGTTTATTAGAAAAGACCGTCACATACTTGATCTTTAGTTTCTCCTCTGCATTAGGAAAACACAACACATTTCCCTTACAGTGCCTTACAAATAATCGAAGGGTCATCATTTCTACCATGAACCCTTCTTGAGTCATTTGAAATGGGAAAGAAAGGATGTATATTTGTCAAAAATATGAGGCATCATTGATATTTTTACATGTGATTGAAACTATTACAGAATGATGAATTACTGAATTCACTTGGTGTATGATTTTTTTTCTGATGTAGTTCTAGACCACTGGTGGTATAAGTATGGTCATTTTCAAATTTTAACATCACAAAATTTTGAAATATTAAGTGAGTATTTAAAACTTATTTTAGTTTTGACTCCACATTTCCCACCCCCAAACAAGAAGCTATCTGAAATTGCCACCTTCTAGCAAAGGAAAAATTAATTTTCTTCAATTGGTTGTCATTGGGTATATTAGCCGCACTTAACAGTTAAAATCCTGTGCCAGACAATAATTATTCATCACAAATCAAGCTCAGTGGTATTTTGTAGATCCAGGAGGTTCTATGCAAGCTGCTTAGGAAGGAAAGCAATTAATAGTTCCATCTAGTTGTGATGCCCATAATCCACAACAATGGCCAGCATGTCAAGATAAGCCTGAGGGTGCAATAGTGGCACTTGTATTTCTGGGGAAACCAACAGTTACTTAATTGGTCAACAGAAAGGAAATTATGCAGGATACTTCCTGACTCCCCTGGCAGGATTGTGCATAGTTTTTCTCCACATTTGCTGAATCAAGCAAGTATCATCTTATATATTCCCCTATTATCTAAAAAGATTAATTTGTTTTGATATATTCTTTTAAAAATGGAAAAAGAAGTCCAATTATCCTTTTAACTGAGGACAGCCTCTAGATTTCTCATCTATCACTACGAGTCCATTTAGCATAAAAACTGTTGCTGGAGAATGACAGGGAGCAGCTGGCGAAAAGCAGAGAGGTCGATATTTAGCTGGCCCAGTCCCAGCCTGCCTTTCTGTGAAGTCATCGTCTGTGATGCCTTTGGTATTGGCTGTCAAAAATTTAGGCAAAATGTGGTTACAATGCTTAGGAATCCCAGATGGTGCTTAATTGTCTATAGAAAAACTTAAACATTTCCTGGCATGGAACTCATGGCCTTGGCAATATTGTAACACTTTTAGTATCGCTGCCAGTCTCTGGGCAGAGCATCTCCCAACAGGCCAGGTATTTTAAAGACTCTGTATCACACCTTCTCTGTTTTCTCTGCCTGGAACTGTTTCCCTTCAACGTATGGGAAAATTCCACTTCACAGGTAGGCCTAGATACACCCACCCTATGGAGGCATTAGAGGACTGGACAGAATACATAAGTGGAGTTCTCTCACATTTAGTTAAGTGGATATATGTCATAATTTCTACCACAGAGTGAAGACTTAGATTCATGCATACTGCTGTCTGTGGAGTCAAAGCTGTGGAAGATAACTGGTGGCTTGAGTTTTTATCCTTACCTTTAACCTGATAGTGTGCTTGCTGAAGTAAACTGAATGTTCTGTTGTTTAAGTAGACAAATGTCACAAATGTTTTCTAAACAACAAGGTATCATACTGAGTATTTTAAAAATGAATACCTAGTTTTTCACAAGATGATCCAAATGTTTCAGTTTTCTTGCATTATTGAGTATCTCCTCAACCATGACTATTTATAGTTCTGGTCAATGTAATGTCCCCAGCATCAAGCCATTTTAGTGTACACTGATCTGTCACATTTTCCCACGTAGAATAATGTTGGCTGTAGGTTTGTTAAACATAACCTTTGTCACACTGAGGGATGGTTCTATCTTTCCTATGTTCTTCTGGATTTTTGTCATGAAATGATGTTGAGTTTTGCCAAAGGCCCTTATCTACATCTGTTGGGATGGTTGCATGATTTTTTTTATGTCTGTTTATATGTGTATTACATTTGTTTATTTGCATATGTTAAAGCAAACTTACATCCCTGGTTGAAACCAAGTTCTTTAGGTTCCTTCCTTCCTTCCTCCCTCCCTCCCTCCCTCCCTCCCTCTCTCTCTCTCTCTCTCTCTCTCTCTCTCTCTTTCTTTCTTTCTTTCTTTCTTTCTTTCGTTCCTTTTGTGCTGTTCATGCCAAGGGGATCTATAGCAATGTCTTCCCTTTTCCTTTCCTTTCTGATAAATGTAAAAATAATCTTGCCCCACCCACTTATTCCGGATAGAGGTGCAACAATTTTATTAATTGTTCTGAATTACCAGCCTTTGGTTTTGTGCATATCCTGTTTTCAATGTCACTGATTTCTGCAGTACTTTGTGATCATGTATTTTCTTCAACACACTTTAATATTAGTTTGCCTTTGTAGTTGTCTATTGTAGAAGCTTAGATGACTGGATTTTAGATACTTGTTTCTGTTTCAGGCATTCAGTGTTACAAGTTCTTGATCTCAATCTGCCTACCATCTCAGAGGCTGCTCTAATGCTTGTTCTGTTTCATCCAGCTTGGTTGTCACTGTATGTGTGTTTCCCTTTCACTTAGGCCTGGTATTTGTTTTTCTTGATAGCCAGAAATGATGCATTACATAAAAAGAACAACTATGAACTTGCCTTTGTTATCATGGAGGGAGGGTGTGGGAATCAAAGCATGCAGTGGTCCTCTGTGCTGATCCAGTCTGAGCCTCCAAATGAACCAGGACATCTGCCCTGGGAATTTAGCAAGCACTTACGATTCTCTTACTTCTCCACTCCCCTCCAGTTCTTGGGAGAACAGGATGACTGGAGGGGGGTAGGAGTTTGATTATTTCCCTTTCTTCAGGTTGGTGAGGCTTGAAGATCCCAAGTCTCAATGGCCCAGACTTTGGCAAACACATTCTCTTGAACTTGTTTTTCTCTCCCTCTGAAGTTTTCCAGTATTTACCTGAGAACCTGTTTGATCTCCTAGAAGTGAAACAGAAGTATGGGAGTTTCCTGGGACTATGATCCCTGTTGTTTTAAAACTCACCAACTCACCCAAGTGGGGTTTCCAGAAATTCATCAAATGCTGACCCACTTACCCCAGCCCACTTCTAGAAGAGGCATGTATTCACAGGTTCCTGCTCATCTGTGGAAGTCTGCAGGTGGCAGCTCACCTTATAATCTTCTGTGATAGACTCAAGAATTGGTGACCGCTTTGGCTGTTGCCTTCTAGCTAACTGCTAAGTAGAGAGATTACTCTGAGCACTCTTACATATTAAACCAGAAGCTTAATGGTGTAAGTTTTTAAATAAGTTGTCTTTGTGAATGTATTGGGGACAATGACAAGAAAACTAGCAGAGATAACTGTTACTCTGTGCTTGTAAGTTCAAGGGGATCGGGATATGGTTGACTCGTAAGATATCTTCTTCTTTACTAGTGTGTCTGAATTACTGCAAACAATGAGGGTAGTCTTTTGAAACAAGACTTAAAAATGCCACTCAGGTCAGTATTCTTAGGTGTCACACAAAGAAAAGTTCCTATGCTTGGCTCCAACACTACTCCATTGTTCCTCCTGCCTTCTATCGGTTTTCTTATTTTTTTTATTATTGAGATTATAATATAATTACACCATCAGTTCTTCCTTTCCCTCTCTCCAACCCTTTTCATGTAGTCCTCCTTGCTCTCTTTCAAAGGTATCTATTGGGCAGACAACGCAGGCGGCGGCAGACGAAGCAGGCCACAGGTCGCAGGGACCAGCACACAACACCTAGAACAGATCTCCCCACTACAATTAAATCAAAGAGGTAGGCCTTTGGTTGGTGAGGTCCCTGGCAAATGGGGAGCCTGGTCCTGTTCCTGAAGACCCTTCTGAGGGGTGAGAGGGATCTTGGCCCCCAGCAGGAGCCAGGAAACAGAGCGAGGGCATTTTGTAAGAG
>NC_022018.1:15273365-15273925 GCF_000317375.1 Microtus ochrogaster | reverse complement strand
GAATAGAAGAAGGAGAAGAGTCACAGCTCAAAGGCCCAGAAAATATTTTTAACAAAATTATGGAAGAAAACTTTCCCAACATAAAGAAAGATGTTGAATATTCAAGAAACATACAGAACACCAAACAGACTGGATCAAAGAAAAACATCCCCTTGCCAAATAATGATCAAAACACAAAATATACAGGTTAAAGAAAGAATATTAAGAGCTGCAAAGGAAAAAGGCCAAAAAACATATAAAGGTAAACAGATCAGACTTACACCTGACTTCTCTATGGAAACTATGAAAGCCAGAAGGTCCTGGATAGAGGTACTGCAGAAGCTAAGAGACCATGCATGCAAGACCAGACTACTATACCCAACCAAGCTTTCGTTCACTATCAATGGAGAAAACAAGACATTCCAGGATAAGAACAAATTTAAACAATACATAGCTACAAATCCAGCCCTACAGAAAGTAATACAAGGAAAATCGCAACCCAAGGAATTCAACATTGCCAACACTGCCTACAATAACTCAGGCATCTAGTGACCCTTCATCAGCACAACTCAAAGAAGGGA
>NC_022018.1:15248615-15263805 GCF_000317375.1 Microtus ochrogaster | reverse complement strand
GGAGCCTAGGCAGTTTGGATGCTCAACTTGCTAGACCTGGATCAAGGTGGGTGGTCCTTGGACTCCCCACAGCGCAAGGAACCCTGATCGTTCCTTGGGCTGATGAGGGAGGGGGACTTGATTGGGAGAGGGGAGGGAAATGGGAGGTGGTGGCGGGGAAGAGACAGAAATCTTTAATAAATAAATAAATTTAAAAAAATACAAAAAAAAGTTATCTATCTTCAATCTTAACAGTTTCCCTAAGCACTGTACTGTAGCCCTGTGGCTCCACTCTGCAACGACTCTAACACTCAGGACACTCTTGCATCAGTGGCTCTGCTATGACTTTCTGCTGCCCAGACAGAGTCATATGACATATACCACCCTAGGAGAAAAGGTCCAGCCTGACCACTTTTAACACTGGCATCATGCTCCCCACCTGTAGGACACTCAGTCCTTCTTACTGCTATTTTTTCTTTTAAATGTAGAACTCAATAAAAATCTATTAAAAATTAGTGTGTTTATTATCTCATGTATTATATACATTGTTTGAGGCTTCCCATAGGCACTTAAGCCCTACCAACAGAGTTGTTTTGTTACAATTTCTGACTGATAATCCCACATCCTCCTTGAGCAAATTATTGTGTATGGTGAGTGACCAAAATATATTTCTTGGGAAAATAGGTGAGTATTTTACTTATAGTAAATGTTCATTATGGGAATACTGAAGACAACTCATTTTCATTTTTTTTAAAAATTCTTTTTTCTTGAACAATTTAAATACTCAAGTAGAATGTAACTGTATATTTCAGGATGATTTTATACTTTTAATATCTTTTTTTTTCTAGACCTTGTTTCATAGAACTGGTTGACATTCTTGTTACTTTATTAAATGTTTGTTTTCTTTAAGGCTCAGAGGAAGCAGAGCCAAACTCCTTCTGTAAGACTTCCATCCTCTTGTGAAAAGTACATCTTGCGAACCAGACCTTACTTCCCATTTACTCTGTAATACTGGAGAGACATGGCTCCAGACTATAAATAATTCCTTCGTGCTGTCAAAGGTCACATACACCCTCAGGGGTGTTATTATAGTTCCATGTGTATTTCAGTTTTACACACTGAAAAATGAAATAACCCCTGATGCCCTGAAGTTAAATTTCATCTTTACTATTTAGCGGCATGACTGTAAAGGAACAGCTTTGTTTGCTTTCAGTTTGGTTAAAAATACTCATGTAAATAGCAACTTCTATCATCTAAGGTGATCTGGGAGCCACTGGGGTAGAAGAGCAATCCTTGTCAAACAGAAATCTCATCAACGCTTTTGTGTTGGTTTCTTTATCCATCTTTACATTTCAGTAACAGAGACAACTGTTAGTGCCAATGGGACTCAGACTCCCGCCGCGGTGCCCTGGAAGACTGCTTTTTCACTCCTCTGCTTCCTTTGGCTTCAGTGTATTGGTGGAAAAGAACAAACACCAGCCTAGCTGGATCTCTAGAGCAACCTGACAAGCAGAGTAATGGATAGTATAATTGCCCACTCTCTACTAAAGTTTTAACTGCCCTCTCCATTCACAGAGACCTAATACTTCTTCACAGATGAACTTCCATCTGGTATGAAGAGATAAATATATGTTCATCAAACTTGTATCTGGGCTGAAGGGAGGATGTGGTTGGAAAGGTACGTATAAAAAGCATGAAAACTGGAACCCCCAGATTGACCGTAGTTCATATTTCATTGAAAATTACAACCAAGAAATTAATTATCTCATTGTTTTTGTAAAGTTACTGTTTACATCTTTCTGGTTCCAATGGAGGGACTTGCCCTACGTTGAGTATGGCCAAGTCTTTAGCTGTGTGCTTGCTTCCTCAACTCCCTGCTCTAACCATCCCCTCTCCTGGGTTTGCCCAGTCCTGCTCTGACCATCTCCTCTCCTGGGTTTGGCCTGCTCAGTTCTTCTGACCATCCCCTCTCTTGGGTTTGGCTAGCCCTGTCCTGCTCTGACCATCTCATCTCCTGGGTTTGGCTAGCCCCGTCCTTCTGACCATCTCCTCCCCTGGGTTTGGCTAGCCCAGTCCTTCCATCAGCATCCAGTGCTCCAGGACCTCTACTTATAAAAGCTTTCTCTTTGGATCCTCTTCTTCCCAGCTTCTCCTCCTTCTCATCCCTCGATAGCTCTCTTCTAAGCAAGTCCACATTCCTGTATCTTTATCTCATTATTTTCCTTTGTTTCTCCCCATTCTGATGAAGTGGTGCCTTGCCAGAATCATTAGAAAACTTCATGTTTGTCACTATTGGCAAAGGCAACTTTTCTCTTCTATTAAGACTTTCATGATTTGTGAGAGACCAAATTTCTCTTAGGTTCTCCTCCGAAAAACACACTCCTCCATTTCCCAGCTCTGGTTCATCTTCTTGTCTCCAAGCATGGGTTTCTCCAAGAATACCACCTCCAGTCTTCACTGACACCCACTCAGTAAGCTCATTCAATGCTATGCCATCAAACACTTTAACAAGTGACTCAGTCATCTCCAATGTGAATCTCCTTCCTCAAAGTACAGACTACTTATATTAGACTGCCTGCTCTATATTGATACTTGGCATGTTAAATTCATCATGCCCTAACAGAATACACAACTACCTTCTACCCTATGTGAATAAACACAAGGCATTACACTACCATCCATGGTTTGGAAATACCACCAACGTTACAGTTGGACAGCCTAGGTGATACATTACATGTATAGCTTGTTTTATATATAATGCATCATGTGTACCATGTATATGTAACCCCCACAAATATATGGCTCTTTATAGACACAGGTTTTGAATTCATAGATTCAATCAATCCAAATTGAAAATATTTTGAAAAATGGCATTTGCACAGAACTTGTTTTCCATGTAATCATTTCTTAATGGATATATTATAACAACCACTAGTTAATATTTATATGTATTAGAACATAGAGTTCATTTAAATATATAGGAGTTGGTACATAGATTTTTTATTACATAAGTGAGTTGCATGTCCAAGGACTTTGTTGCCTGTGAAGACCCCCATAATTGATTCCCTGTGAATGTCCTGGTAAAGAATGCAGACGCTCATAAAAAGCACCAGACTGTGAGGTCATGCTGAAGTGTGACTTGAGCAGGATGCACTTTCTCTTGATCTCAAACGAGGGAACCACATGAAAACCCACTTTCCAGAAATAAAAACCTAAGCTTATATGATGATTGTTTGGAAATTCAAACGGTGTTGTGGACTCAGACAGAGATCTCAAGGCACTGGCCATCTGCATTCAATGCCTCCGCACTGTGGCATCTGTTGTGTGAGCTTAAGTCCCCTGCACTCAGTTTCCTGTAACAGTGATCTACATAGATGCAGATGGTGGGAATGCTCGGCAGTCAGTTGAGGAATCTTTGAATTACAGTGCTCACAGCTTTTCAGGTTCCTGTCAGATGTCTCCTCTCCCTGCCTGTTCCAATTCCTTTATCTAGTGTTGCTTAGGAGTAGAGAAACTCATAGGATCTCTCCAAGAGAACTTTATGCAACTGCTTAACTCCAAACAATTTAAGAAAACCCACACCTATACCATATATGTATATATAAATGGAGAGTTTTCTAGTCCCAAAATATGCATACACTAGTTGCTAACTTCTCTTCACAGCCTGCTATACATGAGGACCAACGGTAATTTATTATCCTCTTAACACTTAGTATTTAACACCAGCCTTTGTTAATACCAGTATTGCCTTTCTGTGAACCTGTTTATCTTGTCTTTTATTGTTCTAGACTAGGTACTAGATCTAGTCATAGCAATAAAGTTGACAGATTCCTAGCTGAATAAAAGCTTGCTCTGGGCTATTTTGATCTCAAGCTTGTATTTTCTTAAATCTTTGCTAATTTGAGATACCCATAGTTCTTAACTCATTTTCGAAGTCATAGAATAATACCCACTGTAGCTGGGTAAAGATAAACATGACTCTCTGGGTGCCTAGTTTGACTGCTATGAATCTTAATAGAGGAGGGGATGCCAGCATGGCCAAAGCCAGGGCCTGGGACACAAGTGTCTGCAATGAGAATTGGACATCTACAAGGGTTGCAGCCACCACATTTTACAGAGATGGTAGGTAAGAGGTCAAGTCTCAGCCAAAGACACTTAAATACAGATGTTAGATAGACATAGCGGGACTGAGTTCCCCTGCCTCCAGAAATCGCAATAACTTAAGGTCAGGAAGAAACACAAGAAGAAAAAAAAACACCCTTACAGTTAACAAGAAAGATGCCTGTGAAATCACAGCAAAATCTGTCTTGGGGTAGGCGATATTCACTTTTGGAACCAAGGAAAGACTGCTGCCTAGCAGGACACGCACACAAGATTTGTGCGCTGGGATAGGCCACAGCCTTCTGCTGTGAAAGATGCAGGTCCATCCTCTCCAAATGTCAGTGCTGTCTGGTCTCTGCAGCCCTCGAATCCTATCTCAGAGCATCAGAGCATAAGTATATGGTTTCTTGTGGGCAGTTCTTATGAAGTTCATTTTTTCAAGACCAAGCCAGTTTATCCCTTGTAGTACCTACTCTAAGCTCTCCTGTCTCTGCCAGGAAAAAAAAAAAAAAACTGCCTGCATCTTTTGGACTTATTAAACACCTAACTTAGATCTCTTTTATGGAGCTGTAACTTGCTAATTTGCATAATGGCTATTTATGTGCATGTCCTATCTGTCTACTGGAGAGTCCATCAGGTCTTCCTGTTCAAATCTGTTGCCAGAACTGCACCATGCTTTTGACTGAAAACAGAAAGTGGAAGGAGAGAACAGGGGTCTATTGAGATAACCCTGGGTTGTCATAATAGATGAGGGCAGTGTCACTATGGGGACAAGGAAGGAATGTGGGATGGCGTTTCAAAGGTTCAAGTTTTGAGATGTTGAGTTTGAAGTTTCCTGAGACATTCACATGGAGAAGGGAACCAAACAGAACCAAACAGTAGTTGTAAGAACTACTAGAATAGCATTGTAAAGTTCCATCAGCTAACGAGGACAGCAAGTGTTCCACAAGGTGACTGAGCCCCACTATGAATGTCAAAGCCTCTAGAGAAGAATTAGCTTGCCTAGGAAATAGAAAGTAAAATGGAGTCATCAGTTACGTCTCATTGAAGGAGGCTTTTATTACTTCCTATTGATTTTCCTGCTTTCTTAGCTCATTGTTCTGTTTTGTAAAATTAAAATCCTATCGGTGTGACTTTATATAGCATAAAGTCCCACACCTGATAAATAGTTGAAAGCCTAGACGAGCCACTGTAGCGCCAAATGGCTGACCAAGTTTATCTTTCATTTGTTGATCCTTTGACATTTGTCTCAAAGTTGTCTGATTTGCTACCTTCAACTGCATCTAAGGGTCAAGAGGGACAGTTAACATAGTGCCACAAAGATAGGTAGCATTCGGGGGCTAGCAACAACTATGTATGAATAAACAAAACCTCATACGTAGTCCCCTTTGCTTCCACGAAATGTGCAGAATAATGATTTATACACATCATTATTAATCAACATGAGCATACAGAGGTCGCCAAACAAAATACTGAAGCAATTTTGATTATTATATAAATACGAAAAATTAAAAATAATATGCTAGCGATTAATACCACAAAAGGATATCTAATTTTAAAACTGTTGTCATTTAACTAAATGCTGAGTTATATCTCCTAAAGAATGTAAATTATACTTCAAATAATATTTACTCTATGTCTAAGCCAGCCCCTTTGCTTTCATCCCGGCTCCTATATATTTCACTAAGTTGTTTTTCCTTATTACTTGACTTGCATTGTTTTGAAGAGCACAAGTTATGCATGAGTGACTTTTATCTATGCCCGTTAGCTGAGGTAACTGAATATTTTTAAACATTATATTCAGTTGTAAAACTTAGATATAACTCAGGTTTTTCGTAATTTAGTATGCATTTAACACTGACAAATTTAACAGTTGTAAAAACTGTTCCCCAGTGTTTGGGGACTCTATCTCAGACGTGTTCATTGCACACATGAACAGTCAGAACAGTTGAACAAGCTTTGGGTGATTTGTTAAGTCAGGTGTTGGCTGATGACAGACACTTTCCATATCCATCCCATTTCCCAACATTCTCCTTCCCATCTAAGATACCCAAGTTTGCAGAAAACAGGAAGTAAATGAAAGCAATACCAACATATATGCTAGCACCATTTATCTGTTATAAATTATGATTTTTGTTCTGATAAAGTCATTTAAAAATGCTGCCAGAATTTTCAACAGTAAGGGGGATGGGACCTGGACTCCACAAGTGTCATTTGCTTTCCATGCAAATATCCCATTAAATTCAAGTCATGCTGAGAACGTATGAGTTCTTTTATTGTAGCAACTATTGCAAAGCAAACCTTTATGGAATCTTAAGACACTTTGCTTTTGAAACCTGAGATACGGCTTAGTTACCTGGCCTTCTCTGTGCTTCCCAAGGACTGATGAACTTCAATGAATTCCATTAGTTGTTTTTGCAGCATTGCATCTTTGCCCTTGATCTGAGTAATGAATTGATGCTTCAGAAGGTCCGACACTGTCGGACGCTTTTCATAATCTTTGGTCAGGCATCTGTATTGGCAAAAAGGAATATATTACTATTAAATAAGTTAGAGTTTTGAAATTATCATTCAGATTTTTAAAAACTTCTATTCAGACTTGATGCTTCTCACAAATCCAATTCAAAACACATCTCAAAAACATGAGATGGCAATGTGATACATGTTTACAACAATGCCCATGTCTGTAAGGGATCATACTGTAGTGATGCCACAGGTTATCCAATACCACTTTAGTTCATTTCCCAGCAACGCATAGTGATAATCAAACTCTGTCTCCATTTCAAAGTCTCCTTTCCAGGTCATTCAAGATTGGAATCTTTAATGTTTATATAAAATTAACATAAACTCTTAAGTTTCATTTCACCATGGATTTAAGACTTTTTAATCAATAGATTTCTGGTAACTCAATAGAAACTTAAGCTGCTAAGAAAATTAAATTTTCTTAGATTTCATGCCAGTAGGTATTTCAGGAAGTCATGTGGCAGATATTTCAATGAGTAAATAATACACCTGTGGACAGGATCAACCATGGAATATTCATGAGGAAGGATAAGGCTAGTTAAATGCTCTTGCCTGCGATGGTATCACACACACAAAAAAGCATTTGAATAAACATGGAATGTTTATTCAGCCTTGGCAGCTGTCTTCAAATATTTGTAAGAAGGATTTGACCAGTTTTTAGTGGTCACTGAGGGCTAAAATCCCTTGATTATTTGGTAGAGAAGATTCCAGGTCAGTGTGACTTTCTCGCGCTTGTCAAGGTAGGATGCATTTTACTGAAAGCGTACTGTTCATGAAGGATACAAGCACCACATGAATGGCTCAATGTGCTCTAAAATCTCTTGACCCTGACATATAGTATCTCCATGGTGAAAAATTGGACCATTATTTGTGGATATCAAAATAAATCAATAAGAAAAAACGAGCAAACAGAAGCTGGGTCTGATGGTATAGGATCAAAATCATAGGACTTCAGTCAGGCTACAGAGTTGAAGACCATACTGGGTAACTCAAACACTATCTCAAATTAAAACATACAAACAAAAAATACAGTACAAAAAGGACTGGGGAATGTAGTTCAGTGGAGGAGCATTTTCTTAGGACACATGAGGCCCTAAATTCAACTGCAGTGCCTCAAAACAAGAAGGAAAGGAAGAGGAGGAAGAGAAAGGGGGAGCAAGAGTTTGAAGAGGAGAAGGAGGGGGTGACAGCAAAGGGGAGGTGGAGCAGCAACTGCCACCCAATCCTTGTCTCAGTCAGTGCCATCAGTAATCAGTGTCATTGATTCTCTCCCAGGTTGATAATTTGACAACTTATTTCATTGGGCTAACCAAAAGCCTTCCCTAGGGATGCTAAAATATGCTATGGAATGAGGTTGGTGCTGTCTAGAAACTATCACAAGTGCTCTTCGGCTTCATTTGATTTAACAGAGAGAAACAGTTTTTACATCTATAGCACTTTTGCGTATGTACTAAGAATAGTGACAGATTATTTTATTCAAGCTTGGCTTTGCCAAATAGCCGGTGCCTATCTGGCTCTGCTAGACTCAAAAGTAGCAGTGACAGGGAAGGCGACGGTGTTCTAGGCTGCTTATTGTCCAGCTAGACAGAAGGACAACAGAAACGGTAAGCCCGATAAAAGTGGAAGTGGTGACTGGGAGAGGAACAGAACAGCACACAGGATGGAATACTAATCACCTGGGGAAGATGGGAAGTGAGTCTCAGGCAGAAACTGAGAAATGAGTCAGTCAAGCCGAGATCCACCGAACATCTGAATCAAAGACACTTGAAGACAGGTGATCGCTGTGGGACATATCAGCCATATCAGTGGCTTCCCCAGAGACTTGAGGAATGATAGGATGGCATGCAGAGCAAATGCTTATGGTACCTTGGGCATGGAAACTTCTAAAAATTATCAACCATACAACTGTCACCCACATTCAGAGGGTCTAGTTTGATCTTATGCTGGTTTTTTTCTTGTCCAGCCAGAGTTGGTGAGCTCCCATTAGCTCAGGTAAGCTGTTTTAGTGGGTGACCCCCTCATGGTCTTGACTTCTTTGCTCATATTCTCACTCCTCCCACTCTTAAACTGAACTTTGGGAGTTCAGTCTAGTTCTCTGATGTGTGTCTCAGCCTCTGTTTCCGTCGGTTGCTGGATGAAGGTTCTATGGTGATATTTAAGGTATTTATTAGTCTGAGTATAGGGCAAGGTCAGTTTGGGCATCCTCTCCTCTATTGCTTAGGGCCTTAGCTGGAGTCATCTGTGTATTCCTGGGAATTTCTCTAGTGTCAGGTTTCTTGCTAACCCTATAAGAACTCCCTTAATTAAAGTATCTCTTTCCTTCCTCCATTTCGACTATTCCATTCCCTCAAGTTCTCCTCCCCAATCCTATTCTCCCTTCCTCTTCCCCTTCTGCCCTCACTTCCCCCCCCTAATTTTGTCAGGCGATCTTGTCTATTCTCCTTTCTAGGTAAATCTATATATGTTTTTCTTAGGGTCCCTTTATCCATTTTTCGGTTAAGGGGTATCTAAGCTGTTTCCAGGTTCTGGTTTTTACAAAAAAATACTGCTATGAACATAATTGAACAGAGGTCCTTGTGGTATGATTGAACATCCTTTGGGAATATGCCCAAGAGTGGTATTGCTGGGTCCTGAGGTAGGTTGATTCCCAATTTTCTGAGAAACTGCCATAGTGATTTCCAGAGTGATTGTACAAGCTTGCAGTTTAAGTCTCTCATCTTTCGAAGAATACATGGATTTATTGGCAGGAACTCCAGCAACAGTCATGTGCCCTGGCTGCATTTGCAGAGTGGATTAGCACATCAGATCATCATCCTTCCTCCCATTCACAACAAGGAGTCATTGCTTACCTTCTTTCTTTAAGGTAAGAACCATAAAAATCATGGAAAACGTCAGTGGGTGTAATTTTTCTAAATGGCTGATCCACTTGTAACTGTGTAGAGACAAATCACTTCTTTTAAATAGCTATCAAATGACATTGTTTTCCAAATTTCAAATGCATAAGATTTTGATAAACAGGATCTTCAGATGCACTGATTAGAATCAAATATCCCTGGCTGTACAGTAAGAGTCAGTGATGCAGACAAATGAAGGGTTAAATAACTGACTTCATAAGTAGTAGACATGAGCAGGTGGGAGAAGCAGAGGGCAATGTTACAAAGGCATTGGACAAATGAATGTGTTTCTGGATGATAAAGGGTCCTTGGAAGCCTGATTACAGAGAGGTGAATGAACTTGACCCAGAGATCATTATTTAAGCAGGAGTAAATTCCTTGAACCCTTAGCAGATAATAAAGATCCCCCCTCTCTCTTCCTTTCTTTCCCTCTCTCTTTTTCTTTCTGTTTTCCCCTCCCTCCCTCTCTCCTTTTTCTGTCTCTGTCTCTTTCTCTCTCTCCCTTTCTTTCTCTCTTTCTTTCTGTTTTCTCCTCTCTCTTTTCCTCTCCTCTCTCTCTCTCTCTCTCTCTCTCTCTCTCTCTCTCTCTCTCTCTCTCTAAGGAAATGGTAGAGACTTCTGGAGACCCTTGGAGCTGCTTAACAGTTAAGAAATAAGAGGAGGATTCAGATACCAATGGCCTCCGTTCACATCATTCAAAGCCACAGAGGCTGGTATTGCTTCAGTTTTATTTCAGACTCTATTGCTACTCACTTGCTAATGAAGTCATTGAACTCTGCTGACCATAGCTCCGGCTTCCTTAGTTTAGGGGGAGGATTCCTGGAAAATAAGAATCAAGGTTGGAAGTTGGACATTGATCAGGTGATAAAATATGAAAAGCAGCCTGAGATCAAGGAATTACTGTGGTCCCAGGTTCTGCCTGTACCATCAAAGATTGCCCCCTTTCCCATTTCCAAGAAAGATAATTAGCTATTAATCATTCTTTATATAAAACGACAGCTTCCTAGTTTCTCTGAAAGCATTTAATGTATAACCCATTTTCCTGCTATGCTTATTATTTTTTCCTAAAGACTCATCTGGCTTTTACCTGAAATCCCTAGGAGAAAATGCCAATATTTATCAAACACTAGGGGAAAGAGTTTTCTCTCTGAGTTCTACAGAAATCCCCGAGGAACAACCCTGGTGCACAGAGGACTGGGACAGGTAGCAAGCTGCAGCAAGAAGGGAAGAATACCTCTTGGAGCTGTTCCTTTGTTTCTAGAAACATGGCAGAAAGCATGAGTTTGGATGTGACAAAAGCAAAGAACTGGAAAATACCATTAGCGATAGAGCTCTGAATGCCACTTAAAAGATTTTGCTATTAATTCCTTTTGTCTTTTAAGCTGAACAAATCTTTTCTTTTTGGTGCATCTGTGCACACAAAGGAGCAGCACTTGACAGTGAGGCTGCCGTGACTCCGTAATCAAGCAACATTGATCAACCATGATGGCTAAATTTGCTAAAGTGCCGCTTTATGTTAATTCTAACAGCTCTTTGTTTCCATCAGGGGATGAAAACACTTTGTCTTCAGTCCTGCATTGCTCCTTAAACAGCTTGTAATGAAATTAATGTATAGTCGGTACAGGCTCATTAACGCCAACCTCAGCTATGCACGTAACGGGATCACATCAATGCGCCTTTCAGTCCCAAGGACCAAGATTGCTGAACTGCACTTTTAAAAGATTGCTTTTCTTCAGTCAATAATTTTATTTTGTTTCTTGTCCACTGATAATTTCTGTGGCGAGCTATACTGAATTGCTTTGTGTATAGTGAGGTTTGATAATTTCACAATACCCAAAACTGTAGGCTTTCAGATTCCCCCTTTCAATACATTTCTTCAACCAGTGTTCTCAGGGTTCCATTTTAAAGCCACACTAGCAGCAGAAATAATAGGAAACAATTAGCATGAAGCACTTTGCAGAACACTCGGTAGACTAAGTGTCACCCTGGCACGACAGATCAGTGGTTACCATTCTTCCTGTTTGTATTCTTATTACCAAGATGACAACATGGAGTTAAACTGGGTGGTTTATAATAAAATTAAAGTGGCCTTGGGCATATATAGTTTCACCTTATATGCTGAATGACTACAGAAGTTAGAAAAAACGTATTTCTGTTATATTTGAAATTTTAATGAAATGTTTTAAGCTTGTATACAGAGGATTTTCTCGTTCTTCTAATTTGTTTCTACCCCATGCCAAAAAAGCAGCACGTTTTATAAAACTTGAGATAGTGGATATTGAAAAAACAGAATGATGTAAATATCATAATTCAGAGTTACTACACAGGAAATTCCAAAGTAATAAACAACTTGTAATGTGTGTTGCTAGAAACATTTAATTATACATAAACAATTCCAAAGGGATCCCCTTGAGAATGAACAAGCATGGCGGCATTATTTCCTTAGGACTACAGCATTCAGTGCCCCACCTCCTACTCCTGGTATGGCTTCACATGTTGAAATCACAACCTTTGATTAATAGAGTGCATAATTATCGACTATCATGTACCACGCTCTTTATACCCCTGACAATACAAGCTCTATGTGTGTGTTTTCCTTAGAATTAAGGAATCAGAAAAAATCTTTACGATCTTTAAGAATAGCTCACCTATATTTAAGATGGACAGTTTTTTCATATTGGTTTTCTGAGACATCTAGAACTTATCAACATATACTTAAAATAATAGAGAAATTAGCCAACTGTAGTGGTACAAGCTGGCAGGAATATATTGAAGATAAAAAGACCAGATGGTTAGTTCAAGGGTAGCTAAGGCTACACCTTTAAGGTGGCCATCGTAGTGTATATCTGTAAGCCCACCAATGGAGATAAAGCAAGAAGATCTGAAATTTAAGGTCAGCTTTAGCTATATAGTGAATTCAAAGACAGCTTAGGTTACATGGGGCTTTGTCTTTAAATTTTGCAGAACACTTCTGAGTATTTCCATGATGAGAAGT
Source organism: Microtus ochrogaster (assembly GCF_000317375.1). Classification (NCBI taxonomy): domain Eukaryota; kingdom Metazoa; phylum Chordata; class Mammalia; order Rodentia; family Cricetidae; genus Microtus; species Microtus ochrogaster. The sequence goes on along the minus strand of NC_022018.1, from coordinate 15,251,313 downwards.
CAGTCACAAGAAAAAGAAAGAAAATAGGTCACAAATCTTGAACCTGCTGGTTACCTGACCTTGGTATTTTGAAGAGTGCTCTCATGGGATGCAGCTCAGCCAGTGGAGGGTCTCCATCACCAAGTTCAATAGCTGTGATACCCAGGGACCATGTGTCACATCTAGCATCATAAGTGGTATCTAATTGCTGTTCACATGCAATCACCTAGAAGACAAAAGCAGAAAAGGAAAGTGTCAAGGTTTCAACAAGCAAGCAGCAAAATGTTCAGAGAAAAGTCCAAGTGATTAAACTGGTTAAGTTGAAAGACAGTTAAAGATAAAAAGCAATAATTTAGAAGGAAAAGGAATCATATAAATAATAATATTTTTATTCTGAGCATAGATAATAAAATAGCAGGTTTGCGAATGTATGAAGAAAGGGCCCATGAAAAGAAATAGTTTAGAAACTATATCAGAAAGAAGAAAAAATGGTGTCCTGCGTGGAATGGGATCAAACACACAGCTAATGACTGTCAGATATTTGTTTAATAAACAGCTGAAGAGGGTAGGCGGCAGCCACCCAGCAGCAAAGAAAAATAGATCCCAGAGAACTGAAAGTGAAGGAATCAAGGGAAATCAACTTGAGGGCAGTTTAATTAAATAGCCTTTAACCTTCCTGGCAATTAGAATGCAAAAGCACCCTGGGATGAATGAGAAAAATTTGGAAGAATGCAAATGGCTTAAACCATTAATAAGAAAAAAGTCAACTCAATAAAAATAAACACCAATGGAAAGGTACAATGGCTTATGGAATCACACTAGATTTTCAAATTGCAGTCAACTGCTACTAACCAAATGTGACAGTCAAAAGAATAAGTGGAGGAGAATGGTTTTGCAATATTGTAATAAAATTTCCTTCATAACTTCTAAATGTGTAAGAAGCCTATAAATCAGTGGCTCTCAACCTTGCTAATGCTATGATCCCTTAATACATTTTCTCATGTTGTGCTGACCCTCAACCATAAAATCATTTCATTGCTACTTCATAATTGTAATTTTGTTACTGTTATAGATTGTAATGCAAATATCTGGTATGCAGAATATCTGATCTGTCATTCCCTGATGTAGCGCTTCCCTCCATATCTTGTGAATGTGTTTTATTACCATTGGTTAATAAAGAAGATGCTTTGGTCTATGGCAAGCAGAATAAAGCCAGGTGGGAAATCTGAACAGTGATGTAGAAAGAGCAGGCAGAGTCAAGGAGACACCATGTAGCTGCCGAAGGAGAAAGGTACTGGAACCTTACCAGTATGGCACAACCTCACGGTGATATATAGATTTATAGAAATTGGTTAATTTAAGGTGTAAGAACTAGCTAGAAGTATGCCTGAGCCATCAGCCAAACAGTGTTGTAATTAATACAGTTTTTGCGTGATTATTCACATCTGGATAGCTGAGAAATGAACATGCAGTCTCTGTTTACAGTCCTGAAAGGGGTCACAACTCACAGACTGAAAACACTAATACAAATACTAATTGTTAGCATTAATGATTACAAAAGGGAAATTCAGCTTCACATGGTGTAAAACATTCATTATTATTATTTCTTTTATTTTTGAGATTATAGTATAATTACATCATTTTCCCCTTCCCTCCCCACCTCCAAACAGTCCCATATAACTTTCCTTGTTCTCTTTTAGATTCATGGCCCTATTTTTCTGTTAACTATTGTTACATGCACATATGTATATGCATATACACATATATTCCTAAATATATAAATACAACCTCAGTCTGCAAAATGTTACATGTATGAATGTGTTTAGGGTTTTAGATAACCAATTGCTGTGCTCTTTCTGGGTAAGACTGTTTCTCCTGCTCCCAGCATTCCTTATTTGCCTGCAGTTCTTTGTGTGGGTTTGAGCGCTTGTGGAGGCCCTGCCATCCACTTTTGCATGTCTATTGTTATCCTTGTTCAGCTCATGTTAGGCAGTCATGCTGGTGAGACATTGGGTGGAGGTTCTGAAATTACTAGAGGCACAATCTCACAGCAAAATCCCTGTTCCTCTGTGGTATGGGAAGTTCTTCTGTGTATGTGTTGCTTTTATTGATTGATGAATAAAGCTGTTTCAGCCAGTGGCTTAGCAGAATATAGCTAGGCTGTGAAACTAAACTGAATGCTTGGAGAAAGAAGGCAGTGTAAATAAGTCATGTAGCCACCCACAGGATACAGATGTGCCAGAACCTTGCCAGTAAGCCACAGCCATATGACAATACACAGATTAATAGAAATGGGTTAATTTAAGAAGTAAGAGCTATCCAATGATAAGCTAAAGCTAATAAGCCAAGAGTGATTTAATTAAAACAGTTTTTGCGTGATTACTTTGAGTCTGGGAAGCTAGGAACAAATAAGTAGTCTCCGACTGCACCTCTGGCTCTTATAATCTTTCCACCCAGTCATCTGCAATAATCTTTGAGCCTTAGATGCAGGAGTGTTTTAGTAGATGTATCCAAAGGGTCTGGACTCCTTAACTATGCATTTTGATTGGTATGGTTTTCTGTAATGGTCTCCCTATCTGTTGCAAGAGAAAGTTCCTTGATAAGGACTAAGAACTACAGTTATTTATGGGAATGAGGACAAATACTTAAAATAACCACTATTTTAAGCATTATTTAGTGTGTGTGTGTGTGTGTGTGTGTGTGTGTGTGTGTGTGTGTG
>NC_022018.1:15228595-15248515 GCF_000317375.1 Microtus ochrogaster | reverse complement strand
GAGAGAGAGAGAGAGAGAGAGAGAGAGAGAGAGAGAGAGAGAGAGAGAGAGACCATGCATGTATGAAGTTCAGAAGACAACTTGCAGGACTTTTCTCCTTTTGCCATGTGGGTTCCACAGTTTAAACTCAGGTCATCAGGCTTCATGACAAGCTCTTTTACTTGCTGAGCCGTCTTACTGGCTGTTGGAAACCATTATTTTTAAAAAGTTTCAAATTTTGTGAATGTCATCTCACAAGACAGAAATTAATTTTGAGGGTGATGGCAACTTAAAGCCTCACCACTTAACTACAGTATGGAAGTCTCTGTGGGACATTTCTCATTGGTGAATCGAGCAAACATCAAAAAAATCCCTGTGTGGGCTTCAAGAGTTGAGTTGGCATCTTTCATATACACTGTTCAGGAAAGACTACTTCTTCATGACAAATGAGTCCCCTTAGAGCTGGCACTGGAAGCCATAACAGTGAATATCTGAATATAAACATATCAGTGCCTTTTTTAAAAGGTAAATATTGATAGGTGATATGTGGGTAAGTGACAGATGATAGAAAGATGAATAGATGATAGGAAGATGAGAAAACGGCAAAGCGTGCTGTCTTTAAAGTAGAATTAAAATTTAAAATGTTAACCAAGAATTTCACTTTCCAAGTGGTTAATTTTGAAAACACCATGACGTTTTTTAATGATGAGCATATTGTATGTGTTTACCTGTTTCCTTCTAATTCTTATGAATGTGTCTTTAAATGCTTTGAGTACCCCGGTTCCCTGGACACAGGGCCTCATGCATGCCAGGTAAGTGTTCTGCACAGAGCAGCATCTCCAGATCAGCAGAAACGCTATTACTAACAACATGGGGCATGTGGGATACCCTGCAGGTAGAAAGCTGGTTATTCAGAGCATGCTCTTCAGGATCAGAGAGCACATATAACAGAGAGAAGAGAACAGGCACAAAGTAATGACAACAAAACGGTGACTAGCAGTCACATGTAAAGGACTGCTTCTACTACAGGCAAGCAAGCAAATGTATAATTGTGATTTTGTTACTACAAACTAACATAAAATATAAAGCCTAAATGTTTCTCATACAACACTACAATCATCTTATGCTTCAAGTATAAATATATGTAAATAAAGTACAATATTTGGCACAGAATTACATTTTTATTGACCTCTCACTTTTGTAAAATTTAAAAATACTGATGTTTTATCAGAACAAATTGTGAAGAGGCTCTTATTTCAGATTTTTTCATTGACTTTTGTGCTGGCTTTTGCATGACAATGACTTCATTTCTTCACAGATGTGCTCCCATTAAAAGGGTTTTAATCCATTGGAGCGTCAAAAACACTTATTAAAATTGTATCCTTTTCCTACATGTTATTTTTTAACTTTTCAAAAATAAGTAATAACTGAATTAATAGTTAAACAGAAATAGCATACCAGGATTTCATTTCCAAACAAATTTAATTGGAAGATTTTGCAGTATTAATGTAGCATTTGAACAACTTCTCCCTTTGCTGCCTGAACATCATATATAAATAGCAAAGCTTTCCCAATAGATACAAAGAGCGTTTTCAAAACTAAGTGCTTTTATTGATATAATATAATTAAAAAGATTAAAAACATTAAATTTTTTTAATGTGGGCTGTTGGCAGAAGGTTTAATTCATGAACTTTCAGATGCTTTAGGAGTTTATCTACCAGTCCCCTAAGGTAATAGTGAAAAAAGTCTACGAAAGTTGCACTTAGTTCCCAGGCTGGTGATTTAACATAAGAACTCATCACATAGGTTGACGGACCTGAATCTAATATAAAAGGTCAAGGGTTTTCTTAAAATGTTGATTATTATTTAAAAACAAAATGTAGCCAAATAGTGGGATACAAGTGAGGGCATAGTGAACCATAGAGCTAGACTGCTCCATGGGTAGAAAGAAAGGTTAATGGGGATCAATCTGCCAAGGTTATCTTTTGGTGTGTGTGTGTGTGTGTGTGTGTGTGTGTGTGTGTGTGTGTGTGTGTGATGGGGTGGGGCAGAGATAAGAGCAGAGGGAAAGGACAGATGCAGAGCAGCAGACTGAAGACTGGCATGGCTATCTCTCAGGAGCAGAGAAGATAGCAAAAATGGTGTGTGTATGGGGAGAGGGGTCTTGCTAATTAAAAAGGGTTATGTTGTGGGAGGAGGGCAGCTTATCTGAAACAGCCTGGGAACTAGCATAGGGCTTTGATCTGTTGGAGACTTGTTTGAGTTAATAGACAACCAGATGCCTTATCCAGATTTGGGCGTTGTAGGATCCAACAGGAAAGTAATGGCTTTCCCCGGCAAACAGAAACCCACTTCACACTGTTTCTGAAGATGCTAAGTGTTTACCGGGTCAGAATCCTGTCTGTGGTGAGCTCAGACTGTCGCCACTTTTAGAGGTTCAGACCAACAGTGACAACTGCAATGCTAGCCTTCAGAAGAATGAAGGAAGAGGATACAGAGACCCGATAAAACACCAAAGAATAATAAAGGAAACGCAGTAATAGCAATAAAGAGTTAAAAATAAAACAGCATGCAAATATCCAGACTACAGATACATGCTTGACAACTAAAAGTAAATTTCAAGAAAAATTAAGCAATCTCTTTACCTCGCCCGATTTGCTTGCTCATCTTTCAATTTATTCATGCATTCCTTCACAGCAAGTTTACCCAGAATTCCCCTTGTTCCTTCTTGCTCACATACAACCCCCACAATAAAACAACAGAGAAAACCTTTTCTTGTGGTATGTTCCAGCACATTTAGGGAGAAAAAGCACGCGTGAAAAGGAGAACTTGTCTCCTTCAAAACTCTCTGACCTCAGGAGCCATCCAAAATGGCGTTCCTACGGAGGTGTTGAGACGGTGCCGGGTGCTGCTGAGCTGTGCAGACACACCTAGAGAGGAGAGAGGAGATGGTTTCCTGCATTAACCACTCATGTAAGAGATTCTAGCTGCTATGTTCTTACAAATTCATATCAGAAGTCTGTTCCCTCAGAGCTGCCTCTGTACTTGAACCTTACCTTTAAGGAGCCCAATCAGGATCTCTATCCAAAATACAGATTGACCCTCCTGTTTTTATCTTCCATATCCAAATTCTATACAACTGCTAGCCCTGTCTGAAGGCTTAACTTTCTTCATGGTGGCTTCTGTTCTGCCCAATTACAGTGCTCTCCACCTTTTCTGATAGTCTACATGGTAAACTATTTGTATCACATAGTTTGACTTGTATTTATTATTTGAATGGTGTTTGTTATCATCTTCCTTCCCCTGAACAAATTCTAGTGAACCAAAGAATGTTTCTATAAGGTTATATGCCCATAGAAGTTGACCTGAAAATACATATACAATTACTTTGCTAACCTTGTTCTAGTTATATATCATCTGACTGAACGTTTCGATCTACCTTCCTCTACCTAAACCAACACCTGCACTAACACCTGCTCCTTTTTAAAATTTAAATTTATTTTTAACTGAATAAAACCCCACAAAATTATGCACATTTATGAGAAACCTCATGATGTTTCAATGTACACACACACACTGCAATGTTTAAATAAACTTAAACGCATCTATCTCCTCTGATGGCTAATGTTTCTTTATGTTGACTAAAGCATCTACAGCTACTTCCTCTTGTTTTCTGAGACACACATATCATCGTACACTCCTCATTACCATCCAGTTAGAATCGTTTTTTTTCTTTAGAGAGCTTACAAACTATAATGAACACGTTTAGCCGAACACTCTGATCATCATTCTACTATTTCCGCCTAGTTATTCCTAAACTTCAGAACCTAAACTCCCCTAAACTTCAGAACCAAATGTGGATTACGATCTCTCCATTGGCGTTCATAAATACTCCTCATGCACATGCCTCCTAGGATGTGCTGCTCCTGGCCTCTGAGGGACTCCATCCAGGCTGTAAGTTTTCACTCCTTGATGTCCCTGCTTAGTCAAGTCCTCTCCTCAGCGAGTCCCAAGAAGGCTGCTCTCTGCTGCTTATCTGAGGAGCCCAGCAGAGGAAAGTATTAATTGAGACTTTATTCTCTCAAGATAACATTTACTTTTTACTGTGAAATTAAAAGGCCGGATTTGGTCAAATGGTCACTTCTGCGATAGGATTCTTGACCAGTCTGGGAGGGACTAGGCTCTGGTTCTATGTCAGTTGCTTCCCTTGGAACTTGTAGAGCTGGACATAAATATGGTCCTAATTTAGTTTCTTTAAAGCTTGCCTGTAAAATATTAACTATTAGAGAATAACATCTTTACTACATATTATTTTTTTTTTCAAATTCCAGGGCAATTATCTAATGAATTCTTAAAGTTCATCATCAATATTTCCCAACAGACCATGTGAAAAGGACATTAACCCATAATACATCCTTTCTAAACTTCAGCCTCTACTTCTGTTCCATACATTTTATTTTTTATTTTTTTATAGCATAGAAAGAACATTTATTTGAAGACATTCTTTTTTTGTTTTATTTATTTATTTATTTTTATTGAGAAAAGGAAAAAAAGTTTCAGCCTCCCATTTCCCTCCCCCTCCCCCCCACCAAGTCCCCCTCCCTCTCCAGTCCAAAGAGCAGTCAGGGTTCCCTGCCCTGTGGAAAGTCCAAGGTCCTCCCCCCTCCGTCCATGTCTAGGAAGGTGAACATCCAAACTGGCTAGGCTCCCACAAAGCCAGAACATGAAGTAGGATCAAAACCCCGTGCCATTAGAAAAATTAAACTTAGCTCTAAGCATTCTATTTTGTTTCATATCATCTATGAACTAAAGTCAGTGTAATTAAATTGGATTGCATGATAGTATAGCAATTTATATAGATGGAATTTTAAAAGAAGTTTTAATTTAAAATGAACATAAATTTTCTAAAACTTACTCTAATGGTATTTTTAATCACTTAAGAAAAGCTAAGTTTTAGTTAACCCTTGGTTATTATTTTTGCCTCTATTTGATAAATATAGCTTAGCAGTTCAAATGTCATTTAAGTGATATATAAAGAGAAAGAGAATAAAAAAAAACCAAAAGGCCACACATAACAAAATAAAAATCAAGATTTGTTCCTAGTAGAAAAGCGACTTTTTAAGCTAATTAACATTTTGTTTTCTAGGCATAAAGATTATGCCAGAAGAAGTGGCATTTTTTGGTAAGTGGTCACATCTGAGCTAGAGTTGGAATTCATACACAAAGCTGGCTTTCAAGGAACATTCTTCTACACGACACAGAAATGTAAATGGGCAGAACGCTAAGGACAGAATATAGAGGCATGGCATATGATCCTGGCATTCCATTATGTTTCTTAAAAAGTGAATTATGAATAGAGACACTTAAGAAGGCAAAGTGTTAGAGTTTAGCCAGCAGCAAGAAGGTTCATTCCCTCCAGAGGTCCAAAGTAGCCACACCCCCAAATTCTCCCTCAGTTCTCTGAGCAGCCAGTACTGTCTACAGCATCCTGGTTTAACAGTGGTCAGAGTTAGTTTATATTGCTTAGAACAAAGAAACTCTAAATCCAAAGTCCCAGGGACTTTAGATCTTAAACAGCAAATTGACAAGGACAATAGGCAATTTTGAATTTTTAAGGCTGAGAGGCTCTGTGCTTATAAGAAACTATACTACATAGTTTATATTCATATGGCATTAAGGATTTTCTGAGGCAAACAGTTGGCCTCCAAGGGTTCTGATCAAATAGCCTGAATGATTAAAAAGCAAATCCAAATAGGGACACTGCCCATAGAAACAGAAGTGGTTCTCTCTGCTGACAGGTATTTTAAAGGATGCCATTACAATAATAACTGGACAGAGGAATAACTATTCTTAAATGTGAACTGTAGTTTGCACATACACCGGTGTTGCTATCCCCTACAAAGACCACTGGCAGGGCTCAGGTGACAGACTACAACACCCTTGGAGACGCTTGCGTCATTTGGTGTCATCGAAGATCTTTAAGAAAACAAATTACGCATCACTCCTTCAGGGGCAAACTGTGGTAAACAAAGAAAACACAAACACACAAGTGAACAATACAACTATGTCAGAAAGGTGTTCTTGAGAATATGAGGTGATTGTAACATTAAAAACAGGAGCACATCCCATTCTGATACAGCAAGACCCAAAATGGCATTTGTTAGAGCCCACATTCGATGATGCTTCTCCAGTTCCCATTATGCCTCAAGATCATTTCACTCACCAAGATTCAACCCCACAGACAGCTTGTCAAAGTCTTACTTCCGGTGAATGAAATAAAGCTGAGCAGAAGCAGGTTTTTTTTAGGGTGAGCTGCATTTTTACTCACCATAAATTCCCACAAGAAAAACAGCTAAGAAGATTAAAAGCACAGAACTCTGGATAATTGGCGTAAATTACTTTAAAAAGCCACAAAGAACTAAAGCATGAGTTCAGTAGCCCCAGGAAGTAAAAAGATTAGGAAAGACAGTTTGTCCAGAGAGTAACAAAAGGAATTAGTCACCAAAGTGAATAGTTACATAATCATCTCAGGAGAGAAGACGCTGAAGGGTGGAAAATTCCAGGCAGAAAACTTAGGATAGGGAGACATTATGGAAAGGAGCAGGAGGCCAAACAGAGATCACGCTGAACAGGCAGTAGAAATCCACTCAGAATCACAGCCACAGGGACGCTACACAGGTTTATGCTAATGATCTCCAGCCTTTTGCTTTGCTGGGGAATTTTCAGGCTATTCTAGGCCCAGCGAAAAAGCCTTGCTGGCTGTTTCAATTTTACAAATCCCACGTCCAGGAAAAGAAATGCATAGGATTTATACTGGTGTTCAGGAATTTCTTCAGGATTTCAGAGAGATGGCAGAAATATCTAATTTGTTATTTCTAATTTTTAACAGACATCGTTAAAGCAAAACTCTAAACAACAATGATAAAACTGAATGAATGAGAGTTGAATTAAAATATATATGTATGTATGTGCATATATAATTTTATAAAATATATTATATAATTTTATAATATATATAATTTTCACTGTAAGAGGCCATAAAATACTTTACACCATCCAAGAGTATCATTCTGCAGTTGAGGTTAAGGCAGTGCGGTGGTTACTGTCATGTGTCTAATTGATAGGATTATGGTGCAAAGATACTTGGTCAAACAATATTGTGTATATTTATGTGGAGGTGATTTTTGGGTAAATCAGCATTTACCCTCATGGACTACAATCAGATCAAGCCTCTGCAATGTAGTTGGGCCTTACTCAATCAGACTCCGGGACTCCCCCAACTCTCCAAATCCCTACTGCTGCCATAGCTTATGCTGCAAATTTAGGGCTGCCCAAGAGTCCCCAGCCTTGTAAGTAAATCTGTGAAATGAGTTCTATTAGGTTATAGACATTCTAGTCACAGCTTTAAGAGAACCAGATGTAGTGTCTTGGGGAAATCAGAGCACACCCTATGCATCTCTTTCTGGAGGGTTAGGAAGAACCTCTGCTGTGGCTTTAGAGTCCTTCCCTCCCCGCTACAGCTGCAAGGTCAACTCTATTGAAGCCTAAAACTAAAGGCAACTTTCACCTAGTGTTTCCCCCTTGAACTTCTTCCTTTTTGAAATGGAAAAAATGAAAGCCTAGAACTTTCAGAAGTACCCAGGGGCTGGGAGTATAGTTCAGGGGTAGAGTGCTCCTCTGTCTTACACAGACCTGCAATCTGATCCCTAGCTGTGGCAAAGAAAACCCAAATGAAGACAAAGGTGGAGACTTAGATGGGAAAACAGACAACAGGCTTGAAACAAGCCTAAGAAGATTTTATGTTTATATTTCAGGGTGACCCTTGGCAGAGAGACGCATGCAAAGCGTGTGTGTGCACGCTCACCTTAGCAAACCCTGGGAAAGGAAGAGTCTGCTTTTCAGAACTTCTATATCACCAGACATAAAGAACCAGCTTCAGTGGCAGAAACAAATTTAAAGGCATACAAAGGACACAGGGAATAATGGCAAAGAAAAAAAAAGCTCACAAAAAGCATGCCTGAGAAAGTACAGAATGACGATGGGCTTGCTAAACAAAGGCTTCAAACAGGACTATCCAAATATGCTCAGAGAACTAAACAAAGACAGAAACACTTGGGTCTCAGTGAAATTGCAGACCAATTTTTTTAAAAAAAAAGTCTAAGAAGAAATTCATTGTGATAGTTAATTTTGAATGTCAAATTGGTTGAATTGAGAAATACCCAGAGTAGTGGTTCCCAACATATGGATTGAGACTTCTTTGGGGGCCAAATGACCCTCTTATAGGAGTTGCCTAAGACCATTGGAAAACACAGATATTTAAATTGCCATCCATAACAGAACCAAAATAACATCTATGAGGCAGTAATGAAAATAATTTTATGGTTGGAGGTCACCACCACATGAGGGATTGTATTAAAGGGTCACAGCATTAGGAAGGGTGAAAACCACTGCCCTAAAGGATTTATGAGGTCTCTCCTTGGGTTGTCTATGAGTGTTTCCAGAGAGGTGTAAGTAGAGAGGGATGTCTGGATTAAATGTAGGTGGCATTGTAGTATGGGCCACAGTCCCAAGCTGGATAGAAAGGTCAAAAGGAGACAGTAAGTAGGGTGCTAGTATTCCTTGCCCTCTGCTTCTTGGTCTCCCTGTGTATTCCTGCCACCATGTCCTCTGCTGTGCCTTTACCACCATGGGTGTGTTCTTAAAATATAAGCCTGTTTCTGTCGATATTTCCTCAAAGTCATGAAAGAAAAGGAACTAAACACACTCTTAAGCGGCAAGATTTAAAGATTTGAGCAAGTATAAGAATCTGAGTTTGAAGAAAGACAACTGAAATTTTCAGTCATGTGAACACAATGAAAGATTGTGGTGAACAGAGCCCAGGAATTCATGAGATGCCTTCATGGAGACACATAGATGCACAGTTGGATCCAAGGAGAAAAGAGAAAGGGGAAGATTATTCAAAACATGATGGCCCAAATGTTTCCAAACCCTATGGAAGACAAATACAAGCACATATAAAAGTCAATAAACTGTAAGTAAGGGGAGATAAAGGACACTGCCCTGCCTCCCACCTCCACAAAGACTGTCTGAGGTAGAATTTTGGAACAGAATGAGACAAGTGACTTCACATAACGGACCCACAACAAGATTGGGAGTTCATCTCTCTGCAGGAACAGTGAAGCCAGAGTTAGTGAACTGAAATTGTTAGATCTCTCCTATTTAATAATTCTATATCTTCTAAATTATCCTCCCCTAACAAGGGAGAACTTTCAGATATTCCCAGATCAATGAAAGTTGGAAGGGTTTGATACAGTTGAGCTTTTCTTGTCGGAGCCAACATGAGTTCTGCTTCCTGTAAAGACCCTAGAGGGTGACCGAGAGGTCTCAGCGGGAACGTAGACTGAAAGGAATTTTGGTTTGCTTTGTTGTTTTTGCTTGTTGTCATTGTTCTTAGACACAGTGTCTCACTACTAAACCCTCGTTAGCCTGAAACTTTCTTTGTAGACCAGTCTGACCTAGAACTCACAGAGATCTACCTACCTCTACCTCTGCCTCCAAATGCCAGGATGAAAGGTGACAGCCAACTCACCTGGCCTTCCATTTTTATTTTGACCTAATCCCAGAGTTAGTAAAAAGTTGGCAAAAGAGATACAAGATTTTCATTTCATTTTTTTTAATGCCCTGCCTCATTTGGTAGTAGATGGCCCAAAACAATGTCTTTCCCATCCCTAAATAGTCTGTAATTACTACAAACAAGGATATTCCTGCTTTGTAATCATCAAAATTGTTAGGTTTTAACTCATAAATTCTATCATGTAATCTACAAACCTTGAGTTTCAACAATGCTACCAAAACTGCAGCAAAACCAAAATGCACCCAAGATCATGTTCTCTTCATGCGTTGCCCCATCTCTGTGATCTGCAGTCTGGCCAGCTACTCCATCATTCCTTGAATCTCAAAACCTGCACATTTCTCAAATTTTAAGCCTGTTAGTTCATAGACTATTCCCCAGTTTGAACTGGTGGAAATTATGTCATGATTTCAGCTTTGGCAGGAATACAATGGATGCGACACAGGGCTCATCCCGTCAGGTCAACTGATTTCATTCTTCCTGTGATCAGCCATGTTCACTCTGACTTGATTGACACCTGTCTGTAGACTTCTCCTCCCAAAAATTTCTCTTTTACCTTTTTGCCTAATAAACACTTTGTGGGCAGGTATGTCATGTCTGAGACTACCCTAGTTTTATTCAAAATTTGACCCTTTAACATAGACATCTATTGGATAAATTAATTATCACTATGGTGAGAGATGAATGATGATTTGGAGCTCCACCATTCCTTCTGTCTTTATCTGTGATAGGAGGTTTTTGCATCTCTCATCTATTCATGCACATATGTGTGCCAGTGTGGACTAATGGACTTCTGTTTTGTTCAATGGATTTCTATGGTTACAACATTATTATCATTTTAATGCTCAAATGATCGCAATTTTGATGAATGGCTCTTGCTCCAAGTTGATATCTGTGTTCCTTTGACATGGGTCCACACTCATTGAGAAGTTTTAACATTTTGGACAAGGTAGGTCCCCGGCTATCTGACATAACCCTAAAACAATTCTTCCTCTAAAGGAACTGACTTTTGCTTAGTTGGGAATTGTTATTTTTAAACCAAATCCAGACTAGACCTGAGCTTCTCATTAGTGGAGATGATAAAGAAATAAACACATATACGCATTTCACAATACACATTCTTTATTTTAAGATAATGGTTTTATTTATTCTTTGAAATTTTCCTATGTTTTGATCCCTTCCCCCAGCTCCTCTCAGATCTTCCCCACCTCCCTAAACTTTATATTCTTTCTCTTAAAAAAAAATATACGAAAGCTATCTAATCTGTATTGATTGACCTCTCCTGAACATGAAGCTTGTATTATTATATTTGACACCTACACATATCTTTCTCCACATTTGTAATTCCTTTCTCAATCAGGCAGAAGTCCTGGTTAATTTCCTGAGGCTATCGTGGCTGCAATCTCTAGCCCCCACCCCCACCCCTATGCAGATGCTGTATCCACCTCACTTTAGGCCTGAAAATCCACTTGACATCACCATGGCCACCCCTCATAGATGCCCTTCTTCTTCCACTTGGGAACCCAAGACTACATCCTATGGCACCATAACTAACCCCCTCCCATTGCGGACACCTTCCTGACCTCTGTCGGGACCTAAATTGGGTGAAAAGTAACAACTTTCCAGTGCTTGCCTGTCCCACCTACTAACGGCCCTTTCCGAATGCTTAGGAAGAAAGAAGTCTCCAAATTTAAGTGTGCCTTCCTCATTTAATCCTAACAAGTGGTTTATTAACAACTTCGCTTTGACCTACATTACACACTAGGGATTTAATATAAAATGGGACATGTGGATAATGAGAGATTTAAAGGCATAAACTACTCTGTCATAAGAACGATGTCTAAGTAAATCACGAGATGTCACCTCATGCTCCTGTGCCAAAATGCTAAGTGTCCTATTAGAAAGGACATTCCCCAGGGAAAATTCCACAAAGAGGAAGGCTGCGGGCTGTCTTTAAGCCGAGTCTCATTTTCAGTTTATATTATAGATAAGGACAGCTTTTTCAACATTAGCTGACCTGCCTAAAGAAGTTACCTCCTGGGAGCTCATTTTGTTTATATGACCATGCACCCATGACCACTGATGCACCTCATTAAAAGTTTTAACCAGCTCACTAGTCTCCTAGCTCTCTAAGGGGTCTGGTGGCTTTCCACAATTGTATGTCTCCCTTAACCACAAAAACTGTTCTCAGACAGACTATGCTTATGGTTAGTGCTAACAAGCTAAGTCCTACTTTTGTATAATTATATTTCTTAATATTTAAAATAATACCGACTTTGCTGTAGTAAAAAGCTACTTATTAGAAACATAAAGGGACATCTGGGAATTCTTATTTCATAATGGAACAACCATGTGTCAGATAGTTACTGTGCCTATAGCAATGTACAAGAGATGAAATGTAAATATCCTTATTTTTAAATAGGCTTATATTTTTGAGCAATTCATATATGAGCGCTACATTTACATCATCACTATTGTCCGTCACTCTCCTAGTTTTAACGTTTCCCCCATTCTAGTTTCACAGTTCCTTTCATTATTATTGTTACATGTATATGTATGCATATATACATGTCATCATTATCCATCATTGTCATCGTTGTCATTTTATGTCCTGGCAATGCTTAAGCATGCATGGACAGCCCATTTATGCCAGTTTTCCAGTTGTTCCTATCCCGGGCAGTCTTAAATGCTTGTGTTATTGTCATACCAAGGTTCCCCAGTCTTCCTTCATACTGTCTATCCAGCATTTTTGGGGTCTTCCTCTTCATCTTATCCCATGCAGTCCTCCAAGCAGTGCTATCTTCTGGTACCTGTCATCATTCATTCTCATAACATGGCAGAAGGTGCCTTTGCCATATCTTGTAGTTTACTTCCTTTTGTAGATGGAGATATTTCTAAACGTCATCATTGTGCAGTCTATCTCTTCGTGTGATGCCTAGAATCCTCCTGAGACATGCCATCTCAAACACATTCAGCCGCTGCTCTGGGGAGCATTTCATTGTCCAGTTTTCATAGTTGTAAAGAAGTCAGCTCAAGACAAGTGTCTCATACACTTGTAATTTTGTTGTCGTCGTTATGTCTCTTAATGACCAAACCTTCCTAGGTGCCTGGAATGCTATATGTACACTTGCATACATAACCTATAGAATTTATTTAGCTTTGCCACATGTAAAAGAATGAAAGTAGAAGCATATCTATCATGTAGCACAAAAATCAACTCCAGATGGATCAAAGACCTCAATGTGAAATATGACATGTAAAAGAACTCGAAGAAAATGTAGGCACTACCCTCCAAGATACAGGCATAAAAAAGACTTTCTGAATAGGATCTATTTGTACAGGAATTAGGCCAATGATTGACACATGATTCCTCATAAAATTAAAAAGTTCTGTAAAGCTAAGGAAACAATCAAGTAAGAGGAAGCCTAGAGAGTGAGAGAAAAATCTTTCCCAGTTACGTATCTGTCAGAGATTAAAATCCAGAATATATAAGGAACTTAAAAGACAGAGTCAAGAAAACACATGACACAACTAAAAACTACGCTGTGGGTCTGAACAGAGAGTTCTTAAACAAAAAGAAATAAAAATGGATTAAAAACACATCTAATATGTGTTCAACACTCTCAGTAATTAGGAAAATGCAAAATAAAACTATTTTGAGATTTCATCTTACTCTGCTTGGAATAACTAAGACCAAGGAAACAACTTGAAAACACACTGTTGATGATGTAGGGGATAAGGATCAACCCCTCATTCACTGCTTGTGGGATTGCTAACTGGTACAGTCACTCTGGCAACCAGCGTAGAGAATTACCAAAAAGCTAAAAGTAAATCTACCATATGATCCAGTTATAGCACTCCTTGGCATAAACCCTAAGAACTCACCATCCTAATCCACATATACTTGCTCACTCGTATTGATGTCTACCCTATTTACAATAACTAGGAAATAGAGATAACCTGACTATCTTCCAAAAGATGGAGAAGGCAAATATGATACATATACACTATGGAGTAATACTCATCTGCAAAGAAAAATGTCTTCATGGAATTTTTAGGTAAATGGATGAAAGCACACATATTTTACTGAGTGAAGTTACCCTGACCCAGAAAGACAAGCAGCGCATGTTCTCTTTTCCTGGTGGTACCTAGTTCTGAATCCTTAGATTTAAGTATATGACCTGACTAACAGCCACTTTCTTCAGCGACCCTAATGAGCTCTATGAGCTTTAGGATGCAAGAAATTAAAGTAAGATTTATTCTAAATCCTATTGCTCCAAGAAGAATCCATCTCAGAAAATTTGATTTACTCATCAAATGAAGATGTTGCTCTTGGGCTTGATGTTGCAGTTTGTGGTTTATTACATCTTATAATTTCTTCTTTCAATGAGAATTGTTACACACACACACACACACACACACACACACACACACACACACACATATATATATATATATCACCTTGAGTTTGTAATCATAAAAAGCCCTATGGTCCATTTTAGAGAACCAAATTAGATATCTGCTTACCATGGAAAATGTTTATATATAAACAGTATCATACATGTAAATAATGGGCCTTGGGCATTGGACACCAAGAGCACATTTAATAGACAACTGGCCCTATTTTCTAATGATCGCTGAAAGTCTACAAACAAAATAATATAAAACCAAAGCTCTTGTTTTGTTCTTATCCATGTATTTGTAAAGATGTCTAATACAAGGTTAGCAAGGGCTGGGAGCAAAGTTTAACACAGTGCTTTTCCAGAAGATACAAGGTTTAAAACTCTAAACAAAACAAACAAATAAGCAAACAAACAACAAAAAGAGCAACTACCTTACTTGTAATCTAGCTATAATATATATTATTTTAATAGACTTTGGAAAATATCTCTGAAAATATGTTTGTCAAGGCCACTGGCTTCTCAGATTTTTCTTTAATGTCTGGAGATGTTTATACTTGTTTTTAAACATCTGTTAATACAGATTATGCATCTAAGAGCAAGCTCTTAAGTTCAGTATCAAGTTCTCCACCGGGTATGTCTTAGAATGGAGAAAGCATTATTTTCTAGGTAGAATAATGGTCCTTCCTGTGGCACAATGGGGGTAAAGTGTTTCATTGTTCTTAGTATTTTGAATTTCCAAACAAAAGTCTTTATTACACATTAACCTGCCTGATCATCCAATCATATGGCTCTGAACTCAATCAGCAACACAGACTGGCTGCACCTGGTTTATGACTCAGGTATCCACTGTCAATCTCACTGCTGCTCAGCAGTCTGCAGAAGTTCACTTAAGACAAACAGTGCTGTGCAAGGCATATTAGATGAGTATGCTATTCATCCAGATCTATGCGTGCTCTGAAAATCAAGCCTTGGGTAACCCAGACCATTATAGACTTGGACTTTACAGTAACTTTGAAATTAAATCAGTCAAATTTATTGCGCTTTAGATTTCAGAAAGCCAAATAAAAGAAAATTTGTTGATTCAATTCATATTCAGTGAACTGCTATGATCAAAGCAGTAATTCTCCAGAATAGAATGAGGCACAACCTTGATCGTAAAAGACTCTGCCTATCCACATACATTTCTGAGTGTCTTAACTTACCTATAAGACCAAATAATTGTGTGATGAATTTATAAATAAAGAAATTCATAGGATCTTGGAGCACAAGTTGGGACACAGAGAGGAAAGAAGAGAATGTCTCAGAACAACATTGAGATGTCCTGGAATACTGTCACCAATGTCACAGGCTTAGAAGTTCAAACATGACAAAGTACAGAATCACCTTCAAAGTAAAAAGCAGCTATTCAGATGAGGGACACACTGTGTCTTGGGTTACCACACAATAACAACCAGCTTGGTAACCGTGGGAATTTTCTATTACACAACAGAGAAAAGGAAGGCAGAAAAGTAATTGATCTTTGGGTTGAATCATGTCATCCAGGACCTTCCCCAGTTCTTTCTTTGCACAGATGTGCCTTCTTCAGGAGAGCACCATGGTCACAAAGGTAAACAAAGACCTTTTGGGCATCATGATAAGACACACGGATTCTCAAGAACATCCTTCACGTATCTCCTGCTTACCTCTAAGGATGAGTGATCTTGAAGTGATCTTCTGGGATCCTTGAAGATCTCCTCTCATTCAAAATCCTGGACTTGGACATGTGTCTCTTGAAAAAGCAATCACTAACAGAGGCTAGGCAGTGGCCTCTCAGAATAGGCTTAACCATTTGGGATGTTGCCTGGCCTGCTGGATAAACTACATATTAACATGTACAGATGTGATCTGGGGTTAAACTGAATGACTCAGTAGCTGGGAGGTTCATCTGCCAAATTAACTGAAAGATATTAATTTGTTTTCTTACTCTCAACTCAGAAAGGCAAACCTGTCAGAAAATGATAAAAATCATGCTAGCTCCTTATGCACTTCCAGGAAAACTTACCAAAATCTACCAGCTTCACCCCACCTTCGGCAGTCAACAGAATGTTATTCCCTTTGACATCACGGTGGATAGTTTTGTTGTTATGAAGATGTTGAAGTCCCTGGAAGGTGAAAATTGTATAGTGATTCTTAAGAGAATAAAACAAAGAAACATTTTTTAAGGTGGTGCACTTGTGCAGAATCAATACCAATGTTAAAATCAGCGTTTAAATACTAAGATTTTACATTGAGTTAGTCAAACCTAAATGTATCATTTCCAACTTGGACTATATAGAAAATCACACAAAAAAGAGCACACTTCTCAGCTTTCACCAAAAATATCTACACTTTTTAATGATATTTGCAGTAATTTCTTTGTGCACACGTGTGCACGCACACACATGTGCATGTTCAAGCATGCAGAAATCAGAGAACAACTTGTGGGAGTCAGTTTTTGTTGGCCAAGTTTTCTGTCCTATGTGGTCCTGCAATCATTCAGTCTCAAAGGAAACACACAGAGGTCTACATTAATTATAAGCTGATTGACCTAGTAGCTCAGGCTTCTTATTAACTCTTATCAAACTTATACTAGCCCATAATTCTTGTGTGTGTTAGCCACGTGGCTTGGCACCTTTTTCGGAGAGGCAGTCACATCTTGCTATCCTGCTTCCTCTGCATCTGGGTGACGACTGCAGACTAGACTTCCTCTTCCCAGCATTCTCCTGTTCTCGTCACCCCGCCTCTACTTCCTGCCTGGCTACTGGCCAATCAGCATTTTATCAAAATACAATTGATAGGGTACAGATCATTGTTGTATAGCAAGTCTTCTTCCACTATATGGGTTCTAGGATTAAACTCAGGTGGTCATGTCTGACAGCAAAGCACTTTACCTGTTGAGTCCTCTTGCTGGCCCTCCAGTCTTAAAAAAAATTGTTGATTCCCAAAAAGGAAAACATTTTAAATACACTTATTTAAGATAGTGGCAAATAAAAATATAACTACTAGAAAAAAATATATTCTATATTTATCTATAAAAATTAAAATAATACCTAAGAGCAGAAATCAGAAGCCCATCAAAACAAAGTTGACTTCTAATGAAAAACCCAAATTGTCTATGCTTAACACCCAGACTACATGTGACCTTGTATATTAGTCAATACTAATGTGGTTTTACTTTTTAAGTAGGACCTACATTTTATTTAGTTATAACTACTTTCTAATCATTGTACAAAGAATTCAAATGTCCTTACCATTAGTGCTTCATGTAAAATATATGCAATTATAGGCTCGCTCATTCTCTCTCCCCTCTTCAGAAGTCCTTTCACAAGCTCTGTCACCGACCCTCCATTGCACAGCTGGAAATGAGCGTGTCAGATGGGCATTAAAATGAACAATGTTTTAAAGTTCTTCCTGTGAATGGTTTCCTTAAAATGTTTAAAAAAATTATCCTGGTATTCTGTTTAAATCGTCTCATAAATGACTTTCATTATTTTCACGAAATCACAAATGAAGTGAACATAGGGACTTGTGATTACATATGACTGATAACTAGAGGACAGGTTTCATCTAAATTAGTTTTTAGAAGAGAATCTTCTGCTTAACTTTAAGGATAGGAATTATGATTCTACAAATTATTCCCCAATTTAGGATATAAGCCTTAAAAAGCAATACTGACTTCTTATATTTCAATTACTGTTGTTCATGGATATACACTACTTTAAATGAACATTTTTTTTAATTTATTTATTTATTAAAGATCTCCGCCTCTTCCCCGCCACCGCCTCCCATTTCCCTCCCCCTCCCCCAATCAAGTCCCCCTCCCACCTCAGACCGAAGAGCAATCAGGGTTCCCTGCCCTGTGGGAAGTCCAAGGAACCCCCACCTCCATCCATTTCTAGTAAGGTGAATATCCAAGCTGCCTAGGCTCCCACAAAGCCATTACGTGCAGTAGGATCAGAGACCCACTGCCATTGTTCTTGAAAAGAAATAAATCTCCTTTTAGGCAAAACTGCTAAGTACACGTAAGTAAATATGGCAAATAGAACCCTTGGAACCAGTCTGGAATATTACACTGCCTCTGCTCTCCAGCGCCCTCCTTCTCTGCACACAAAAGCAGAGAGAATCTGAACCGACAAAAGGAAAGAATATGGTGAAGAAACTTTTCATATCAGGGCTCTGCAAAATTAGGTAACATTAAGTCACACTGAAACTTTCAAAGGAGGCACCTAGTCTGCATGCCAGACCAACACTGATATGGCAGTGAATGGAGAAGAGAGGTAACTTGGTCCTGGACCACAACAACATCGCAAGAATGCATGGATTCTGCAAGTCCTTGGTCCCTGACGCTGAACCCTATGGACTGCTTTCAACCTTGTCCTCCTCCCCTGGATCTTGTCTGTGGCCTTCTTCACCACCTGCTTCTGTATCATTGCACCCCTGCCTGGGCACCCACAGAGCCACCATTCTGAGCTCTAACAGGCCGAGAAGAGGAGAGGAAGCAAAGGTGTATTTAGCATTTTAAGTTGAAATATTTAATACCTCTTTCCCCAACGTCTTTTCTAACATTTTGAATTTTACTGAGATGCTAAACCCGTCTGGATTAGATAGTAGCAGACATGATGTATTTAGAATTTACTGGATACTGGGCTCATTTCCAACACTCTTACATGAATTATCTGTGAACCTCACCATTTTTGGAAGTAAGCATCATTATCTCCCCAGTAAAGATAAAGAAATGGAGTCACATTCATAACTCCTTTCTTTCTTCACTCAAATAAAACTTCCAGCTAATTCAGGACTGTGGGCAGCCCAGAATGTCAAGGCCTCTGTTTTCTTTTGTTTCAGGAAGATGAACACAATTTAAGTGCTGCTGCCTGGTGCACACCATACAGGGTCAGGCTGCTTCCACCACAGGCTGGCAGATTGTCTTACAAAATTATTTTCAAACAGCTCAAAAGAAACTGAGTTTTTAAAAATGCCTGGCCATTCCTCTACAACAGTGGTTCTCAACCTTCCCAATGCTGTGACCCTTTAATACAGTTCCTCATGCTGTGACCCTTTAATACAGTTCCTCATGCTGTGACCCTTTAATACAGTTCCTCATGCTGTGACCATTTAATACAGTTCCTCATGCTGTGACCCTTTAATACAGTTCCTCATGGTGTGGTGGCCCCCAACCATAAAATTATTTTTAGTGCTGCCTCATAACTAATTTTTGTACTGTTATGAATCATAATTTAAAGATCTGTGCTTTCTGATGGTCTTAGGCGATCCCTGTGAAAGGGTCATTTGAGCCCCCAAATGGGCTGGTGCCCACAGGTTGAGAACTGCTGCTTTATAAGGACCAAGGCATTAGAACTAGTTAGTGACTTTATGAAAAACAATGCTAGAGACTCCCTTCCTTCCTTCCTTCCTTCCTTCCTTCCTTCCTTCCTTCCTTCGTTCCTTCCTTTGTTCCTTCATTCCTTCCTTACTTTCATGTTGTGGAATATTAGTTTAAGATGTGTTATATTGGCGTTTTCTGCTGGGTCCTTTGCTTGGGAACTGTTTTCTGCTCCTACACTGGGGCTGCCCAACCAGAGTGGTGAGTGCCTGCCTACAGGGCGGGCCCCAAGGTCCCCTACAAGGCAGCCCGGGGCACCTTCAGCTTGTGTTCCAGGGGTGCATCTGTGCTCCTGGATCTCGCACTGCCTGCCCCCTGTTTTTCCTTTTGTCCCCGGATCATTGGGCTACCAGGCAGCCCTGTTTAGGTGCTGTGGAGTTCCACCTGGACGGGTGAGTGTGTGCTATCCAGGGGCGGTTTGTCCCGGAACAGAGCACAGACCCCCCCTCCCCCAGCTTCTTCTGCAGGACTGTCTTTCTTGCACACGACCCCTCCCCCAAGCCTGC
>NC_022018.1:15212651-15216006 GCF_000317375.1 Microtus ochrogaster | reverse complement strand
TTTTTGAGTGTATTGATTATTTTCCTGAGTAGTATTTTGTGTATTCCTAAGTTAGTTTATTCTTGTGTTGGTAGTAGTTTTGTTATTTTCTTAAAAATTTATTAAAAATGAAGTTGATATTCTTATTAAAAAAAGATGTGTTATATTCATTTATGCTGTGGAATATTAGTTTAATGATGCAAAGATGTGCTTAATTCTTTTATGTTGCATTTGTTTAACTCTATGAAGCTGTGTTACTTTGTCTGCTTAAAATACCTGAACGGTCTAATAAAGAGCTGAATGGCCTATAACTATGCAGGAGAGAGAAATAGGAGGGGCTGGCATGCAGAGAGAACAACTAAGAGAAGAAATCTAGGGAAGGAAGTGAGGAGTAAGAAAAGGAGACGAGGGTGACAAGGTCCAGCCACCAGCCACACAGCCAGCCACAGAGTAAGAAGGAAAGAAAGAAAGATAAAAAGTGCAGAGGCAAAATGTAGTTAAAGAGAAATGGGATAATTTAAGTTAGAAAAGCTGACTAGAAACGAGCCAGACTAAGGCCAGGCGTTCATAAGTAAGAATTAGTCTCCATGTATTTATCTGGGAGCTGGGTGGCTGGCCCTCGAAGAGCGAAAAGAAAACAACTATGTCTCCTTTCATTTTCTTCTCCCCCTCTTCTTCTTTTGCAATGTGTAGTTCCTTCTGGGGCTGTATTTTGTGAAAGAACTGTGAACGCTGTCCAGAAAGAGGAAAGGTTCTTAGGCAGTACTGTTGGAGTATGCTATGACCAAATCTGTCAGGACCACACACTTGCATGGAGGCCACCTGTATACAAAAGTATGTTCTCAAGCACGTCTCCACAGAAGTGTGTGCTCTACCTCTGACTAATGCCACTTTCGTTGTTAACACTACACCGTGGATAATATTTCAAAGCAGCTAATGTTACTCTCTTCTTTCTGTCTTTAAAAGCTTCCTTCTTGTCTCAACCTCTTTGAATATTCCTGTATTTCTTCTTGTAGCTGCATTCCCATTGTGGGCTATATTGTTATAAAATGAAAAATGAGCATTTAAAGAAAATCTCAGCTCATTATTTTGTTTAGATTCACATCACTGTGTTAGTGAAATAGTCTGAAGTCTGCCTTCTTTGAAACAGCATAGTGAATTTCAGGTCAATCCTGAAAAATCTGCAAACCCCAAATTACTCAAAGCTAATAATATCTACTCACTAAACAAGCAAGTAAGCAAAAGCCCAGTTGCTGACACTGTGAATGGTCATACAAATTAATCCACGGTGAATAGAAGTTAAATCTCTTTTCTGTGCATTCTCAGAAGTGATTTACTCTTAGTTGATTTTTTTCTAACTGGTTCATTTTTATTCTTTCACAGTTTAAACATGAATATAGTGAATTTTAGTCATTTTTGCTCCTATTGCCTTTTCATCCCCATCCTTTCTTGTTGAAATCCTTCTTTCCAAGAGGTCACCCTTCTACTCTCATGTCTTCTTTATGTGTGTGTTCCACTGCATTTAGTTAGAATTGTTTGCATGGGCTCGAGTGGGAGGTTATTTACTGAAGCATGAACAATGGGAGAAAATAGCACTCTTCCCTTATAGCCATTAATGGCTAACACACTTCAGAGCTAAATTTTATATTTAGTATTTTTTTTTTACAGAAGTGATGTGCTGACCCAGGAAATATTCTTGACATGATGCATACAGATGTGGATTCATCATAATAGCAATTTCAGTTAAAAATGCATTTTAGAGGAATCACAATTTATTTATTCATGTTCCACAAATACTTACTGAGTTATTAGCATATGCCAAGAACTAGGACACCTGTGGTTCTTAGGTGTACTCTCAGGGATACCTCACCATGCTTAGAGATAATCTTTATCACTGGTGCTAGGAAGCTGTTGCTGGCATCTAGAGGTTAAGGGTGATGCCAACCATCCAGAAGCTCAGAAGACGGCCTTCCATAATGCAGAATCATGCAGGCCAAAATGTCAACAGTGCCAGGATTAAAATAAAACCAACAACAAGTGGTGATATTTTGTCTATGGCTCTAACATATAAAGCTTGCCTCAAGAGCAGAGGGTGGATCTAGCCACTAGTTAACCATAGAGGTCTGGAGGTCTGTACAGACAGACAGGAAGTGATATAGCTGGGCAGAAGGAATAGGCAGGAGCTCAGCCCTTTTTCAGCTGAGGAGTTGGCAAGGTCAGAGTTGGCTGTGGCTTGCTCCTTTGTCTCGTTGATCTTTCAGCATTTACCCTGATGTCTGGCTCCAGGTTTTTATTATTAAGACCAATTAGAACTGGTGCAACAACAACCTAATTAGAGGAATGAAAATTAATTGCATTGATTCTATGTGGACAGGAGAAACACCTGCAGAGCCTAGAGAGGCTGGCTCCACAGGTGGGGTCTGTCATCACAGGCATATGGTGGTTTCCTCCAGGCTGTCCAGGCATATTCACTGTGGTTGTTATTTCTCGTGAAATTCAGAACTGTACTTTAGAGGGTGCAGTTTAGTTTTATCAAATTTTTTATGCCCCTGTCTTATTCATTATTGGACTGCTTAGGCCTCTCTCCAAACAGATAGTAATACATTTTGTGACCCTCACAAGATGAAAATTCTGTCATTTCTCTAGAACTCTACTTAAACTCACTAAACATTTAAAAACAAGTATGTATATTTGAATTAAATCAAGAGATATTTTAATGGTAAATAAAGAAAAAAGGTCATTTCACATAAATATGACACTGTCCTCAACTGTGCAGGAGTCACTGAGCAAGCAGAGAAAGATCCAGAGCTCCACTGAGGAAAACACAAAATGTAGCTCTCAGTAATGATGAAAAGTGAGCTGCTCCCTCTAGAAATATCACCAGAGCTTTACAAGAACATGAGATAAAAGACATGACTGCTAATTATGGAAGAATTCTATGAAAGGTCATGATGACCCCTCAAAGATTTAATTATCTTCTATTTTACAGCTTAATAAGACAACATAAACAACTGGAAATATTTTCAGACAATAAAATAATAAAGAGGTTACAGTAACAGCCTTTGCATGTCAAAATTATTAACCACAATTATGTGTCATGGCCTAAACTTCATTACCAACTTGAATAGACATAAAATATAAAATCACACAGAAAACAAACATCTGAATATGTCTGTGAGGGTAATTTCCAGAAAGGTTTAACAGTGAAGGGAAGACTCACCTCAGCATGGCTGACATCATCCTATATATATAGACTATGATCCCAGACTGAATAGGAGGGAAAAAGAGGAAGCCCCTGTGTAGTAGCATTTTTTTCTGCTTGATTCCTGACTGTGGACACCATGTAAGCAGCCCCCTCAGTCTCTCTGCTTCCTGA
>NC_022018.1:15183055-15212341 GCF_000317375.1 Microtus ochrogaster | reverse complement strand
ACCTCAGTCTCTCTGCTTCCTTACTGGACACCATGTGAGCAACTACCTTTCTCTCCCACCACCATGCTTTTCCCACAACTGTACCCTCAACCTGTGAGGCACAATTCCTTCTTTAACCTACTTTAGTATTCTATTTTGTTATGACAAGAAAAGCAGTTACCTTCTTACCCAAAGCATAAAACACACACTATCTGAAAATAAAAATACAGAAATCTAAAGCAAATAAGCAATTTTTACCCTTCAAATTTAAATTTTGTTGTTTAAGTTTCATCTGATAAACTCTATAAAAGAACCTGAGTTACTTAATCAATTAAGACAGTGATTTCTCATAAGATCTATAGTTATTTATCACATAATTTCTATTAGCTAAGCATTTCTTAGAAACAATTGAAACTGTCTTCAAAAAACATAGTCACTTGTTTTTTCCAGATAAAGGTTTAAAACAAACAGACTCATAATCACTATCTGACAGGAAAGGAATAGAGTTATGAA
This sequence comes from Microtus ochrogaster, assembly GCF_000317375.1. Taxonomy (NCBI): domain Eukaryota; kingdom Metazoa; phylum Chordata; class Mammalia; order Rodentia; family Cricetidae; genus Microtus; species Microtus ochrogaster. Next base: position 15,211,849 of record NC_022018.1, on the reverse strand, counting down.
AATCAGATTGTTAAATTTTACTTAGAGATAACAGTATGCTTGAAAATATCAGGAAATTTATTTCCCTTAATTTTTATTTCATTGATATTTTATACTACACTATAGCATGCCATGAAATTTTTCATATTTAGAAACCAATTATGATGAAAAATAAAGAGAAGGGTAACATTAAAATCAGGCAGAATCTCTCCACTTGGGCACAAGTACAGAGATCTCTGTACTTGTAAGTATCTTTCTTAATCTGGACACAGTAGTGAAACGGTAGAGAGAGAGAAGGAGGAAATGTTTCCCTTTTGGTTTAAGGCCCACTCCACAAAATGGAGCTCATGCCTGGTGTTGTAACCAGGCCCTAGAACCTGTGGCTAGCCAGACAGTTTCTAGGCCCTAGGGGAGAACCTCAGAGTCTGTGGCTAGGCAGGTACTAAGCCCTAGGGGAGAACCTCAGAGCCTGACTAGACAGGTCCTAGGGGAGAACCTCAGAGCCTGTGGCTAAAGAGGTCCTAGGGGAGAACCTCAGAGCCTGTGGCTAGACAGGTTCTAGGCCCTAAGGGAGAACCTCAGAGCCTGACTAGACAGGTCCTAGGGGAGAACCTCAGAGCCTGTGGGTAGACAGGTCCTAGGCCCTAAGGGAGAACCTCAGAGCCTATGGGTAGGCAGGTCCTAGGTCCTAGGGGAGAATCTCAGAGCCTGGCTAGACAGGTCCTAGGTCCTAGGGGAGAACCTCAGAGCCTGTGGCTAGACAGGTCCTAGGCCTAGGGGAGAACCTCTAACTATTATTCTGCTAAAAAGACAAAGTAAACTGACAACAAAGGATTTGATGCTAACCATAGATTCATTTGTCTCGGCCCTCAGTGGAGAAGCCTCTTTCTGTAGTGCTGATCAGTAGAGGCCCCAAACAGGTCAACAGGCAGAGAACAAACCCGGGAGTGCTCAGCCCTAGCAGGACATCTCCAGCACCCTCCCTCCTACCAGGTCACTGGTGACTGTGGTCATGTCCACCATTTGGGAATCGCTGAGGAGCTCGATTAGGAGAAATACAAGTTCTCCAAAAATCCTTCCTTCCAGATGTGTCTAACCTTGATGGTACATTTTCCACACAAGAAATCCATTTTTCAAGCAGCTTTAGGTAACAGGGTTGTGAGGAACACAAACCTTTATTTCAGAATGAAATGTAAAGAGGTAGGTTAAAACAGAAAACAAAAGGAAAGAACTATAGAAACATGGAAATTACCATGGGAATAAAAATCAGCGTCTTACTGATGGCTTTGTGGCTCACGCCCTTAAACAGCCACCAAAAGGAAATTCTGGCACAAATTCTGATTCCTCACTGACAGTAAAGCTTCAAATACTGTCCTGGTGAAAGGAACTGTCCCCGATAGTCTAAATACCATTCTTGTAAAGATTCAGGGTAAACTTAAAAATGAAACATGACAATTCTGTATGAACAAAAGAATGGAAATAGATAAAATGAATTGCAGATATGATAGATCACCAAAATAAAATGGCCTTGTGCGTGGCTTTAACATGAATAGCACCAGTAGAATGGATGGTGCTATATTAACCTGAGCAATTTCACATCACCAGGATAGACTGAAGGGAATTCACGACAGGATACACCTCCCCCCGCAAAGTGTAGCTTTGTAACATAATGTGAAAGCAGAGCCCGGTTTCTCGCTAATCACACAAAATTGGAGCATAATTTTCCTACATCTGAGCTACACTAGCTGAGAGCGTTCTCAACCCTTTAGCACACAGATATGGACTAAAGCAGCCAGGACCAAAGGGAGGTCATTCCATAAGCAACATTGCAGTGCTTCTAAGAGACAACTTCTCTAGGTCCTCTGTCCTTATTAAGACAGAAGGTTTTTTTTTTAAAACTGAAATTTATGAAAAAGGATGTTAAAATTTGCAGTTAGACAGTCTCACTTTCCTTCTCTTGTGTTGTTTTGTTCTCATGTGCTCTGAGGTCACCTGCTCAAGCAGACCATGTTCTGTCCTGAGCCACAGAAGCGCAGCCTCATTTTCCAGTGCTTACTCCAGTTTGTGCTGTTCATTTTATTAAAGGCACTGTCATCCCTCAGCCTGAGTCTCAGGGGATGTGCACCAACATCAGGGCTTGCAGGGGATGAGGTGAGAGCGTGCCACACACTTCCGCAATGACTGGGTCATTTTTCGCTGCCATGAACAAGAGTGACGTTTGCTCATAGCCTCGCCCATTCCTGGCATCATTGGCCTTTGTAGGTCAGCCATTTCAGTAGAAATCAAACAGTATTTCTTTTCCCTTTTAGCTTAACTTTCCCAAAGCCTAAAAGAGTTAACTATATTTCTTATAAATGCTTTTGTAAAATGAGCATTTATATTTAAGTTGGATGGGTGCATTTTATTAGGAGAGAATTTTATTATACCTACTAGTTGAAAATATTTAAAGCACGGGAATTGAATTTTAGCACATATTTTCATGGTTCCCCTCTCCCCAACGCACACCTTCATCCTAGTAAATGCAACTATAGTATGAGAACGTTTTGTTTCAGCAAACTTATCTTAACATTTCAACAAACTAGTATTTTGGAACAAACCCCTGCCAGACAAATGCATGCTCACACAGAACGTCTGATACATGTTCACACAGAACGTCAGACACGTGCTCACACAGAACGTCAGACCCGTGCTCGCACAGAACGTCAGACACGTGCTCGCACAGAACGTCAGACACGTGCTCGCACAGAACGTCAAACACGTGCTCACATAGAATGTCATACTCTTTCCTTCTAATGTCGTTGACTTCCTTTGTCAGTGTAAGGCTGGACTCCCAAAAGACGTCACTGAAATCAAGTCCCTTTAAAATATTACATAAGATTCTTGCCTTAGAAAATGATAGCATAAGAATTCATGGAATGCAGTATCTAGTAAGCTAAATACCAATAAAAAACAAAGAGGTGAAGAATTATTTAAAGTAACAGAGGACAAAACTGTATGCAGACCACATGATTTTTTCAAATACTCCAAGCCTGTGCTGTAGAAGCTGCATTTCATGTAAGGACAGGGGTTTACTTCCTCTGCTGTGTCCCCCAACACAAGACAGAGGCCCTAATACTATTGAGCAGGCTGATAACACTCTCCTCCAGGACTGTTAGGTACGGAGTACAATACCAGAAGGGACAAGCTGAAAATAGAAGCTAGTTCCTTGGTCCAGAGCAGACCAGAGATTTTGCCCACAGGTGCCCATGAGAACACATGGCTGAACAGTCTTCCCCAATGTTCCTTACATTATTTGAAAGAGAGTGAGGAGTTCAAATCTAAGAAAGCTTCTGAAAACAGTGGAAATTCTGGTAGTTGCAAGGCTTTGTGATGAGAGCAGCGGGTAACTGTAGCTATTGACCTCCACTTACTGTCTGCTGATTCCTCTAAAGATTTCAGCAATGCCCTGGAGCAACAACTGCTTTACAGTTTGATCAGCTAAGAGCAGGTTTGCTGTTTGTAAGGAAACAGGATCAACTCTGCTGGGGTTCTCAAAGACTGATTGGTGTAGTGCAGAAGCAGATTGGCTTATAGAAAAATCAAAGAAAGATAAAGTTGAGGCTGGAGAGAAGCTCGGTTGGTAAAGGGCTTCCCTGACAAGCAAATGACCGAGTCTGGTTCCCAGAACCTGTGTACAAACTGAGCTAGCACTCATGTGCAATCCTAGCACTGGGGAGGGAGAGCCAGCAAGATCCCCAGGACTTGCTGACTTTAGCCTACCTGGTGCCTCCCAGACTCATGAGAGACCATGTCTCAACACAAAAGGTAGACAGAGCCTAAGAGACACCACCTGATGTCTCTGGCCTCCACAAATCCACACAGTGACATGCATGCACCCACATACATATGTGAGCACCCCCCAACCCTAGACACAAGTCCCTGGTGAAAAGCACTATCACTGTGTACCATTGTGGCTATACGAAGTCTATGCCCTCTAAGGAGTAGCATGAGAGGCTTCATGGTATAGGGGAAATTCATTTTATTAAAATAGTGTAGTTGCATTTACTAAATAAACAAGTCCAAATAGTAAGTCCTCTAAGGGAATTAGCATTTAGAATTCCCACAACAGGATTACCCAAAATGTCTAGTTTTCAATAAAAAATTATGAGACAAAGGAAGAAATAAGAAAATGCTATTTTCTAGCAATGGAAAAAAGAGGTGGCAGGAACTGCATGTGAAAGGCCATGTGCCTAGCAGACAGAATGAAAATGGTGTTAAAATCCTAAGGAAACCATCCTTAAAGTAAGAAAGGTTTGATGCTATTGCCAAATAGAGAATATGGGAATAGAGGATACAGAATTAATTTAAATTTTTTGATTATAATCACATCATTTTCTCCTTCCCTTTCCTCCCCTCTTTCATCCAATGTTCTCTAGCCTGTTTTCTTTCTTTCAAATTCATGGCCTCTTTTCTGTTATCATTGTTTCGTGAGTGTGTTTGTAAATTCCTACACACACACACACACACACACACACACGCACACACACACACCTGCTCAATAAATACTCCAGAGTCTCCTCAGCCATCAGTTTACTAGAGCGGCACAATCCCGTAGCTACATTCTAAGTATTTGTTCTTAGACCCACAGGTGAGTGGAGTCCTCTCTCTCATCAAGGAAATTTCTTTTGCAGCAGATAGAGACCATCGAGGGAGACTTGTCCAGTCCCAGCTGGCATATCTGCAGTATAATTCCTGCACCTAACACTCAGCTATCATTGCAGAAGTGAGAGCAAAAACACTAAGAAACAGAGGAACCTGGAGTTCGCTGTGAGATTGTATCTCCTGCAAATGTCAGAAACCACACGCCATGAGTCTCACCAACATGTTACCAAACACCTGCACATGCTGATGTGGAAGAGGAAACACTCATGAAGCTTCATCCCTAGGTGAAGAACTACAGGCAGCTGAGAGACACTGAGAGCAGGAGAAACCATCTTCCTCGGGTAGAGAGCTGAGGGTAGTTGGTTATCTAGAACCAAATGGTCAGTCAATAAAGAGAATTTTTTAAAAAGACCAAATGAAAATTTCATAGTTGAAAAGTAGAGTAGAAACACACACACAACACGTGTTGTAAGGAAACAACACGAACTCTGAAGAGAGATTAGCAGAGGCGAGGAAAGACTAAGAGCAGGCTCTGGCTGGAATTAAGTCCACCGTCTCTCCCTTCCTAGCTGGATTTTCTTGTTGTACTCCCTTTCCCCAGCTGCTCTCTACATCTGATTGAATATTTTACCTTGTTTGGTGCTATCCTACCAACTGTATGTCTGTTTTTACGGTTTTAGTATGGGGCAGGACTCACAGCATGTTCACAGTCTCCTTTCAAGTGGTATGTTGTTACACACAACATACATATTTCAAACCTTCTTCCCTCTCCCTCTGCTGCTACTGTCATGCATTTTAATTCTCCCTTATGTGGATAACCTAGCAATATACATTTATAACCATGCTTTTAGGAAGTAATTTTCCTGAAACAGGTTATAAAATAAAAGTCAATGTTATATTCACCCTCATATTTCTCTAGGTCTGATTTTTTACCTGGAACCATATTCTTGCAATGTAAAATGATGTTTTTGACATTTAAAAAAATTTTGTTACATCTATCTACCTCTCTATCGCTCTATCAATTTCTATTCTACCTACCTACCTATCATTTATCTATCATCCACGTGTGTGTGTGTGTGTGTGTGTGTGTGTGTGTGTAATGTGAAAATGTGTGCACCTGTATGTGCACCGTGGTGTGTTTGGAGTTCAGAGAACAGTTTGAGGGGGTGAGTTCTCTTCTTTTACTAAGTGGTGGGTCTGGAATTTGAACTCAGGCCATCAAGCTTGGCAGCAGGCACTTTTATCTATGAAGCCATCTCACTAACCTATTTTTATGTTTCTTTACATTTATTTTATTACCAGTCTTAAAAAATGCTTGACTTAATGTTTTATTGCTATGAAGAGACATCATGACCACAGCAACTCTTATAAAGGAAAACATTTTAACTGGGGCTGGCTTATAGTTCAGAGGTTTAGTCCGTTGTCAGCGTGGTTGGAAACATGATGACATGAAGCAGACATGGTGCTGGAGAAGCAGCAGGAAGAGACTGACACTGGGCAAAGCTTGAGCATCTAAAACCTCAAAGCCTACTCCCAATGACATACTTTCTCCAACATGGCGACACGTACTCCAACAGGGCCACCCCTCCTAATAATGCTACTCCTTATGGGCCTGTAGGGGCCACTTTTATTCAAACCATGACAATGCCTATTTCTGTTTTACCTTAATTCATGAATATTTTCACTGTTCTAAGATAACATCCCTTTACTTTGAGTGCTTCACGCATGTCATTCCGTGGCATCTTAGGAAATGTCAGGGGCCACGTTAATCTGTGACACCTCTGTGAAGTGCATCCTTTTCTGCTCTGCTCATGATTTTACTCATTACCAGATTTTGGCATTTTGGTTTTGATAACTCTTAGTATAATTTTCTTAGTTTACTCGATCTCAGTACGGACAACTGCGACGCTCCTGTATTCGGGTCCACTCATCTTTTCTTCCACATATCTAGTCCAAAGTTAATCTCAATTGTTGTGTTTACTTTTTTTAATAGAGATTGTTGTTTCAATTCTAGAGGTTCTCCTTAGTTCTTTATAGTTTCTATTTATTTTAGTATTGTTAATTTTCTTTAATTTTTTTATGTTTATAACAGCATTGCAGTTCTAACTTGCTAATCCCAGTGCCTCTGTCTGCTGATCATATTTCCTTCTGACTGCTTCACATTTTTCCTGTGTTTTCATATATACTCATATAACTTAAAACTGGAACTGAACATTGCCAATGTTATATTACTGACTTTCTGGGTTTTATTTCTTACATGAATGAACACTAAATTTTATTCTGGAAAGCAGCTAATTAACTTATAGATTAATTAAAGCCTTCCAGGAAGTTATTTTAAGATTTTAAGACTACCTTAACCTTCCCTCTAATGGACAACTTTCTGGGGTCCCTAGCAAGTGCTTTAGGCACAGTCGGTCGGAACTTGGGCAGCTCACCATGCAGCAAACCCGCCCTGTGCAGACTGCGACCTCACAGCAGTCCCTCCTCTGGTTTGTTCTCTGTGCACATCTGCACACTGTATTCCATACACATTTAGCGTGGCTTCCACACACCGTCTTACATGGGTTTATGCACAGACGGCCTTTCTGGAGGCAGTTTCTGCACAGCTTCCTCTTTCTTTGCTCTCTGACCAACCTTTGCTGTTAGGCAGAACGTTTCTGATCTCCGCGTTCGCTGCTTTTCTAGGCACTCTGATCAGATACATGACAGCAACAACTTCAGGGAGGAGAGGTCCAAGTTGGCTCAGGGCTGAGAGGGCGTATTCATTCAGAAAGGAAGGCGTGGAGTGGGGCATGGCTTCTCACACAGCACCACAAGAAGCTAGTGATCTGGAGGAAATGTGGGTGAGCTGTGATCCCGAAAGTTGCCTGACCACCACCTGACCTAGTGGCTTGTATCTGCAGCTAAGCCCTACTTATTAACAGTTCCACAGCTTCCCTGTGCAGTTCTGTCTGGTAGAGAGCAGGTCCACACAGGGGAGTTGATGGGGGCCTGTGGTGTAGGACTTGCCTCGGAGAAAGAAGAGAAGTGATGATAATGCTTGACATATCCCACTGTTTGACAAATGCTTTGTTTTCCCCAGTTTTGAGCAGTATTCTGTTTGCATATGGAAGACTGTGCTCGGACACAAGCACAGTCATGGCCAGAGCAGAAATCTCCACTTTCCTTGGGTAAGAAACACATGGCCATGGTGGCACACAGCTTTAATCTCAGCATTCGGAAGGTCTGCCTGCTCTACACAGTGAGTTCTAGGCCAGCCAGGGCTGCATAATAGAAAGACCACCCTGTCTCAGAATAAATAAATAATAAAATAGCTCCCAGACTCCACTCACGGATCTTCTGCCCCATTGGTACAAGCGGCCCACGCTGCTATAGTTCAGTGACTCTGAGGATACTCACAAAGGACAAAGCAGGTTAAACTGACAGGCCTCCCTTGTCCCTCCTTGTCAAAGGTCTTCTCTTTTATTCTCTATTAATATGTCTATTTATACTCTCCATATCACTAGCAATAAAAATTAGTTTTTGCTATAAATTCTTTCCCCACCACTACACTGATGATCTCTAATGTAAGTTCATCCTGCTCCCTCCTGAACACTGAGAAGCTGCCATCATGACCAATTCAGGAAACAGATGAATAACTAGATTTAAGCTCTGTGAGGGCAACCATGCATATGCACACATGTACAGCAGCAGGTCAGCCTTTCCTATGGTATAGAAGTGTCACGTGTTTTGGTAAAATGTATTAATATATTGATTTCTAAATGCCAAAAAGGTGATAAAACAATTATAAAAACAGACACCCTGCCGGGCGGTGGTGGCACACACCTTTAATCCCAGCACTCGGGAGGCAGAGGCAGGCGGATCTCTGGGAGTTCGAGGCCAGCCTGGTCTACAAGAGCTAGTTCCAGGACAGGCACCAAAGCTACAGAGAAACCCTGTCTCGAAAAACCAAAAAAAAAAAAAAAACCCAAAAAAACCAGACACCATCTAAGAGGCATTTCCTATTTTATTATTAATTAATTTTTGTCATTTATTTTATATCCCTATCGCAGTTTTTCCTCCCTCCTTTCCTCTTGCTCCCTCTTTTCCAAACTCCCTCCCCTTTATCTCCCCCATCCAACCACTCCTCCTCTGTCACCATTCGAAAGGAGGGAGGCCTCCCATGGGCATGGCACATGAAGTTGAGGCAGGACAAAGCTCCTCCCCCTGCATCAAGACATTTCCTAATATGCACTCATGTACCACATGTAGTAATGTGCATCACGTGTCATTTCTAGCATGTAACCAGTAGGTGTACTATTGACAACTGATCTCTTTGGAATGTACTTTGGAAACTCCAACCACTAAATCCAAAAGCAGAACAGTTCTTTCATCTAGGATGTTTATAGTTCTTGGGGGAACACCATCACACATTGGGTCTTCATAACTAAAACCTATGACAAAGGAAAACAATGTATCAGCTGGAATGCTTTGGTGCACATAAAGTCTATTAATCTATCAATTAGCATCACAGTCCCCGGGGCTCTAGGAGCCGGCACTTCTGTGCAAGCAACAGTGATGCTGGCAAGCTCTGACTTATGCACTCGATGTTATTGATGCATTTCTAGGACAAGCAGCATAAAGGAGGACACTTAGGCTGTTTTCCCATCTTGCTCTTTAAACAAAACCTTAAATGAAATGACTTCAGGTAATTGCTGTCTATTCTCTTGCAGGCACACAAAATAGCAGCCTTTTAGAGGCGAACTGGGAATGGTTTTCAGCCCCGGAAGCATGAAAGGAATCATGCTGTCAGTCTGCTGCTCCACTGCAATTGTGAGCTGCCAACGGGAAGAGGGAACAAAGCTGGGCTATCAGAGGAGGGCAGGAGCCAGCTTCCACGCCTCCCCGGCTTTCTCATCCAGAGGAAAGACAGCCCTGGCTTGTCACCCCTTCTAGCCACATAACATTAGTCTGTTAATATGGAACAAATTGAAAATCCTTCTTCTCTGTGTTCTCTTCATCATCCTGCAGTTTCCCCCCTCAAGACAGACCTTACATTACTCTCTAGATGTAAGTATAAGAAAAAACAGAATAACCAATAATGCCTGACACATGGCTTAAGAAGACCATTTCAGTGATCTACAGTGAACATTTGAGAGGCTTTGTAACTATTTACTGAAATTTTTTTGTGTGTGCTTTCAAATAGCACCTGTAATTGCCAGTCTTTGATCTCCTGAAAGGGATATAATTTCAAAGAGAAAAATGGCTGTAATTGGAAGGCCATGAGAGAAAGCAGTGCCACTATTACAAATGAACAAGCCAGGGTGGACAGAGATGAAGAACAGAACACCTTCTGCAGCAGCGCCATCGAGGGAGCAATTAGTACAGAAGAGCATGAGGAGAGAAAGCTCTTTAACCGAAGGATGTCCCTCTCTGTAATTTGGCTCTATTATGGCTGAAGCACACTAAGCAATTGGCTCCTGAGTCTGCATTTCCCTCTGTAGTTAAGATGTGACTGTTCATTCAGCCAAGGAGGGGGAAATTAGGGTAACATCTCAAGTCTTCCTTTGTGCTCAGCAGCAGCAGAGACGGATTTAAGTTGCTATGACGCTGCTGTTTGCTGTTCTGGCTTGGATGATGAGCATAACCTGACTTTCACCTCCTCGGTCCCCCACCACCCTGACCTTTATACAGACCTCAACAGGAGACATGAGGGGTTAAGGAAGTTCAAAATCAAAAATAGTGTCCATATCTTACTAAACAGGCCAGACAAAAGTAAAATACCATATAACGAGGCATGATGGAACAAACATAGCCATCTGTCTTCCCTTTACATGTGCATCATCACAAACAATCAAATATAGTGTGCAATAAAAACCTCCACAGGCGTCCCGTAAACAAGACAAAACAGGAGCCACAGCCTACCCTGATGCCCCTCTCTCTTGTCTACTCAAAATCAGGAAGTAACAAAGGCTTTCACTAGCTGGGGAACCTTTTGACTCAAAATAAACGTACGAAGCAGTCAAATGGAAACAATGCCTAAAAGGAGTCTCAAGCATCGTCCATGCTCAGACATTTACGGAGTAAATTCAGGAAAGAGCGACACAGTTGAAAATGATAATTCAAAAAAAGGAACAGTGAAAATATAGATGGTCTTAAGCACAAAAAGGGGAAATTCCCACCCCAACCATGTCAATTCTGGATTGAGTCGTGAGTCACCATGGTGTGAAGCCACTGCGGGCACTTGTGTAATCTGGCATGGCCTTCCCCACCTGGCAGGCTGATGGATCCTGCAGACTGTCACTCACAGCTCTCATCCAACCTCTCCAACACACACCTTCTGCGGTGGGACTCACATTTAAGCTGAGTGCTGTCAGCATGGCTGTTTGGGTAACATCAGCCCCTCTTTGTCCAGTCTTTGGATACATTCTTGCAACATGATTTATTGGGCTTTGTTATGATAAGAGGTATAATTAGCAGCCATTTTGTAGCACCGAGGATTGATGCCCTGGCCAATTCTCTATAAAGTGCCTTTAAGCAGCACCTGTGCTGTTCACATTTATAAATCAGGCAATTGTACTTCCAGCCACTTCTGTGTATATGCAATTAGTATAATTTACATATTCAAATTATAATAATTATATATCCAGTTTACTAACTTCTTGCTTTCTTTATGCCCACCCCAACTTTGTTAGTTCAGCTAGGTCAGATTCTTGAAATTTGTATTAATGTCTTGTTATTGTAATAAAATACCAATGCAAAGCAGCTTCAGGGAGGAGGGACTTGTTTGGGCTCACAAATTAAGGGCACGTGCTGAAGGAGAAGTCCTGGCGCAGGAGCTGAGGCAGCTGGTCACACTGCATCTTTAGCAGGAAGAGAATGAGGGATGCTGGTGTTCCCTGGATGCTTCCCTCTTAATTCATTCTGGGACCCCAGTTCATGGATGGTGCCAGCCAGGCTGGGGGCAGGGCTTTCCTCCATTACTTGTCTCTGGAAAATACCCTCAGAGACACCTACAGCAGTATTTTCCAGGACCCCAAATTCAGTCAAATTGACAATAAAGCATAATCATCATGCTATTTTATCAAATGACATTATTATTTTCTCTCAGGCCACTAGGGAAATGCTCAATATTTCCACTGGTAGCAAAGCATATAAGCAAAGTTCAGAGAACCCTCGAAGTCCTTATTGATCCATTATGTCAGAACGGCACTCCATTTTGTCAGTTTGTTTCTTTAAAATCATTTAAGCGAATCATTTGCCTCTTCTCAAACAACAACAACAAACCATCACCACCAAAACAAACAAACAAACAAACAAACAAACAAAAAAACCCAAAATATGCTTAACTATTACCAGGAGTCTTCAATCCAATTCAAATAAACCCAAATTTCAAGGTTTATACTAAAAAAAGTCATTGTTATTAGAATAGAAAAATGACAGGCCAAACAGGAAGAATTGATCTTATTTAATACTTTCTGACTCTTGGCAAAATGTCATTGTTGGTTCCCTTGCCCATACAGACACATATCAGCCATAGATCCCAGATCTCTATTTCACTGCTAATTTGTTTATAAAGTTCAACACACACTACTGGAAGTATTTGATGGGTATGCAAAACTGCATTCAAGACTTACAGACTCACACAGAATAACAGCTCAGATATATAAATGCAAAACTGAAGTAAAAACTCCAAAATCCTTCACTAATATAAGGCAGAGATATTTAAGCTCATAATTGGTATTCTACTCCTTGGATAATTAAATGTAGATGAATAAGAGTTTAGTTTTGTTTAGTATGTAATTTAAAGTAAGAATATAAAGTTACCTTATAATTGCAAAATGTAAAGTGGTTTTTAAATAAAATTTCTAATACTAAGGAGCAATGATTTTAATTTTACAAATGTCATATAACAAAATACACAGCTTCAGAATCTGAACAGTTTTTTTGAAACATTATTTTATATTTTGAAGGTTCTATAATATAATTAAAGGTTACAGGTGAAAGACAGATTAATTTCCTCCTACTCATGAATATCTATTTAAATGCTAATAAAGGAATAAAAACAAAGTTTAAGATGCAAAAAAAAAAATAAAATGGGAGAGCAATGGGCCAGAGATCCCAACTCTTACAATATGGAAGCACATCTGCACATCCGGATGGGTGGAGTGAAGCAGAGCAAGCTACAAACTGAAAGGTTTGCTGTGGTTTCTTAGTGCTCCCCAGAACAGACTGCCAGAGTGGAGATGCAGACAGCAAGAGTCAGAAAACAGGGATCATCTGCCAGCATCCAATCATAAGACTGGACACCCTCACATTCAACACACAGAGCATCAGAGCCCTGGAGCCTGCCTGGTGTGCCTCATACTCACAGGGAAGAGACTGGTCTTCAGTTCCCTTAAAAACATTAGAAGAAATCCAGACATCCGTAGAGGAACTAATGCAAGTGACGCAGGTACTATTCCAGGATAGGCAATGTGGGGAAGTAAACTTGGCCAGAGAAGGTCAAGGATCAGGAGATAAGCTCCAGCCAGGTAAAGAGCAAAGAAATGTAAGAGCCCAGACGCAGGTAGATCTCCAGATAGGGCAGGAGTACACAGGCTCTCAAGGTTAAATGGACAGACTTGTCAATATTAAAACGGCACCATTGAGAGCAGAGAGGCTCGGCTAGTTTTCTAGGAATCTAGAATCACAAAGTATCAAGAGCATGGAGCTGAACTGGACAGTGGTCCCAGTATGCTGGATCTACCTTTTGCCATTATATTACCAGTTCTGTAGGCTACCCAGTTCAGCGCTTTTCTTCATTGTTGTTCATGTGTCTGTGTTTTGTTTTAGTTTTTATTTTAAAGACAGTCTGTGTTACACTGTTTCTTTTCTTTATAAATTACTAATCTATAGTATTTTTTATTATAACAGCACAAATAAAGACAAGCTACTCTATGAAAACAAATAGATATTCACAAGAAACAATCAGATGCTAATGCAATAACTAATACAGAAAATATCATGCTGTTACTTAGTCAAATAAAGGCTGTGCTCAGAGGAGTTGGTTCTCTCCACCCGCCATGTGTGCTCCAGTTACCAAATTCAGGCCATTAGAGTTGGAAGCACCTTCACTTTCAGAGCCATTCTGGTGGCCAAAGGGGGACTTTAAAAATTCCTTATGTTTTTTGTTTGAATTAATGATTACTTGAATAATGAAAAATTGAATTCTAGTACTATTACCTTAGGGAGGGGCAGACTCTCAGCAACCTGTCTTAGGGCAGACTGTGCACTCAAGAAAGCATACTCTAGAACTTCAAAAGTGCAGAGTTCACAGCTGCCCATAGCAGTTTACTCAAAAAACCATTTGGGACAAGGTTTTCTCTCCATAAATGTAGAAATTTATTTCTATAGTTTAAGTCATTAGCTTTCAATAAAGGTTAAAGAAGAACATAGCTCTCTCTTTTTCTTTCTTTCTTTTTTTAAGATTTATTTATTTATTACATATACAGTGTTCTGCATGCATGTGTACTTGCAGGCTAGAAGAGGGCACCAGATCTCATTAGAGATGGTTGTGAGCCACCATGTGGTTGCTGGGACTTGAACTCAGGACCTCCGGAAGATCAGTCAGTGCTCTTAACCTCTGAGCCATCTCTCCAGCCTTTCTTTCTTTCTTTCTTTCTTTCTTTCTTTCTTTCTTTCTTTCTTTCTTTCTTCCTTTCTTCCTTCCTTTCTTCCTTTTTTTTTTTGTTTTTGTATTTTGAGACAGGGTTTCTCTGTGTAACAACCCTAGCTTTCCTGGAACTAGCTCTGTAGACCAGGCTGACCTCTGAATTCAGAGACCCACCTGCCTCTGCCTCCAGAATGCTGGGATTAAAGGCATACACCACCATTACCTAGCCAAATATTTTTTAAATGCATATTATGATGAGATTCCCTTGTAACTTGTTTTTCTGTAGGAAAGCTAGGGTTTTTACACAGAGAAACCCTGTTTCAAAAAACAAAAACAAAAAAAAGGAAGAAAGGAAGGAAGGAAGGAAGGAAGAAAGAAAGAAAGAAAGAAAGAAAGAAAGAAAGAAAGAAAGAAAGAAAGAAAGGGGCTGGAGAGATGGCTCAGAGGTTAAGAGCACTGGCTGATCTTTAGTATTTTGTTGTAGACTCTTTTTTTAAAAAAAATCTTTGGTGGTCTTTCTAGATTTTTAATTTTCTGGTGTGTCTAATATATCAATTCCCAAACTGGTACAACATCATACTGAGGACATCAGTGGTAAGGAGCACACTACATACCTACCGGTTTTGCATGCTACAGATGTGACATCAACACAAAATCATCTCAAGACCACAACACAAATTCCCATCACTCAAATAAAGCTGAGCACTCACCTCAAGGACCAGCCATAGCTTGTCTCCATTTATTTTGTCCTTCTTAAAGTAAATCCCATAGAATCTGACCACATTCGGGTGGTCAGAAAGTGTTCTTAATATGTTATACTCAGCCTCAATTTCTTCATCAATATCCTATGTTAAAATAGGTCATACAAAGGAAATAATGAGAAAACACAATGATGCTAATCAGATTATATTAGGATACTAAATAGAGAATTTTAACTTCATTAAAGCAAGGTCATAGTCATTGGTACTGTGCTTTGTAACATGTATTGAAATGTCTCATTACAATTTACCATTTTTGTACTAGTTCAATGCATCTCAATCTATATTAATTGAACTGAATTTTACAAGGCTATTATTGTGTGCCACTGGAGAACTACTCTAGATGATTTCACTTGTACTTGTCTTAGTCAGGGTTTCTATTGATGCAACAAAACACCATGACCAAAAGGCAAGCTGGGGAGGAAAGGGTTTATTTGGCTTATACTTTAGCATTGCTGTTCATCACTGAAGGAAGTCAGGACAGGAACTCAAACAGGGCAGAATCCTGGAGGCAGGAGCTGATGCCTGCTTTGTTTCCATGGCTCGCACAGCCCACTTTAATGTAGAACCCAAGACAAGCAACTCAGGGATGGTACCACCCACCATTGGCTGGGCCCTCCCCCATTGATAACAAAATGAGAAAATACATTACAGATGGATCTCATAGCGGCATTTTCTTAATGGAGGCTCCTTCCTCTCATGATTCTAGCTTGTGTCAAGTTGACACACAAAACCAGCCTGTACAATTCATTATTAGTGATTTGAATGCAATGACCAAAACATTATTTTAAAACAAACAAACAAACAAATAAAAAGACTGGAAAGTTAGTTTTTTTGGTTCAGAACACAGTATATTTATATAAAAAACATACAGGAAATAAATTTCTATTTAGAACACTGAAATGGAACTAAACGATATGTTATAATATAAGCCTAACTTAACTAACAGCTTATCCATTAGAAGAAGAAGGAGTTGATACCTTAGGAAAATACTGGAAGACCTCTCAGGTGTGTTTCTAGAACACCATGTCTATACGGAACAACTTGCAGACAATAAGAGAAAACCAGCACAGCACAAAGTAAATGTAAACTCCAAGAAGCTAGACTAAGAGATACTCAGTGGAAAACAGAGGTCTATGCTCTACTGTCTTCCAGTCCCGTTCATGTCATCCCTTTCTTGCAGAGGATCAAATGTCAACATTTTTGATAAATACCACCAAATACTAAGTCCCCTTTATCTTAACAGTGCACCCGGTCTTTACAAATGTGTGGGTGTATTGTACATTATTCACAAGACTGGAACCTGACTTTGGTGCTCAGAACTCATGAAAACGCAGCACGGTTGTGTGCACTTGTAATTCAGCACTGGGAAGATGCTCACTGGCCAGCTTATCTTGCCTAACTGGCGATCTCCCTGCCAATGTGGTGAAAGGAAACGGAAGTGTTCCCGAGAAGACCAGAGGTATTGCTCTGGCCTCCACATGCTCTCTGTCTCGGTCTCCCTCTGTCTCCTTCCCTCTCTCCCTTCCTCCCTTAAAGCTCTTGATTTTCAGAATGCTGTAAGCCCATCATGTATGAGTAGCTATGGAGGAGGAATGATCATGCACATTACATGCTACTTGCTTTTCTCATAGGAAAGGAGTGAGACAGCTACCTTAATTTGGGGTGCATGTTGGGGTTAGTGTTTCTTTAAACTAATTTGCTGTTGCAAATTCCCACCCTAATACCAAAAGCTAGAGGAAAGAGAAGTATTACACTTTTGGCAGAATGCAACTTGTGTCTTTTCCTTTCATGTAAATGGTAAAACTCCCAAGGGACTGTGAAAAAAATGCGGCAAAGCCTGGAAACTACATTTCCCATCCTTCCTTTCGAGAGTGTCAGGTTTCCTACATTAAAACAGGGCAGCCCTTTCCGATCTTCTGATAAAAATAACATGGAATGCTGCAGTTATAATGGTTTTAGCACAAATACATTATCAAAATAGATACATTCCTAAGATGAATAAAGAACCAGGTGGTTCTACAGCACTCTTTCCTAGTGGAAAAGCCACTCCAAGGACTCAGGGCTACAGGGACCTCCTTATTTTATCATTTGTATCAGGCCATCCCTCCATCATGAGTTCACGAATCTCTTAATAGAAGTGACTCTCAGTAGAATTTGGGGACTCATTCAGCTCACTTGTGTATTATGAAAGGCTTAGTTATTTCTAGGAGGCTCAGGTATTCCTGAATTGCCAACATTTGTTCTAAAAAAAGGAAGCCTGGGGGTACAGTTCAGTGTAAGGAAGAGAGATGAACAGTTCTCAAGAGAACATCAGGATTGAAGAGGAACCCCAGTTCTCCAATGAGGAACTTTACTCGATAAATCAACATCATTTCTGCTCTGGAAAAACTTAGGCAAATCAGAAAATTTCCTTCTCTGAGGGAAATTTAATATTTTTGTTTATGAAGACTTTATTACGAATGCCAATTTTAAACTTATTAGTAATGTTTTTGAGTTTTATGCATAAGTACTGCATGTATATAATTTTTACCCTTGCCTCTCCCTTCTCCAACTCCATCCACTTCTCCCTCTCAAATTCATAAATTTTTCTCTACTTATGGGCTCTCTCTCTATCTCTCTCTCTCGTGAACGCACACGCACGTACGTACACACACACACCAGCCAAGACCATTTAGTATTGTTCCTGTCTATTTAGGGCTGGCCACTTGGTACCGGAGGACATGTCAGGGGACTCATCCTGGAGAATTTTTAAAAAATTCTCTCCAGTTTGGCTTAAAAAAAAAATATTACCCAAAGCCCAAGTAAGTAGAGGAAAAACGGAAATCAGATTACTATAACCAGATTTTCAGGAGAACATCTAGTCACACTGCTGTGACTTTTTAAAACAATAAAGTACTGTTCAGCCAATGGCTTCATTGTGTGCTTATAGATTTGTCTAAGAACGTGAGACATCTTATTGCATGGGTAAAACACTTAAATAGGAGGAGCAACCAACAAGACCTCTGCTTCTGTTTCAGAACGGCACTGCAGTGAGTGAACCAGTGTCAGATGCTTCCCAAGTTTAATAAAGTAGAGATTTTCAAACAAGAAAGATAGGACCTGGGGTCATACCTCAGTTGGTAACGTGTAGTCAGGAAAACCCAAGTTCACTGCCCCTATCCCTAGACCCAGGTCAAACACTGAATGTGACGGTAAGTTCCAGGCCAGTGAGAAACCCTGCCTCCAAAAACACAGTGAATGAAGGCTGAGGAATGACCACCGAGTTTGCCTTCTGGCTGTCATATGCACACATGCACACTTGCCTACACCTGCAGCTCCTCACACATGAACATACATACACACATACACAAACTAACAAGCAAATAAACACAACTTAAAAAAAATTCAAAGTAACTCACATGGATTGGATCCAGAATTTTGACTGCTGCTTTCTGGCCGTTTTTCTTATTCAGGACTTTAAAAACCTTCCCGTAAGTTCCTTTGCCGATGGTTTCAGTGATTTCCCATGTATCCGAAGGATCAGGAAAGTTATCAAAGATGATTGTTTTTCCAGTTAACGGAAGCATCTCCAAGGTTTAAGTCACTGGAGAGAAACGGTACAGTTCTACCTATGTCTGACCAGAGGTGTGAGGTGGCAGGCATAAGCTGCTGGGAAATTATCTAACACTTTCACCAGAATCATAATAAGTGTGCAACAGCAATCAAATGTACTTCAGAGTCAGAAGAGATTTAATTTCTACCTCGTGAGTGGGCTAATGAGTTTGATAATGCTTGGTTTGCAGGACTTAATTTCTATATTTACTATTGTTTCATATTTATTCATGAATATTTTTTGAATAAAAATGACCATTTTTTGCCGCTTTGATGTCCTTTCAACTAACTTCTTTATACTTGGGGATTATAATAAAATGAATCACTTTAGAATAAACCCAGATGATAAAAAATTGCTTTGTAAGCGATCAGGGTCCTCTTTTTGCTTTTATAGTGATGTTCTCTTTCCATCATCTAAGAGGTCCATTAAAATCAACCCATCACTTCCTTGGCCTCATCTCTCATTTCCTCCTTCCCACACCAAATACAGCTACTCTTCACTCATCAGATTCTTTCTTTCTTTCTAAACTCCAGCCCCTGAATCATCTGTGAGGTGTCACACTTCCAAACGTGGCCACTCTGTACTCCACCAGCACTCTGCGTCGCTATCTGTCTTCATTATCTTGCATTATTTTAGCTCGTGGTACCACTGTATTATATCTAATCTATTTGTTTGAAGGAATATGACCAATCTGAACACTTATTAATGTCAAAATAAAAAGAAGACACCCTCAGCATTTCTAGTATGTTTTTTTCATGATTTTTAATTATGCATATAAAAGCATATTCTTACCAATGTTAAATTTGATTAAAGCTTAGATACACATAGAACTATCTACTTAATAAATACTTTCAGTCGGGGGGAAGTACCTGAGAGAATCAACTTAAAATAGAAAAGAGTGATTTGACTCACAGTTTTAGAGATGTCAGTCATCACGATAGGGAGGACATGGCAGGGTGGAAATGTGAACAGGAACAAAGAAATGGGGTTCAGAAAGAAACCGAGGCAAGCTATATCACCCCCAAAGACATTTACTCAATAACCTACTTCCTCCAACTAGACCCAGCTCCTACCTTCCATCACACTGTCAGTCTATCAAGGTATTAGAAACCCACTTCTTAGGTCAGAACTCATCTCTGGGAAGTCTTTGCTGATTTATCAATTCTCAAGCCATCTTAGTTCACTCGAACCGATCACAAAAATGAACTACCACAACAGATAATACTCCGTAATATCCATGGAATTTACTTGTTAGGCCACACTAATGACGTTCAATTTCTCCATATCACCAGTCTATGCATTCTTTGCTTCCTGTAGGCCTGCCGGCCCTCCTGTCTTCACTGCCTAGTCACTTAGTCCTTCTCAGAATAGACCTGATGACTTACAGAATCACAAATCTTTTCGATGTTCTTATTTTTTCCCTTTTAAAAAAACACACAATCCTATAGGGGAAATAATCAACTCTGGGTAATCTTTGAATCTTCTTATGTCTGTGCATTTAAATTAAAAATCCCCCACAGCAATCTTGACCCCAGCATGCCCACATGTAGAGAGACAGTGCCTAACTTCTACTGCACTCACCTAGTGAGCACAGTTTCCTCTTCCAGTAGTCCCCTCTACAAACCACATCTTTTCCTATCCTCTTCTCAGACTGTTCTATTTGCTGCCCACTGCCTCCTGGACCACCTCATAATAGACGCCTTCACACCATTAATTTAAAAATAAAATCCTTAGTGTTCTCACTAAAAATACAAACTAATCTACATCTAACACAGCACATCCATTCTTCAGCGCAGTAGCTTCTGTTTGCCATTAACTGGTTCCTTCTTACCCTTTAGCTCTCAACTGAATCGGGCAATCCTTAAAAGGGCATTTTCAAAGTTGCCATTCCCTCCTTTGTGTTACTCTTCCATGTAGGCTACATGAGCTTCCCTATCTCTATCACTTTTGTTACTGCATCCATAAATCCCACAACAAAGGATAGCACGTGGCAAGTAGTCATCAAACAGTAGCTAAATGAGCAAGTGTTTGCTAATCTGTTAATTCTGACAGCAGAGACCTCGTCTATCTTACTCAATTCTAAATTAAATAATGCTTAACTCTGTGCCTATCACACAGTAGATTTTAAAACATAAGGTTCTTTAATGAATGAATAAATAAATAATAGTTCTTAAGAAAACCAACCTTTTTTATGAAAATATGTGGGGGAAATAAGGATTATAGAGAACCAAAGGGAATATGGAAATCCAAATCATCATATCCTGATTAACTACACTAAGGGGAACATCATCTCATAAATGGATATGAATACCTGATAAAAATTACATCACTACACAAAAAGATGTTTTTGAATGGTCCTTAGAATACTCAATCTTTATGAAATTTGTGCCTTTGATCCAAGATGCAAAGAGGTAAATCAATGATAATCATCCTCTTTAATGATTTCATAATCAGTGGCAAAGTAACTACTTACATCTCTGCTCTTGAGTCATGCAAATAAGCATTTGTGTCATGCATATAATGTAATGTTAGACAAAGAGATCAATTAGATCATGTTAAAAGTCTGAAACAGGGGTTTTCAACCAGAAGAAACAGCCATTAAATGCAATACTTGTTTCCACATAGTAGTATTATTGAATACAACTATTGTTTCTCAGATAGCAACTATTAAGAATTAACTGTTGAGTTTTCAACATACAGGCATAAAATCAAGAACACACAAATATAAACACAAAGCACGGGCAACATCACTAAGTTCTGAGATACAAAGCTAGGTTAAAACATGTAACTATGCCGTATTATGACAGGTATTTATGACGTGTTAGAGTAGTCCAGGCGAATAAACAATTACTTCTAAAGTGATAAGAAAAAGATATAGAATTAACAGAGTTTGAGCTGGACACACACACAAAAAGAGAATTTTGTTCAGAACATGACTTACTTTTTTTAAAAAAGTGGCTAAATGTTTAAAGTCATGAATGAGTCACAATGGTAGGAACACAGACATTTTGGAAACAGAACATACTTAGTCAAATTCCATTTAAAACAAACAAGCACTCCCTCTCCCCCAAGCAGATAAAATGAAGCCTTTGGAAACAATTCCTTCAAAATCACACAGAAGGCATTTCAATGGTGAGACTAGAGAAAATCTATTAGCGAAGGGAGCAATGGCATACTCAGGCAATGAAGGCAGAAATGAGAAAATCATATGGGGCTTTCATTGGGGGTGGGGAGGGAGGACAGTATGGAAAGAGAGGAAAGAAAGGGGGACAAATAACACTGAGGATATTTGAAAAAGCCACAGGGAATCATATTCTACTCACTTAAATTTACTTATAGTGTGTGTGTGTGTGTGTGTGTGTGTGTGTGTGTGTGTAAGGGGAGCAGAAAGATTATAAAAGCCAAGGAACCAGGAAGTCCTGTTGCAAGATTGTGGGGTTTTATTAATTGATTTTATCTTGCTATATACATTTTCTGCTCTTCTTAGATTGTGTTTTCTAGCTATACAGAAACTATACCCATGAAATTTCAACAATATGGTTCAAGATTTGAACAATGACAACACCAGTTGACAGACCAACATGGATGATGGGAAAGTCCCATACCTAGATGAACAGCTACTCTTCCCTAGGGATGAACCCCTGATTGATTATCTATCAGTCTTAAAATTATTTATGTTTGAACAATGCTATACATACATTACAGGTTTTATTTATATATTTATTCATATATATGTTACAATAGTAATAGGCTATAAATTTGAAAAGGGGGAAGGAAGGGCTTATGGGAGAAAGGAGCTGTAGTGAATATAAATGAGATTTATAAAATCTTTAATTTAGAAAAAAACCACTTTTGGTTACTAGCACCATTAAGTTGTATACTCCTTAAGAACAAAAGAATTTGTCACATTTAGTAATTAAGTGGTTGCTTAGGACTACAGTACACTGCATTCTACATAACAACAAATCTTTCTACACTTTGTTTAATTAGTTAGCATACATGGGATAAAAATAGTCTCTACCTCATAAAATTAGAAGCATAGAGTTAAGTTCCTTATATGAACATGTGAGCTACAGAAGTATTCCTATTATACATACATAATAGATTTTAATATATGCTTTTACCATACTTCTGAAATGATACTTTAAAAGTGACATTTTTAAAATGTGGATTCATTATATAACTGATTTATTATATATTGAACGTTTGGATTATTTTTTTTACCAATATAGAATATCCCAATTCAATAAAAAGTATATTATTAAGTATGGGAGGACCTTAATATTCACCTCAACAACTGTTTTCTCTTCTTTTTATAATACCCTTCACTTGACTATTCCCTGATAAAATAACTGAGCTTCCATGAAGGAGGCTATACTGCAGGAGAATCACTCTTTTATGACCTTCAGCTCATATATGTCAGCTACTACCTTTCCAATAAACAGGCACTTCTACCATGGGCATCTTATTTAAAATTTCAGCCCACCCTCCTCTTCTACCCCATTCTTCTCCTGATCCATATTCATGCACTGTTTAGAATCCCCTAACACATATCACAGATTCCTATTATTATATCTTATTGTTTTATGCATTCCTTATCAAAACAGATACCCCACACCCCAGAGGCCTTTTCGTTTTAGGTCTTCTGAAACCCAAGATGCTGTCAAATTTATTCTAATTGAATAAACTCAATTTATTGTACCTGAAGTTGACTTTTTACAACCTGAGGCAAAAAAAAAAAAAATCAATGCAAAACAGCGTCCTCTCCTGAGTATCTCTTACTACTCCTTCTTGTTCTTTGAGACACAACCTTCCAAGCTCTGTGTCTCTGGGGACAACACATCTTCCATGGTTTCCTATGATAACTTCTATCTAATGACCAGAACTTTATCAATGGCAGGGCCTAGAACCATAATGCAGGGATAATCACTTTGTAATTTAACAAAAATGCATTTTTCTTCCTAATATAATGCAAACATCAATTAACTTTCCAAAGCACTTGCAAAGCACACTCACGGTGAAAATGCAAATTTCTCCACAACATAAAACACACTAAGAACACAGACTGCTTTACACAAAACTATACAGAATTTACTCGGAATACCACAATCTTCACATGTGTAGATACTGGCTTTACCTTTTCTGCGGAACAGGGTCTGAAGACCCTTCCCTTTATACACCTACATCTGCCAGACTGCAAGACTGCGCAGTGTGGTTTCAGACTACACTCAGAAGGAAATCCTGCTTGTGATGTATGATGCTCACTGGAATGGTAGCAGATCATCCATTCTTATCTGTCTTTGGAGAGTAGGCAGAATACTCTTAATATAGAAATTACACCATTTTATTTTCCCACTCAAATCCCTCAAAATCCCACATTCTCACAACATCCTCCATATTCTGAATAAGCTGGGTATGCCTGGCTTTCCTAAACTCACTTTGTGTTCTTCCCACATTCTTCCAACTTGGACTCATTTGCACCTGAGAGGTCCAAGAACACCCTCTTCTGCCTCAGGATCAACTGTTGCTGTAGTCTAGATATCATCCCTAAGCCTGTGCAAGATTGATTTGAACTCCCATACGTAGTCACCACCAGAACTAGGCAACTGCAAATGCAGTATCTCTGAATCTAGCTTTTCTTACTCATCACTCTCTTGGTGTGACTATAAAAGAAATGTGTCTTTGAAGACAATAAACCTGCAAAAAAATTGAGTTGCCACATAAAATACCAGGCTCAATCCCCAAAGAAATTTGGAGTTACTCATCTCATACAGAAAACAGACTCGGGTTTCTCTGTGGACACTTTCATTCCAGCCTTCTGTCCACACAGACAATAAGGCACTCTAAAGCAAACTCAGTACAGTTATGGCCTGAAAACGCCAGCGCTCCCCTTTCACTCCCCTCAGATTACTTTATAATGTTTTGTAGAGAAATGGGAAGATCTGTGCTTCTTTAGATGAATTCTGTACTCTACCATCAGCTTTCTCCCTTTATAATAACAGAGGCCAAAGTCCTTATTTGCAATAAGTGCTGAAAGGGGAGATGGGGTTGATGGAGGGAATGTGGGGAGAGGTAGCTAGAATTGAGGGGCATTTGAGGGGTGGTACTGAAACCTAGTGCAATGGAAACTTCCTAAAATACATGAAGGCAATTCTAATGAAGAGGAAGACAGAGACCCAACTGACCATCTTTTGTCATCAAATGAAGCTTCCAGTACAGGGACTGGATTATATCCAATTGAGTTATTGATAAAAGTGGTCCCAAGGATATCTCCAAACACTCCAGGCATTTGACAAAATAATAGGTTTCTCTCTGCAAATGGACAGCAAGGCCCCACTGCTGAACACAACACCCACACACATCATTGAGCATGGAGTTGTGGAGCTAGTGCCTACATAGAACCTTCACCCCCATTTTCTTGTGTCTTTGGTAGAGAAGGTACTTTTTAGGATACTAAAGGAAAATGTACACACTAGCCCAGACACAAAACATTTGCTCTACAGTCTGTCCTGCCTATAAAGTATACTACGGCAACAGTGACACAAAGCTTATGGGAGCAACCACCCAATGTCCAATTTGATTTAAGGTCCACTCCATGACATGGAACCTATATCCAGAAATGCTTGGGTGATCAAGAATCAGAAACTAGATAACCCAGAGGCCTAGGGTAAAACCAAATACTATTGGTGTTAAAAAAAAAAAGGAATAATAAAATTATCCTAATGTTATTCTGTTATGCTCTTAGATCAGTGCTCTATTCAGCTATCATCAGAGAAGCTTCCCCTTGTAAAAGATATAAACAAATACAGACACCTGCTAAACATTAGACAGAGACCTTGGGACATACAGCTCTAAATGGGATGTCTCCATCAAGTCCCTTGCCTCAGAGCTCAGGGAACCTCACAGAAGAGGCAGAAAGAGTGTAAGGACCAGAGAGCATGGAGGTCACTGGGAGAACAGGCCCTCTAAATCATATTATCATATGAACGCACAGAGACCGAAGTAGCATGCACAGCATCTGCACCAGTCTGCATCATATCCTCTGTACCTAGATTATGGCTTTCAGCTTAGCATTGTTTTGGAACTCCTGGTGTTAACGAATGGGTCTCTGATTCTATGCCTTCTCTTAGGGCTCTTTTTCTTCTGTTAGTTTGCCTTGTCCAACTTCAATGGGATGTTTTTGTTTTATCTTATCATATTTTATTTTGCTAAAAAGTAAAATAAATTTTAAAAGAAATATGGAAATCAAAATGTAACTATTAAAAATAGAACTACTACATGTCTCAGCTAAAAAAACTCCTGGGTGCTGAACATGGTAGCACAGGCCTTTACTTCCAGCACCAGGGAGACAGAGGCAAGCAGATATCTGTGAGTTCAAGGCCAACCTGGATTACATAGTAAATCATAGTAAGCAAATGGATACATACATATACAAATACATAAATAAAAATTAAAACAACAATGAAAACTCTTTGAGTATGTTCCTGAAAAATTCTAAGTCAACGTATCACAGATATGCTAGCATGTCCATGTTTACTTTTGCACTATTCATAGTAGTCAAGATATGTAACCATTCCTGCAATTAGTCTATCAAGAGATGAATGGGTAAACAAATTGTGGTGCCTATAAACATGGTATTTTACTCAAGTATAAAGAAGAATGAAATTATACATTGGCAGGAAGAGAAGTGAAATAAGGCTGACGCACAAATGTAAGAAGAGAAGGCCTAAAGGGAGGGGAAGAGAAAAAAGAGAGGGTACTGGGATGTACGTAACAGGAAAGCAACAGTACGGGCTATTTTTGAAGAGGAAAAGGACTGGCAAGAAGAGGTGGGGTGGACAAAGCAAAATGATATGTATCTATGAAAAGATCATAATACAACCCATCACTTTGTATTCTAAATAAAAAGAACAAATAAAAGTATACAAACCAATAAATGCTGAAAACAAAGTAAGAATATCAGTTTTTTTTAAATGTGTCTATCTTTTAAAACTGGCATTTGTAGGAAACCTCCAAACCCACAAATGTCACCAGACAACTGTTTTTTAAGTTTTACTATAAAACTGTGAGTGAATGACTGCTGTAAATGGGATAATAGTTTGCATCTCAATGTCTGAACAGTAATCAGAACTGAGCTTTAGAGGGAGTGTTTTGTACCTGGTAAGGTGTGATTGCTGCCCTGCTCCTGTAAGACGGAAGGTGGTTACAATTTGGACGATACCACTCTTTAAGCCTATGAGGGATAATTCCAGAGCCAGAATTCCCAAACCCAAATATCGTCAGGGATGAGTCGGGGTACAATATATCAGGGAAGTAGGTATAGATGAAATAAGGGGGTGGTGGTAGCATTGTGCCTAAACAGAGGGAGGTTACCACATCCAAATTAAGCAACTCCATCTTGGTTTTTCAAGAAACACAAGACCTCTGATGTGTATGTAAATATGGCTAATTTTAAAGTGTTGGTAAAATTATTTTAAAGGCCTTGACTTACCCAAATAAACACGCCCCAAAAAGACAAGTTTAAACCTTAAACTACCAATTATGAGTTCTACACAAGGCTTTGTGTTTTTCATCAAGTAACGGCCAGTAAACACAAGCCTTTCCAATGTCTAGTCACGCCCGGATAAAGGAAAACTTGATGGTCATAGCTCACATGGGTTTGTTTTCTGTATCTAGGAACCTATTGTATTTATACTTTATGTTTATCATTCTACAGTTCTGTGATCATAAGAAACTTCTTAGAGAGGGATTTTTTCAACCTCTACTTTCAGAAGAGAGTGGGGATTATAGGCATTCTGAAATCATCATGTGTAAGTGAAGTAGACAACATGGCAGCACACGGTAGAAATTAGGTGTTCAGCGATAGGGCACTTCAGTTCACAAGAGCAATGCTCACAGCCCAAGTCCCACCATATCCCACAGGAAAAATTGTCTCCTACCAATTAGTTGAAAGCCATTAGGCTTCTGCTTAGATCTAACAGATAACTGTTTCCTAT
This sequence comes from Microtus ochrogaster, assembly GCF_000317375.1. Lineage (NCBI taxonomy): Eukaryota > Metazoa > Chordata > Mammalia > Rodentia > Cricetidae > Microtus > Microtus ochrogaster. Next base: position 15,184,246 of record NC_022018.1, on the reverse strand, counting down.
TACCAGGGAAAATAATTGCATGCTGGCTATCACCTTTCAAATTATCAATTCATAAAGAAAACTAATGACGGAGTTGATGCTTATTTGTAAAAACTTAAAAAACTACATTGCAGAAATAACCAAAATACTTTATACCAAAACCTAGGCAATTTACACAAAAGAATTATATTTTGAAATATATGTGAGCTTTCAAATGTTTCTTCATTATGACTGTTAGCATCACTAATGGACCTTCAAATATTTTCTCTTTGACAGATATAAGTTACTTTTCAAAGAGTACAGCCACAAAAATATATTAGGCTGCCAAAGTAAATTTGAAAAAAGGAAGCATGGTCGATGTTATGTCCTTCTGTGATACACACACGCGTACACTCACACACGAAGCTTGTTTTCAAGATCCTAAAATCAAATGTAATCTTATCCTTTGTATTTTTTTTTTACCAGTCAAAGTAATAAAAAGGGGACAAGACAGATCTAAGTAATCTTTCTCATGCTAGACATCAATTCAATGAACACATTATCTTTGAAAGCTTACACATCTCTGAATTTTCCCATTTTAAAACAATTATCTTTTATAATATAATGAAAGTCAACATGCACCCTTGTTCATCTGTCAAAACTTGGCACTTAGGCTTTAGCAAATCCAGAAAATTTGCCAACTTTACTTTAGCAAAGCCAGAAAACAACGCATATTATTTAAACACAAAGACACAGGATATGTGTCCCAACTGCAGCACCTTTGGTGTTGGGCCAGTAACACAACAGAAACAAAACTAAACTAAACAACCCCCCCCCCCAAAAAAAAAAACCAAACCATAGTGTTATAGGGCTAAACATTTAAGATCTGGGAAAAGACATCAGAAACTGAACTTAGAAATTATTTGGGCAGAAATGTTAGCGCGCTCACACAGCTATGAGGGCGCTGCTATAAAGCTTCTAAACTGCTGAGCTGATGTAAATTATAAAATCTGAGAGAGTAAGAGCAAATGGAAGATCAGTCACTTCACCAAGAAACTCATGAAGATACTGTTTTCAAAAACATACATACATACATACATACATACATACATACATGCATATCTAGTACGTGCATGTGTGTATGTATGGTGTATGTGTGTGAAAGCGCATGTGTGGCTTATACATGTAATTTTAGAGTCATTGCAAATTATATCAAGGCGCAGGTCCAATTTC